>NC_067405.1:84543699-84846413 GCF_009764475.1 Pristis pectinata
ACGGAGTACTGTGGAAAACAAAAACACCCACCAACCATTGTGTAGCCTCTAATCAAGCTATTCCAGTAAAATTACAAAACTCACAAGAACTGACATGAGGAATATAAAGAAGCCATAAAAGAACTCAAGGTGGCAATTAGGTGAGCCAGGAAGGGCCATGGAGAGTCCTTGGCAAGTAGGATTAAAGTTTAAAATGCACCTCCTTCACTACCACTAGTCTCCTCTCAGTTTCCCGTTTCAAAGAAAATAACTCCAACCTGTCCAATCTTTACTCAAAGTTACAGTTTTCCATTCCTGGCAACAACCAAATTAATATCCTCTGCACCTTCTCCAATGGAATCACATCTTTCCTGAAATATAGTCACCAGAATTGTAGACAATACTCAAGACTAACGGATGTTGTATGTCGTATTAGTATAACCTCCTTGTTCTTATATTCCTTTCGGGCTAATTGAAGGACAGTCATTGGTTTATTATTGTCATATGTAACGAGATACCATGAAAAGCTTTTGTTTGCATGCCATCCAGATAGACTATTCCATGAATGAGTACATTAAGGTACTAAAAAGAATAGAATGCAGAAAATAGAGTTACAGTTACAGAGAAAGTACAGTGCAGGTAGACAAATAAAGTGCAAGGGCCATGACAAGGTAGATTGGGAGATCAAAGTTCAACTTTTAGCCTATGAGAGTCTGATAACAACAGGATAGAAGCTGCCCTCGAGCCTGGTGGTACACACTCTCAAGCTTTTATATCTTCTGCCCAATGAGAGAGGGGAGAAGAGAGAATAACTGGGATAGGAGGGGTCTTTGATTATGTTGGCTGTTTTCCCGAAGCAGCAAGGAGAGTAGAGGGGATCAATGGAGGGGAGACTGGTTTGCGTGATGGACTGGGCTGCATTCACAACTTATTGACCTGCCCTGCCACATTTAAGGACCTACAGACATACACTTCAAGGTCCCTCTGTTGCACCAAACCTTTTCCCATATATCGTACATTCCCGTGCCTTGTTGCACCTCCCCAAATTCATGATTTCACACTTCTTTGGATTAAATTCTATTTAGCACTTCTCTAGCCAACTGACTGGGCCATCAGCCTTCCTGCAATCTAAAGCTTTCCTCTGCACTATTAACCACATGGCCAACGTTTGTCTCATCTGTTATCTTCTTTATCAAGGTCAAAACCATTAAGTATATACTAAAAGCTCAAGGAACCAAGCACAAAGCACTGTGGAAAACAAAAACACCCACCAACCATTGCCCTTTGATTTCTACTGCCGAGCCGATTTTGGATCCAATGGGTTTTTACTTTTTTGACCATCCTACTATGTCGAAAGACTTGCTGAAATCCTTAGACTACATGAAACACAATGCTCTCATTGGCTCTCCTTGTTATCTCAAGGAATTCAATCAATAGTCAGGCACAAACTTCCCTTAAAGAAAAATTATGGAAACCATGAATGATGCTTCCAGGGTGTTGGATCAGCTTTGCTAGAAACATAGAACAATACAGCACAATACAGGCCCTTCGGCCCACCATGTTGTGCTGCCCTTCAAACCACACCTAAGACTATCTAACCCCTTCCTCCCACATATCCCTCTACCTTAAATTCCTCCATATGCTGATCTAACAATCTCTTGAACTTGTCCAATGTATCAGTCTCCACCACCACCCCAGGCAGCGCATTCCATGCACCAACCACTCTCTGGGTGAAAAACCTCCCTCTGACATCTCCCTTGAACTTCCCACCCAATACCTTAAAGCCATGTCCTCTTGTTTTAAGCACTGACGCCCTGGGAAACATGTTGTGTCTAATTAAAATCAAATCCCACAATGTTTTATTGAGAACAATCAGGTAGTTTCACAATACATGAAGATGATTTCATTTGGGGTAATATTCAGAATTTAAGAAATTCCTAATTGAAAGAGGTTAGAGTAGAATTTCAAGTTGCAAACACATGGGGCATTTGATTAGTTAAAGTTAAAGAAATAATGGTATTAACTAAAAGCAACATTCCTATTTAGAGGTTCTTAACTTGCATTCCAATTAATCTTACTAAGCTATTACAAAAAGATGTTAAATCTAAAAAGAGCGAATGTGAAGTTTGATTAGCCAGCTGAGCTGGATGTACATTTAGATTAGGCTGGTTGTTAGTTTTGATGTGTTAGAGGCAAGTCCTTCCACAGTGGGGAATGTTTTAAGGGAATAAACAAATCAATGAAATTTAAAATGAGATAAATGCTTGCTTATGCGAACCAAGGAAAATTAAGCTAGTTACCTTTAGTGATGCTTCACATGCTACGCTTCCTGATGAATATTCTAGTACAGTTGGTTTCATAGTGTTTCTTATGGGCGAGAATGGGAAATGTTGTCCTCTAGCTTGGGAAGCTAAGAAAATAAAAATGTTTGTTAAATACTCTAGCTGCTGAAGTACTGGCTCTTGTAGACATGGTGGATATGGGATTTTATTTGGACAAATTGCTCGCTGTGGGATACTGCACGCTTGTGAAATATGTGAGTGAGATTATAGAATGACCCAACTCTAACTATTGTAATTATTGGAGAGAATACAATCTAAAATTAACTATCAGATTGTTTCACTGAAAGAAATACTCGTTAAGTGAAATATTGAGTGGGGGAGGGCTGTTGAGGAATGGGGCATTAAACTGAAGGGCTCTGGAGGTTTCCTCCATCTGCATTAGAGCAAAGCAGCTCAACAGAGAGTGGGGATTAAACACTCATTTCTTTCCAAAGACACACGCACTCACTCTTCCATGCATGCGTTTAGATATTCACCTATACCTTTGTCCTTGGTCACACTCGCTCACTTTTGCACAGTGTAGGGGATGGAGAGAAATAGACTATGTGCAGTTTAAATTGACATCATGGTCAGCACAGACATTGTGGCCTAAGGGCCTGTTCTGAGGCTGTACTGGTCTACGTTATATCCCAGAGAGGCATTGTCCTTGAATGAAATACATTCAATAGTGCAAGTTGTACAGTCTTCAATAGTCTTCAGTTCAAGAAAAAGAAAGCAATGTGCACTTTAAGGGAGAAGGGAATCCGGTTTTTTTGCATCCAAGTGAATTAATCTGTATATTCAGCTGGTGCAGACTTGCAGCAGAGGGGAAGCTCAATCTTATTGAGCAGGTGAATCCTCCACTGCCAGGAGAATTCCAAGCACAAACTGGAGGAACAGCACCTCATTTTCCATCTTGGAACCTTGCAGCCTATCGGCATGAATAGCGAATTCTCCCACTTTAGGTAATCCCCACCCCCCTTCCCCACAACTCCCCTCCTCCCCCCACCATGCTTCTTCCCTTACCTAGCCCCTTTTTCACCCTCGCTTCTTACCTTTGACCCATCCCCTGGTGGATCTGCTCTCCCCTTTCCCACACCTGTCTATCGTCTCTTACCTGCATCTACCCATCACCACCTTGTGCCCACCCCACCTCCCCTCTTTTGTCCACCTATCACTGCTCTGCTTTTCCCTCCTATATATTGGGCTTCCCTTTTCCTATCTTCAGTCCTGAAGAAGAGTCCTGACCAGAAACATTGACTGCCTGCTTTTCTCCACAGATACTGCCTGGCCTGCTGAGTTCCTCCAGCAGCATTGTGTTTTTCACCTTATTGAGCAGGTGCCCAACAGGCAGTCTGTGCATTTCTTTGAAGGGCTTATGGCCAATGAGCGAAGCGCCATTCTATCCTCCACTACCTGGCTAAACACCTGCAATACAACCAAAGTGCTGATGGAACACTATTCATGGGGAAGTCGGCAATCCACGCAAAGTCACATCACACCGCTTGCCTCTGGAAAGGGGCCTGATGTGCCATCACCTCCTCGAAGTGGAGAGGTCCAGCAGGCAACAGGACATGGCAAACCATAATACGTTTTGGATATTTCCAGGATAAGTATAGAATGGGCTAAATATCTAAAATTTAATAGCCAGCCATCTCAGACTGGTCCTCACTAGTTTCTAAAGTTGGGGAGAAACTCGCTTATGTCCACAAGGGCCATCTTAACCAAGTACATGTGCTTCACTCATTCTTCCTCATGAAGGCTCAGGTATCATAATTGCAGTCTGACAACCTCAGGTGGATATATCCTTTAGCTGGGAGCCCGTCCTCTTGTAATAGTCTGCCCCACTCACTCTCCACAGTCATACTGAACTCCTGTAGGAAAGAGGTAGTCAGAAGCTATGAGCATGGGATAAACTCAATCAGCTCCCGGGAAACTTTAGCATCCTTGGGGAAAAAATTCCAGAATCAAAAATTGCTGGTGGAATCAATCAACATTCATGCACTCAGATCAATTGTTGGAGTAGGGGGAGGAGTAAAGGGGAGAAATTATTTCCTGTTGTTCATACCTTGAAAATGCATGACTTTGGTTCCAATGTTAGAAGATAGAACAGTACAGTACGGGAACCAGCCCTTGGCCCATGATGCCTGTGCTGAGCACGATGCCAAATAAAACTGAACCTATCTGCCAGCACATGATCCATATCCCTCCATTCCCTGCATGTTCACGTGCCTGTCTGAATGCCTCTTAAATGCCACTACTGTGTTTTCACAGAAAAAAAAAATTAGAGTCACTTCACTCTGCATATTTCTAACTGGTGTAAATATTACTCATGCCAGTGTTTTCCCATTACAGTAGCTAGGGCAACTTGTGCTACACACCAGAAGCCAAATTGGAACCAACAATCATTAACCATAGCTGCCAAACAGCACTCACTATTCAGCCAGTGATCATCCCAACAGCTGCACTAATGGTAAAGCTAGAGATATGATATAGAAGCCATTCCAGGTCACCACCATCTTTCCCACAAGTGCAAAAATTCAACTACAATTGGTTCAAAACACTCTCCCTCAGCTCTGCTTCAATTATGAAAACAAATGTCACATCACAAGACAAATGAGATAATGTTAAAGAATATTTGCCATGGAATGGCACTCAAGTACAGCAAGTCTGACTTGGATGGTCATCCACTCTCTTCCACCCCTTTAGGTATTCCAGATAGTTTCTTCTGTGGGTACTTCAGAAGGAACTGTGCCAAAGGCAACTTAAGACCGATAGAGCCACTGACAAAGCTGCTGAACAAGCAACTGACACAAATTGTGATAACTTCTGAAAAGGAGTTTTATTAATTACAAAGTTATAAACGCATCCTAAATAACTTTCAGGGAAGGTTTAACAATCTGATGTCATCAGGTCATTATTTTTTTCTTTATCATCTGTCCGGACAGGTCAGGAATTTACAAGCAGCTGCCAAACTAGAGAGCTTGCTTCAACAACTAACCTTCAATTAATCTCATCAACGCCATAGGCGATCACTGCAGATCCACAAATCTCTACCTCAGCAGTTAAATGCCTATCCAAATCCCATTGTACCCATGGACAGTGCCAAGGCGATCAATTAGAATAGTAAAAACTGCTGTCTTCACACACAATGCAAATTCAAAGCAGTAAAATCTATAATTGAACTACCAAGTCTTTCAGCCCAAATAAATATGGATATCGACAATGTCAAATGCTAATATTATGCTTTACCAAAAAACTATTCACAGATTGTATTTTCCAGTCATTGGTCCAGCAGGTGGACAATGAGAAAAAGGGATATGAGCTGAATTCTTCACATTTTTCCAAATTCTCCAGCTAATACACAACTCAAAACATATGATATCTGATGCTTGAAAGCCCAATATTTGTATATGCAATGGTGAATTCTTACAAAAAGTTCATTATTATGGAGATACAGGAAAGGGCTCTTCATCCCATTAGGTCTTTGCTGAACATGATTCCAAGTTACACTGAACCTATCTGCCTGCACTCGATCCATATCCCGCCATTCCCTGTATGTTCATGCGCCCGTCTGAATGCTTCTTAAATGCCACTATGGTGACTTTAGAGAGAAAATTTAGAGTCACTCCATGCTGCATTTTTTTTTAAAAAAGGTGACAGTATTACTCATGTCAGCGCATGGTGTCCTGATGCAGGGTTCCGACAAGTCCTTTCCTCCTACAGATGTTGCTCGACCCGCTGAGTTCTTCCAGCGGGTTGTTTGACGTTATTATGCTTCGCTAAAAATTCCAATAATTATGAGCTGTCAAAACAAAAAATGGCTGCAGACTAATCACAAACACTCATCCTAATGTGTTACCAAAAGCTCAGTTTCTATTATTCAAAAATCAGGCCCATGTAACACAGCCAGACTGAGACTTACATTGGGATTGACAGAGGCAAGACGTTGTAAAGAGGTGAGAGATTTATAGCGGAGTTACAAACTTGTCACCAGCATCTTCCCGACTTCAATACTCTATTCCCAAACAGGGACACAAGTACAAGACATAGTGTACAAGTGCTCTTCTAGAGACAGTAATGCAAATCACCCCATGGCCCTAGACCTACATGACTTGCATATGAAACAGGAGTTAAGCCATCAAAACTCTACATTAAAAGCCCACAAGTCAATAAAGTCAGAGTTACACAGCACAGAAACAGGCCTTTCAGCCCAACTTATCCGTGCCAACCACGTTGCCTAACTGAGCTAGTCCCATTTGCCTGTGTATGTCCCATATCCCTCTAAACCTTTCCTATCCATCCAACTGTCCAAATGCCTTTTAAATGTTGTAATTTGACCACTTCCTCTGACAGCTTGTTCCATAAACCCACCATCCTCTGCATGGAAAAAAAAAGTTGCTCCTCAGGTCAATTTTAAATCTTTTCCCTCTCACTTTAAACTTATGCCCTCTAGTTTTGGGGTCCCCTACCCTGGGGAAAAGACCGTGACTATTTACCTTATCCATGCCCCTCATGATTTTATAAACCTCTGTATATGTCACCCCTCAGCATCCTATACTTCAGGGAAAAAGGTTGTAGCCTGTCCGGCCTCTCCTTATAACTCAAGCTCTCCAGTCCCAGTAACATCCTTGTAAACTTTTCTGCACCCTCTCCAGTTTAATGACATCCTTCCTACAGGAGGGCGAGCAGAACTGCACGCAGTACTCCAAATGTGGCTTTACCAATGCCTTGCATAACTGTAATATGACGTCCTGATGCATATAAAAAGGATTTAAAAGAGTGATCACAAGTGAACAAAGTCAATCCGTTTCTTTATATACAAAACCTTGGACCATTTAAACAAATGCATAGAGCAACTAAAAATAACACAAAATGCCTAGTTTATGAAAACTGCACAGTTTACTTTGTCATTGTTAGGTTATGCTCTCCAGAATAGAGACACTCTCAAAGAACGTACCTAAAGATTCACAATTTCAGGCAGTAATTCATTCCTTTAAAAGGGGTCTTCTCACCTACCAATAAAACCCTTGTAATTGCTTTCCTGAATTCACTTCTTCAAACTGAATTTTGGAAAAACAAAGTCTCAAAATGCAATCAAGGCCCCTGGAAGATACAATTTCATTGTCTTGCAGAAACAGGTCAGTCCTTTGTTCATTTTATTCTAAAACAAAACATTACTGTCGAAGACTTCCTTTTCAGTAACATGATCAAAAGTTGCAATCAAACTATAAAAACCTACATGCTGTTCCATACATCATTGGGAATATTATTTACATAGTTAGTTTGCACGGAGATGCACAAAATCTATTTACAGTTCAATGTTAGGTGTTACAACTAGATTCAGATACAATTATTTGATTTAAATCCATTGTTCCACTTATCACTCAGGAAAATTTGCAATGCTTGGTAGAGTTCAAATTAGAAACTAGCTTCAAGAAGCAACACACAGGAGAGACAGTCTAAGTGTCAGACCCAATGTCATCCAATGCTCCATGGGGAGACCATCTCACATTGCACAAGTTCAATGTCTCATCCACAATAACTCCAGTGCAAAATGATTCTAAAGTCAGGCAGAACTCCCAGCGCCACCTGGGCACTTGACTACTTTTTGAGAATACTGTCAACTGCTATCACAAAGCATTGATGGATTTACTGGAGAGAGGGATCAGTGCAAGTGTTTCAGCCCATGTTATTAGCATGGCTGGCAGCCTGAAACAATTGCGTCAGCTGAGAAACCGTTCTGCAGCTACTGGTCTTTTGGCTTATGATAATGGATAATACAAATGGTCAGCAGCAACCCATCTTAATTTAATACATTTCGCAATGTTAAACAAAATACAACCCTCCATGGTGCTCACAAGCTAAAATGAACATCCGTATTTTCCAAAAAAATAAAACTGTCAAACAGGAGAACAAACAAACATGAGGAGCAATGGACTAAATCAGCCCCTTCAGCCTGCTCCATCATTCAATAAGATCATTGCTTATCTGATTGCAACATCAGCTCTGCATTTCTATCTACTCCCAGTAACCTTCCTTCCCCATGTTTAAGAATCTGTCAACCTTTGCCTTAAAAGCACTCTACTTCCACCATCCTTTGAGAGAAGGAGTTCCAAAGATTCACAACCCTTTGAAAGAAAAAAATAATCACCTTAGTTTTGTCTTAATTGGGCAGCCTCTTATTTTTAAACAGTGACCCCGGTTCTAGATTCTTCCACGGGAGGCAGCATCCTCTCCACACCTACCCTGTCAAGACCCATCACCTGGAACTGACGACAGGTCCTCCCCAGATTATGACAACATTCCTTTCCTGAGAACTATTCATAACCTGAACTGCTCACAAGTCAAAAACAATGCATGGAGAGGATCACAAAAACAGCTGTGACGGGAGAGCCAGCAGACACAGGAAGAGTGGCCGCCAGCCGGCCTCACTGACTCAGTGAGTGAGTGAGTCTGCTCAGCGCTCCCAGCTCTGCTCGGCTCCACCCAGCCCGATTGTTGTGGCTCGAGTAGGGTAGGGAAGGCACACGGAAATGCCCCATTCCCAACCGGCAGAAGACACCTGCAGCTAGACAGTAAATCCATCCCCATTGGTATTGGTTTATTATTGTCACTTGTACCGAGGTACAGTGAAAAACTTGTCTTGCATATCAATCGAACAGATCAATTCATTACACAGTGCAGTTACATTGGGTTGGTACAGAGTGCATTGATGTTGTACAGGTAGAAACAATAACAGTAGAGTATAGTGTCACAGCTACAGAGAAAGTGCAGTGCAATAAGGTGCAAGGTCACAACAAGGTGGATCGTGAAGTTAGAGTCCATCTCATCGTATAAGGGAACTGTTCAATAGTCTTATCACAGTGGGGTAGAAGCTGTCCTTAAGTCTGGTGGTACATGCCCTCAGGCTCCTGTATCTTCTACCCAATGGAAGAGGAGAGAAGAGAGAATGACCTGGGTAGGTGGGGTCTTTGATTATGCTGGCTGCTTCATCAAGACAGCGAGAGGTCCAAGGAGGAGAGGCTGGTGTCCATGATGCACTGGGCTGTGTCCACAACTGTCTGCAGTTTCTTGCAGTCCTGGGCAGAGCAGTTGCTCTACCAAGCCGTGATACATCCAGATAGGATGCTTTCTATGGTGCATCGATAAAAGTTGGAGAGAGTCAAAGGGAACAAACCAAACTTCTTTAGCCTCCTGAGGAAGTAGAGGCGCTGGTGAGCTGTCTTGACTGTGGCATGTGTGTGATTTGACCAGGACAGGCTGTTGGTGATGTTCACTCCCAGGAACTTGAAGCTCTCAACCCTCTCGACCTCAGCACCATTGATGTAGACAGGTGCATGTACACTGCCCCCTTTCCTGAAGTCAATGACCAGCTCCTTTGTTTTGTTGACATTGAGGGAAAGGTTGTTGTCATGACACCATTCCACTAAGCTCACTATCTCCTTCCTGTACTCCGACACATCACTGCTTGAGATACGGCCTATAATGGTGGTATCATCTGCAAACATGTAAATGGAGTTAGAGCAGAATCTGGCCACAGTCAAGAGTGTATAGGAAGTAGAGTAGGGGGCTGAGAACACAGCCTTGTGAGGCACCAGTGTTGAGAATAATCGTGCCAGAGGTATTGCTGCCTATCCTCACTGATTGCGGTCTGTTGGTTAGAAAGTCAAGGATCCAGTTACAGAGGGAGGTGTTGAGTCCTAGGTCTCAAAGTTTGGTGACAAGTTTGCTTGGGATTATTGTATTGAAGGCAGAGCTGTAGTCAATAAACAATAGTCTAACGTACGTGTCTTTGCTGTCCAGGTGCTCCAGAGCTGAGTGTAGGGCCAGGGAGATGGCATCCACTGTGGACCTGTTTTGGCGATAGGCAAATTGCAGCGGGTCAAGATTGTCTGGGAGGCTGTGGAGTTGGTACGTGCCATGACCAACCTCTCAAAGCACTTCATGATGGTGGATGTCAGAGCCAATGGTCTCCCAAATACTCATTAGTATATATGGGGTATCCAGAAATTGGACATTGGTAACCCAGGGAGGACCTGTAGTGCCACTATTGGTTTGAAGACATGATCAAAACTGTCCAGCAAAGATGGGGGTTTGGGAAAATAAATCACTAATCAAGAAATCCACATCCTACATTAGTCTAACCACCATAGCTGGAAGATCACATTTGTCTGACATATCCGTCTCCTCCACCTTTTGACCTTCTGTCTAGGATGGTGACTTAATGCTACCATTTCATCAAAGACCTATCAATACAGAGTCCATACCAGCAAAGTGTCTTAATATGGTATAGAGCCATCAGTATGGTTCTGCCACAGACTAGATCCAGCTGCATAGAGCATTGACTGCACAGCAGCCTACAAATAAATCAAGGAGTCTCTTTCCATAAACATCATGCAATTTGAAAATCAGTAGTAGACAATTGAAGGGGCAAATAGATTTCAATCTCAGATAGGCAAATACCTGTCACCAGGCCCAGATGGAATGCATCCTAGGTTGTTGAAGCAATTAAAGGTGAAAACAGTCTGGTTCCAATCTTCCTCGATGGGCAAGGGGTGCCAGATGACTGCAGGATTGCAAATATTAAAACCACATTGATAAAGGGGAGAGGGAATGGGAACTAAAGCAGGCAATGTATATGGCTTTTCAAAAGGCATTCGAAATATGCCACCACAGACATTGCACAAATAAGAGCTTGTGGAAAAATTAACTGCAGATGCTGGAAATCTCAGATTAAAAAAAGATCAGAAAACGCTGGAAATACTCAGGTCAAGCAGCATCTGTGGAGAGAGAAACTGTTAATGCTTCAGGTGAACATTCATAAAAACAAGTTGTGGTGATGAGTTAATAGCCTGAAACATGAACTCTGTTCCTCTCTCCACAGATGCTGCCTTGCCTGCTGAGTACCTCCAACATTTTCTGTCTTTATTTGAGATCTTGCGGAGTTATGGGTAATGTATTAACAAGGATAAGCAAGCAAAGGTCAGAAAGGAATGGAAAGAGTAGGAATAAGCAGATTTTCAGGTTGGCAGGCTGAAGGACCAGTGGTGGGATCTCAGCTATTTTACAGTCAGTGAACTGGACAAGGGTCTAAGTTCTGTACATCCAACCTTACTGGCAATAATAAAGCCAGAAAAACCAGCGTTGAAGAGGATGCAGGTTCCAAAGGGATGTGGTCTGGTCTCACTGGCTTTGCGATATCCAGCTCTTGGCCATTTCACATGGAGTGAATCAAACTGGCTGAGGGATGGCTTCTTTGATGGTGGGGAGTTCAGAAGGAAGCCGATGTAGATTAAACACTTGGCCCTCTGGCTGACGATGGTTTCAAATGTCTTCAGCATTCACAAGAGAATGGACTTGGGACATTTCAACTGTCTTAATTGCCCAGTGCTCATCATGACCATATATAGCACCACAGCACAGCTTTGAACTAATCCACGACTTTTACTTGCTTATAACAACTCAAGAGGCCCAACCATCCTCAGCTGCTTCATCAATGACCTTCCTTCAGTCATAAGGTCAGAAGTAGGAATGTTCGCTGCTGATTACACAATGTGCAGCACCGTTCACGACTCCCGAGATAGTGAAGCAGTTCACAACCAAATGCAGCAAGACCTGGACAATATCCAGGCCTGGGCTGATAGGTGGCAAGTAATATTGGCAGCACACACGTGCCAGACAATGGTGGTATCCAACAAGAGAAAATCCATCTATCATCCCCTGAAATTCAATGGCATTACCATCACTGAATCTCCCACTATCAACATCCTTGGGGTTACTACTGACCAGAAACTGAACTGGTGGGAGGCAGCACAAAGGCAATTACAGACATATTAGTCTGACGTCAGTGGTGGGAAAATTATTGGAGTCTATCCTCAAGGAGGAGGTTACCGAATACCTAGAGGCGCAAGGCAAGATAGGACCTAGTCAACATGGTTTTGTGAAGGGGAGGTCCTGTCTGACCAACCTATTGGAGTTTTTTGAAGAAATCACAGGTAGGGTGGATAAGGGAGAGGCGGTAGATGTTGTGTATTTAGACTTTCAAAAGGCCTTTGATAAGGTGCCTCACAAGAGACTGATTAATAAGATGAGAGGTCATGGAATTATGGGCAGGGTAGCAAAATGGGTGGAGAATTGGCTGGTTGGCAGGAAGCAAAGGGTGGAAATAAAAGGATCTCGTTCTGGTTGGTTACCGGTTACTAGTGGTGTGCCGCAAGGGTCGGTGTTGGGGCCTCTCCTTTTTACCTTGTACATCAATGATTTGGATGATGGAATAAATGGTTGTGTGGCTAAGTTTGCGGATGACACCAAGATAAGTGGAGGAGTAGGGAGCATAGAGGAAATAGAAAGAATGCAGAGGGACCTAGACAGTTTAGGAGAATGGGCAAGAAAATGGCAGATGAGATTCAATGTTGAGAAATGTGCAGTTGTACACTTTGGAAGTAGAAATAAGCGGGTAGATTATTATCTAGAAGGAGAGAAGATTGATAGTGCGGTAGTACAAAGGGACTTGGGGGTACTTATACAAGATACCTTAAAAGTTAACCACCAGGTTGGATCGGTGGTTAAGAAAGCGAATGCTATGTTGGCATTCATCTCGAGAGGTATAGTGTATAAAAGTAAGGAAGTGTTGATGAGGCTCTACGGGGCGCTAGTGAGGCCTCATTTGGAATACTGTGCGCAGTTTTGGGCCCCGCATCTTAGGAAGGATGTGCTGACGTTGGAGAGGGTTCAGAGGAGATTTACGAGAATGATTCCAGGAATGAAAGGGCTTAAGTACGATGAGCGTTTGTCGGCTCTTGGACTGTACTCGCTGGAGTACAGAAGGATGAGAGGGGACCTCGTAGCGACATTTAAAATGTTGACAGGTAAGGATAGAGTAGATGTGGCTAGGCTGTTTCCCTTGGTGGGCGTGTCCAGGACCAGAGGGCACAATCTTAGAATTAGAGGGTACAGTTTCAAGACAGAGATGAGGAGAAGTTTCTTTACCCAGAGGGTGGTGAAATTGTGGAACTCCTTGCCACGCACAGCAGTGGAGGCCAGATCAGTGGGGGTGTTCAAGGAGGAGATAGACAGATATCTAAATAGTCAGGGTATCAAGGGATATGGGGATAAGGCTGGCAAATGGGATTAGAATAGTTTTTTTTTCTCTCTCTTTTTTTCCCACCCCATTTCTTTTTCCCTTTTCCTTGGAGCAGACTCGATGGGCCGAATGGCCTGCTTCTGCTCCCTTATCTTGTGATCTTGTGATATACACAATGTGGCTACAAGACCAGGTCAAAGGCTAGGAATGCTGTGGTGAGTAACTCACCTCCTAACTCCCCAAAGCCTGTCCACCATCTTCAAGGCTCGTCAGGAGTGTGATGGAATACCCTCCATTTGCCTGGGTGAGTGCAGCTTCAACAACACTCAAGAAGCTTGACGGCATGCAGGACATAGCAGTCTGGTTGATAGGTACCTCATCCACTCGTGGCACCACTGACACACAATAGCAGCAGTTTGTACCATCCACAGGATGCACTACATCAACTCACCTTCCAAACCCACCACCTCTACCAGCTAGAAGCACAAGGGCAGCAAAAGCATGGGGACACCACCATCAGGAAGTTGCCCTCCAATCCACACCCCATCCTGACTTACAAATATCACCGTTCCTTCAGCATCACTGGGTCAAATTCCTGGAGTTCTCTCCCCAATAGCATTGTGTTTGTACCCACACCTCAAGGACTGCAGCAGTTCAAGAAGGCAGCTCACCACCACCTTCAAGGGCAACCTAAGGATGGGCAATTAAATGCTGGTTTGACCTGCAAAGCCCACATCCCTTGAATGAAAAATAAAACATTCAGCCCATTGGGTCCATGCTGGCTCCCAGCAGAGCAATCCCTTCAATCCCATTCCCCCTTCATTTCCCTGTAGCCCTTTAACTTATTCCCCTCTCACATGCCCATCAACTGCCTTTTGATCCTTTTACAGTACGAACTCAAGATGAGCTCTTGATTTCTCAATCCATCTCATCATGGCCTTGCACTCTATGTCTATCTGCACTTTCTCTGTAACTGTAACACGATTCTTTTTTCCCCTTTTGTACTACCTTGATGTATGGAATGATCGGACTGGATGGCACACAAACAAAGCGCTTTTCACTGTATCTCAGTACATAAGATAAGGTTTCTTTATTAGTCACATGTACATCGAAACACAGTGAAAAGCATCTTTTGCATAGAGTGGTCTGAGGCAGCCCACAAGTATCGCCACACTTCCGGCACCAACATAGCATGCCCACAACTTCCTAACCCATACGTCTTTGGAATGTGGGAGGAAACCAGAGCACCCGGAAGAAACCCACGCAGACACGGGGAGAATATACAAACTCCTTACAGACAATGGCCAGAATTGAACCCGAGTCTTTGCCGCTGCAACAGCGTTATTCTAACTGCTACACTACCATACCTACATGTGACAATAATAAACCAATTACCAGCAAGCAATCAACCAAAACTCTAGGACATGGAAGGAATTCACAGCACTTAGCTGTGTCCTGGATATATTTGCCTTTTGAAGTAGTGCAACATCGGTTCAATGATTGACCCCCGGCTTGATTCATGAGACGAGTGAATTATTCTGTCAAATGGAGAGAAATTCTTGCACTCTATGTTGTAACTCTTTGGAATTCCCTACTAGAGGCTGTGGGTGCTCTGTTGCCGAAACATATTCCAGGCTGAATCAATGTTTTTGTTTTGAGAGTCAAGGAATGTGGGAATCAAGCATGAAAAGTGGGCGAGGTGCATCTACAACCATTGAGTGGCAGCACAAGGCACCCCTATGTAATCATCACTACACAGGAGGAACCAAATGCAAACTAGGTGACTGCTTTGCAGAGAACCTGCATTCAATCCATAGGGTGACCCAGAGTTTTCTGTTGCCTGCCCCCACACTCTCCATCTACTCCTACTCTTACCTGTGTGTCTGTGGCCCCTTGAACTGTTAAATAAAAGTCCAACTTAAGCTCAAGGAACAGCACCTCATCTTCAGTCTGGGCACGCTGCAGCCTTCTGGATTTAACTTCAAATTCAACATTTTCCAGTAACTTACTTTGTGTTTGTATCAGAACTGGCCAGTTCTGCTGCACATCATTCATTTGCAAGTCTAACTGTTTTTGTCTCTCCTGACCAGTCCTGCACTCCCTATAGCCCTGCACTTCACAGACTTTACATACTCCTTTGTGTTCCCTCTTAATTTTCCACATTAACCTATCAACCAGGTCGCAGTTTTTTTTAAAAAAAGTTTTCACCCACTGGGTTTGGATCCTGGAGGGCCAATAGCAGCATGGGAGCACCTTCACCAGAAGGGTTGCAGCAGTTCACCACTACCTTCTGTAGAGCAATTCAGGATAGTCAATAAATGCTGGCCATCCATCAGTGCTGAAAAATGAATAGAACGTAGATAAGGAGGGATGCTGAAACATCAGAGGTGACAAAATGAGGATGATGGACAAAGGAACAAGCAGGGAATTAAGGAAACTTTTTCTTTTAAAAAAAAGATTAAATTGTGATCTGGAAGGCACTAGCTGATGTGGAGATGGATGCAGATTCAATGGTAACTTAAGGAAAATGGGACAAATATCTGAAAAGAAAAATTGGCTCCACAAAAGGTAAAAGGAGCCAAGAGAGCAGGACAAGTTGGTTTGCTTCTGCTGTAAGACTGAAAAGTGTCAAGTGGGTAAAATTCCATGCTAACCCAACCACAACCAATGAACAAACCCAAATGACAGCAGATCAGTCTGACCCATGTAAACCAATGCTTGCTCAAGGTTGACAGCAGCAGTCAGTGAAGGATAAGGGCTATGTACTAGTACAGGAAAGCAAACCAGGTTTGAAAATTGAAGAATGATTAGTGACCATCAACCATATAGAATGAGAAAAAGGAAATTCTTTGACCCTAACTATATAGTGACCCCTTCTAACAGTAGGCATCATGAACGCACAACACTTGACCTTGGAAGTTCTCTCAATAGTTCAACAGCCTTCCAGCACTATTACACCAGAACTATATACTGCAGCAAAAACCTGTATCCCACAGCAACATCAAACATTTGCATGAATGGAGAGAGAAGAATAGGAAGATCTGGTTCTTTTTAATCAATGCAAATTTTAAGGTATTATTAATGCATGTAATGAATATCTTTCCCAAGAACCTGGGACAGAACATTAGTACCCTGAAATATCACAAACATCATAGAAACAATGAAAATTGAACCAGTGCATACTTTTATTGGAATTTTTTTTTAACCTAAATAGTAACTTGTGTTGAAACCATAAGCATTTACACTTAAGAGTTTAACAGGACAGTGGAATGTTACTGTTGGTAGGGTACATTGAGAGGAATTGTGCCAAACGTAACATGCCTTTATGACTAGTGCCCAGTGGCTCTGACATTCACCATCATGAAGTCCTACGAGAGGCTGATCATGGCACACATCAACTCCAACCTCCCAAACAACCTTGACAGGTCCACAGCAGACACTATCTCCCTGGACCTACACTCATCTCTAGAGCATCTGGACAGTGAAGGCACCTACATTAGACTATTGTTTATTGACTACAGTTCCACCTTCAGCACTATAATCCCAAATAAACTCATCTCCAAACTTCTGGACCTGGGACTCCACACCTCCCTTTGGAACTGGATCCTAGACTTCCTGACCAACAGACCACAATCAGTAAGGATAAGCAGCAACACCTTCACCACGATTACCCTCACTGGTGCCACATAAGGCTGCGTCCTCAGCCTTATGTGGCACCAGTGAGGATACTCTACTCCTTATACACTCACGACTGCGTGGCCAGATTCTGCTCTAATTCCATCTATATCTTTGCAAATGACACCACCGTAGCGGGCTGAATCTCAAATAACAATGAGTTGGAGTACATGGTGGCATGACAACAACCTTTCCCTCAAAATCAGCAAAAAAGAGCTGCTCACTGACTTCAGGAAGGGGGGGGAGCAGTGCACAAGCACCTGTATACATCAACAGTGCTGAGTGGAGAGGGTTGAGAGCTTGAAGCTCCAAGGAGTAAACATCATCAATAGCCTGCCCTGGCCCAACCACGTGGTTACCAGGGCCAAGAAAGCTCACCAGCACCTCTATTTCCTCAGAAGGCTAAAGAAATTTGCCATGTCCTCTTTGACCCTCACCAAATTTTTTAGATGCACCATAGAAAGCATCCTATCTGGATGCATCACTGCTTGGTATAGCAACTGCTCTGCCCGAGACCACAACAAACTGCAGAGCATTGTGGACACAGTTCAGCACATTACGGAAACCAGCCTCCCCTCCATGGACTGTCTGCACTTTTCACTGCCTCAGTAAAGCAGCAAACATGATCAAAGACCCCACCCACCACAGACATTCTTTCTTCTCTCCTCTCCCATCAGGCAGAAGATACAAAAGCCTGAAAGCACGTACCACCAGGCTCAAGGACAGCATCTATTCCGCTGCTATGAAACAATGGAACAGTCCCCTAGTACAATAACATGGACTATTGACCTCACAATCTACCTCATTATGGCCTTGCACCTTATTGTCTACCTGCACTGCACTTTCTCAGTAACTGTAATATTTTATTCTGCATTGTTATTGATTTTCCTTGTACTACTTCAATGCACTGATGTGATGAAATGATCTGTATAGATGGTATGCAAAAAAAAGTTTTTCACTGTACCTTGGTGCATGTGACAATAATAAACCAATTTACCAAATGTGAAACACCATGTGGGCAAGCAAGTCCAAGCTTTGCTGGTAGAAACAGAATATATTTGATTAAAATGAATGTACAATTATATCTTTAAACCTTAATGAAAAATAATTCATTGATTAGTTTACTACTGAAAACACTCAGATCACAAACAGAGAAGCTGCTTTTGTTTAAATGATTAATATTCAACTGAAACTTATCACATCCCTGTTTCTGAACATGTCACACTGCACTGGCAAGAAATAAAAAGACCGTAAAAGCTGCCATAGATAAATAAAAAGACTAGCAAAAATGTGGGGCCCTTACAGGAGAAATTATCCGGGGATGAAGGGAATGGCAAAGAAATTAAACAAATCCACCTTCATAGAACACATAAAAACCCTCCCAGAAATAGTACAGAACTGTAGATAAAATGAAGATCTATATTACCATGAGTTAAAATAAAAACAAAGAAATTAATGGGACTGATAAATCGCCAGGCCCTGATGGGCTACATCCCAAGGTTTTTAAAGAAATAGCTATTAATGCACTTGTCAACTTTCATAAATTTCATAAATTCTAGAGCAATTCCCAAGATTTGTGAATTAGCAAATGGTACCCCACTATTTAAAGGAAAGAGGAGAGAAAACAGTTAACTGGATATCAGTTGCAGAGTAAATGGTAGAATCCTTTTAGAAGTGGTAATAGGGAGCTCAGAAAATAACAATATGATTGGGCAGAGTCAATGTGGATTTACGAAAAGGAAATCAGGTAAACAAATCAGTTTCTTGAATTTGTAACGAGGAGGACAGTTAGGGGTGAACCACTTGATGTACTGTATTTGGACTTCCAGAATTCCTTTAATAATGTGCCATGCGGGAGGTCATTTAACAAGGTTAGAGAACAAAGGATTGGGGATAATATTAACAGATTTAACAGGGTTCTTACTCTCAAGTTTAGAAGACAGATGATTTAATTGAAACATACAAAATCCTTGACAGGGTAGACACAGGGAAGATGTTTCTCCAGGTTAGGGTATTGAGAACCAGCAGTCACAGAAAATACAGTAGTCGGCCATTCAACGTCGAGGTTTGAATAAATTTCTTCACACAGAGAATAGTGAATGCTTGGAATTCTCTACCCATGAGGGCTGTGGAGACTCATTGCTGAGTATATTCAAGACATATAGATATTCATTTATTAAGTGAATTATGGAGTTAGTCCAAGGAAGTGCTGCTGGGGCTTTATCTTACTGAATGGCAAAAGCAGGCATTTTTATGTTCCAGTTAACTCTAATCTGTCACCCTTCTCCCACCCTCAAAAACTATAAATTTTACCTGAACCAACTCCTACAAATAGATCAGCCATCACAGTATGAAAAGATTTTTACCAAGTAATAACTAGCTCAGAGAAATGGAACAGTAAAGTCCCATCTCCAAATTGGTGAGGTAGAACTGAAATAACTTTCGTTTTACAAGTGGCTAATTCCATTTAAGCTAAATATTTGTCAACAACAAATAAAACTTGCACATTTCAAAATTCTGTTTGGATTTGCAGCTGAGTTTTAATGCTTACTTTTGAGACATTTCCAATCTCAATTCAGAAGCAAAAGTATTCAGGCTCCCCTCCCCCTTGGCCCAGCCTTCTCTCCAGAACGTAACAAGCCTTGTATGGATACGGTCCAAAAAAAAATCAGCTGATACTGCACCTCTGCCAAATGGGAACTCCACATACATGGTACACAACACCCAGCCCATGGATGTGCCTGACCCAGCCACACTTGCCATCCTTGTAGACCAACCTCTATATCACCTGGCAGCTCACCATGTTACTGCCCCGAATATGTGCCAACAGAAATCCTCAGGAGAGCCTCAACTCCTGGAAAAGGGGTTTTCATCAGGAGAAGCTCACAGAGAAACCAGGATTAGCACTGCAGAGGCCTTGGCTGAGGAACAAAGGTAGGACAGGAGTAAACCACTCAGCCCCTCAATTCTTTCCCATCATTCAGTATGATCACGACTGATCTACAATGGCCTCATATCCTCCTTTGTGCCAGTTTCCCATAACCCTCAATTCACAGATCTTTCAAAAAAAATGTACAACATCACTATTGCTGGATGAATCACAGGTGATCAGTCAGCTTACAGGAAGAAGACAGGAGTGGTGCCGCAATAACCACCTCTCGCTCAATGTCAGTAAAAGTAAAGAGCTGTTTGTTGACTTCAGGAAGGGGAAGGTGAACATGTGCCAGTCCACATTAGTGGGGTGGGGAGAGATCAGAGGTGGAAAGAGTCAGCAACTTTAAATTCCTGGGTGTTAATCTGTCCTGGCCCCAGCACATAGATACAATCACAAGAAAGGCATGCCAGCGTCTTTACTTTCTTTGGAGGTTGAGGAGGTTCGGCTTGTCACCGAACACTCTAACAAACTTCTACATATGTACAGTTGAAAGTATCCTGACTGGTTGCATCAAGGTCTGGTATGGCAATTCAAATGCGCAGGAACGCAAGCAGCTGCAGAGAATACTGGACTCAGCTCAATACAGCATGGGCACATCCCTCCCCACTATTGGTAGTACAGGAGGCGCCATCTCAGGAAGGCAACAACCAAAGATCCGCACCATACCATCTTCTCGCAGCTACCGTCAGCAGGAGGTACAGAAGCCTGAAGCCCCACACTACTAGGTTCAAAAACACCTACTCCCCTTCAGCCATTGGGTTCTTGAACCAACCAGCACAACCCTAATCACTACAGTTTAGCAACAATATGACAACTTTGATCACTTTGCAATACAATGGACTTGGTAATTTTTTGTTCTAATTGTGTTCTTTCTTGTAAAATGTGTGTATAATTTATATTTATGCTTTTCTTGTGAATGCTGCTTATCTGCTGCTACGTGCCTGTGATGCTGCTGCAAGGTTTTCATTGCACCTGTGCATACCTGTACTTGTGCACATAAACTCGACTTTGACTTTAAATACCCATAAATGTTCTAGCCTCTACAATCCTCGAGTAGAGAATTCAGGAAATTCACCACCCTTTTTTCTGATGCACCTCAACTTTAAATGACTCTAATCTTTTAATTATGTCCTCTTTCAAGATTCTCCCTCTAGCAGAAGTAGCTCCTGTCAAGGCACATTAGGATCTTGTTTCTTTCAATAAGATCACCCTCATTCTTCTACACCAAAGAATATGGATCTAATTTCTTTAGCTGCTCATGCTAGGGCAACCCTCTCATTCCATTAGATTGCAAGTCTGTTCCTCCCCACAAAACAATTGTGTGCTACTGCGCTACATGCTTAAATTGCCAGAGAACAGATCTATTGGCACTCTTATAATCATGCATCCTAGCTTGTTAATGGTCTGAATATCATACAATACAGATTAATTCTAAATTCAATATCATTTGCATTCAGGTTGAGTGGCAGTACTTTAAGGGTGTCATTAAAAATCTTTATTAGAAAGAATTTATACAATTGTATTGACTTTAATCTCTCAGTACAGAGCAAAAGCAATTAGTATTGACATTAGCCTCTCCCTCCCCCCCAAAGGACAACAATAACATTTTTGCTTAAAAACTAAACTGCATAACAATTTCACACTTCAAATACAACCAAAAATTATTGCAACCAGTCTTTAACCAATTTGATTCACTCCACATGCTGTGAGCAATGGATACAGGAAATTAACACATATATTCATTCTTCAAAGTGTAGGACAAACCCATCCCAATCACCACCCTGTCTCTTATCAATCATCACCTGCAACAGAGAGGAAGGCATCTTTGTCATGCTATAAATAGCACTTGCTCATTAATAACCTGGACACAAGTGTGAACAAATAAGCCAAATTCTAGTGCAAAGGCAAGGATGAGCAGCACTAATGAAAACTGAATCACAGGGCAGAAGAGTCACTGGCTGGAAAAATACATCACACATTTTGGGAGGTCAATCATCTCAGCCCCAGGACACCACCGGAATCTCTCAGGTTAGTGTCCTATACTTGTCCATCTTCACCTGCCTCACCAATAACCCTCCATCACCAGTTTAGGAGTGCAGACCTTCACTGGATTGTTATTGCCTACTTTATTAGCCAAGAACCTGCCAAACCACACTACTTGTCAAACAAAGCAGTTACTTGGAAAAGTAGCAGAAAATCTGTGGAAGTGCATCCCTGCACTATTTGCAGTTGTGGAGCAAAAAATAATGAAACTTGCAATGACTTTGACAAGGCATATTTAGCATTAGGTGGGCCCAGCATGTGGGATTTCCCCATATCTGAAAGACTGCTTTCACCCTGTCTATGCCCCTCATGATCTTATACACCTCTATCAGGTCACCCCTCAATCTCCTACATCGGTGGTAGGTAAATTGCTGGAGGGGATTTGGGGAAAAGGATATACCAACATTTGGAAAGACAGGGTCTGATTCAGGACAGTCAGCATGGCTTTGTGCATGGGAAGTTGTGTCTGATCAATCTCTTGGAGTTCTTCAAGGAGGTAACAAAGAGGATAGATGAGGGTAAGGCAGTGGATGTTGTCTATGTGGACTTTAGCAAGGCCTTTGATAAGTTCCCTCATGGCAGGCTGGTCTGAAAAGTTAGATCGCATGGAATCCAGGGGGAGATAGCGGATTGGATTCATAATTGGCTCAGTGGTAGGAAGCGATGGTTGAGGGTGGTTTCTTGTGGTATACCATTGGCCTGTGTCCAATGGTATACCACAGGGTCAATGCTGGGACCTTTGTTTGTAATTTATAAAAATTATTTGGATGTAAATGTATAAGGCATGGTCAGTAAGTTTGCGGATGATACTAAAATAGCTGGTGTTGTAGACAGTATAGAAGGTTATGAAAAGTTACAGGGGGATCTTGATCAGCTAGGTATGTGGGCTGAGGATTGGCAAATGGCTTTCAATGCAGATAAATGTGAGGTATTGGATTACGGGAAATCAAACAGGGTAGAACTTGTGCAATGGATGGTAGGGTCCTGGGAGTGTTATGGAACAGAGGAACCAAGGACTGCAAGTGCATAGTTCACTGAAAGCAGTGTCTCCGGTAGATAGAGTAGTGAGGAAGGCATTTGGCACACTGGCCTTCATCAGTTAGGGCACTGAATATAGGAGCTGGGAAGTTATGTTGCAGTTATAAAAGATGTTGATGAGGCCTCACTTGGAGTATTGTGTACGATTTTGGTCACCCTGTTATAGGAAACATGTTATTAAACTAAAAAAGTAGAGTGCAGAAATATTTACCAGGATGTTTCCTGGACTTGGGGCCTGACTTACAAGGAGATGTTGCATAGACTAGGATTACATTCTGTGACTTACTGGCCTATAGTTGCCTTGCTTGTTTTTGCTACCCTTTTTAAACACTGGTACCACATTAGCCACTCTCCAGTCCTCCAGAACCTCACCTATGGCCAGAGATGAAGCAAAAATCTCTGCAAGGGTCTCCACAATTTCTCCTCCAGCTTCGAAGGTCCCAGAATGCACCAGGTCAGGCCCTGGGGATTTATCCACCTTGATGCACTTCAAGGCCTCCAGTACCTCCTCCCTGCTAATTCATATGTGCTCCAAGACACCACCACTCATTTTCCCTATTCTGTTAGCAGCCTCCATCATTTTCTCCATATTAAAGACTGAAGAGAAATATTAATTTAAAATCTCTCCCATTTCCTTTAGTTCCACACACAGACGGCCATGGTGATCTTTAAGGGGGCCTATTCTCTCCCTAACTACCCTTTTACTCTTAATATACTTATAAGAACCTCATGAGATTTCACTTCACCTCACCTACCAGATCCTTTTCGTATCGTCTTTTTACCCTCCTAATATCTCTATTGTACTCCTACACTTCTTGTAGTCATCAAGAGATTCACTAGTTCCCAATTGCTTATGTGCAGTGTATGCCTCCCTCTTTTCCTTAACCAGGGCCTCAATATCTCTCATCGACCAGGGTTACCGAAACCTACCAGCCTTGCCCTTCCCCTTACAGGAAGGTGCAGGCCCTGAACTCTTGTCATCACACTTTAAGGCCTCCCACTTGGCAGACGCTCCTTTCCCTGCAAACAATCTCACCCAGTCAACCTCTGCAAGATCCTGCCTAATGGCACCAAAATTTACTCTACCCCAGTTCAGGACCCTAACCTGTGAACCAGCCGTATCCTATTTTAAAACTAATAGAATCATGGTCACTGGACCCAAAGTGCTCACCGACAGACACTTCCGCTCCTTACACTACCTCATTCCCCAGGAAGAGGTCCAGTGTCATACCGTCTAGTAGATCCCTTTACATATTGAGAAAAGAAGTTTTCTTGGACACATTTCACAAATTCCACTCTGTCTAAACCTTTTAAACTATGGTTGGTCTATATTAGGGAAGTTAAAATCTCCCACTAAAACTGCCCTATTGGGTCAACAGCTAGCTGCAATCTCTCTACATATCTGCTCCTCCAATTCTCATTGACTATTGAGGGAGTGGGGGCTGGGCTATAATACAATCCCATCAGAGTGACCATTCCCTTGTTTTTAAGTTCTACCCATATGGCCTGCCTCACTGGATGATCCCCCAAGAACATCCTCTCCAAGGACCGTTATTACGTCCTCTTTCATCAAGGTGGCAATTCCCTTCCTCTCTTACCTGCACCTCTGTCACACCTGTAGCATGTTTCCTGGAACATTGAGCTGCCAGTCCAGCCCTTCCCTCAGCTACGTTTCTGTTATGGCTATGACATCCCAGTTCTCAGAGCCAATCCACACCCAGAGTTCATCCACCTTACCTGTCAAGCCTCTTGCATTGAAATAAATGCAGTTTAAACCAATGGTCTTTCCTCTCCCTTTACTCTGCTCCTGTCTATCCTGACAATGCTCAGTGGCTACTGTCTAATGCCAGATCCCGACTTTTCCACAAAACCAACAGAAGTTGTTCAAGACGAGGAATCCCCAAGGTAGGTACAATTGTTTGAACGGAGTGGCCATTGACATCAGATTGCAGTAAAATGGGCACAGGGACAAGAGGAGCACAGTGAAGGCTGCAGCCAAAGCCTTTAGGAGGGCAAGTCTGCCTGGTGTCGAGCCAGACAAGGGGGAAAGGTGCCAAAGACCAGAGATCCAGGAGCAACAGGATGCTGGAGATGCCCAGGATGGGGAGCATCTGTGGACAGAGAAACAGTTAATGTTTCAGGTCAAAGACCTTTCTAATGAAAAGTCATAGGGTTGATAATTTAGGACAGTCTCTCTTGCCACACGTGCTGACTAACCTGAGTATTACAGCATTTACTGCTTTTATTTCAGGTTTCCAGTGGCTGCAGTATTTTCCTTTGGACTAGACAACCAGAGACCACATCAAAACCAGTCTGAACATCTGGGTCTGAATGCAGATCCAAGATCATATGCAGCCCTAGACCCCTGGTACTTTAATAGCTGCCACTGGTTTAGTACTGTAAAATCGGGGGGTACAGTACTGGTGAGGCAGCTGTCACTGTGTAACGATGAGGTACTGTACAGTGTGGCATAATGCAACTATATAACCTGCCGGTACAGTACCGATGGGCACAGATCTGTCGCTGTACAACACTGGTGCAGAGATCCGTCTCTGTGCAATACCAGGGTACAATAATACTAGGCATAGATTTCTCTGTACACCACTACAGGACAGTAATAATGGAATTAGTTCTGCCACTGTAACACTGCAGGGCAGTACTGGTAGAGAGGTCTATTACTAGGATGTGCTTACATCACAGTATGTTCAGTACATAGTACTGATGGACACAGGTTTGTATTGTATAATACAATGGATAATAATGATGAGTGCAGGTTTGTACCCTGTTACACTGGGTAAAATGCTGATGGGTACACGTCTGTCCCTGTGTAACACCGGGGTATGGTTCTGACGGGGACAGGTCTGTCACTGTATGACACTGGAGTACATTACCAGTAGGGACAGGTCTATCACTGTACAACACTGGGGACAGGTCCATCCCTGTATAACACCAGGGTATAGTACTGGTGAACAGCTGTGTGTGTGACACTAGGGGGGCACAAGTTCATCACTAAGGTATTGTACAGACAAACCCTGCATTACAGGGAGGTTGCGATCCCAGAAAACTGTATTGTGATGTCACATCTGTACATCTGTAAATGCAAGCTGAAAATAAAATAAAAATTAACAAATTCCGTGAGAGTGAATTTTAAAACGTCTCAGATTTTTGGATAGAGATTTGCAAATTCTGTAAAGGCGAGTTTCTTTTACTCAAATGCCTATAATGGGGTGGGGGATCACTTGTACTGGTGGGTTCAGGTCTTGTTAACACTACCTGCAATTTCAAAGAGCTCTCTTAAAGAGCTGGTGCATAATGGGCTGTTTAACCCAACACTGTGGAATGTTTAGTGACAGCAGAGAGTTTGCCCCATTGAGTTGATGCCACTCTTGGGCATCTTCTATTGTACAGTAGGCTTTAGTATGGACCTGCCCACAATTCTGCTTTATTGTTAGAACGCAACATTGGCATTGGGTGAGACTGTGGTTGTAGCCATACAGTACCCAAATCAACTGGACATTCAATATATTCAGCACTAGGCAGGGAGCATCCTCCAACATCACAGAGGAGCCTTTTCCCATTTGCAGAACCACTCAACCCCTTACCACACCCCACAAGTGCACAGAAGGATTTGATTCATGCATTTAAGAGCCCATCCCACTGCTTTGAGAGCCTTCAACATTATTCTGCCTAGAAACCCACTGCTTGTTTCATTAAACTTCCCAAAATTCACTCATATTAAACTAGCTATAATTAGGACCAATACTCCAATTTTACCTTCTCCTACATTATCCTTCTAAAAACTCACCTCTCAAATATTTTGTGGATGATACCCCCAAAACCATTCCTGAAACAAAGTAAACCCAGAAAATGCTGGAGACACTCAGCAGGCCAGGCCACATCTGGACCAAGAGAAACAGAGTTAAGGTTTCAGCTCCAGTTCAGATGAAGGTTCATTGTCCTGAAATTAACTGTTTCTCTTCTCCATAGATGCAGCCTGACCTTCTGTTTTACTTTACGTTTCCAGCACCTGCAATTTTTATTTCGATTTTGCCAGAAGCACACATCTCTTTTCCACAGCTACCCTGCACCTCACTGTCCAGAAATGGACACAGAACTTGCCAAATGACTAAATCAACTGCTTGGTTTTGCAGTTCAACATTTCTCTTGTATCGATCACTGTTCCACAAGACCAGACAGATGAACAAATTTCAGATGTTTTCAGGTTTATCTCTGGTTATTTCAACATCACATTGTACTACCTTGGCCTCCTGTGTGCACTTTCCAACAGAAAGTTGTTACATCCTGAACAGGAGTGAAAAGATTAGCTGTTTTATTTCCATCTCCTTTGGCTTCCTATCCAGGGGCTTATTAGTCCATGCAGTCACTGCAAAGATGCTGTGTACATAACAATGTCTCAGTAGGCATACTTAGTCACATGTGCAAGTCCATCAGGTGTATTCAGTCACACTAAAACACACATTACAAAAAACATGCTTGTGTTATTAAATTTCTTGATCTCCGTCTATGCACTCAGTGAAATAAGGCATGACAGCCTGTCAATCTCTACACAGTTAATTAGCTTTTACTAGTTCACTGCAGAAAACTTCATAGCTTCTTGCTTGATACCAAGACCATCCTCTACCAAAAATATATATCAGTCCATTAGAAGTAATGGGAGTTAATTATACAAGTGTATAAGGCAGCTCAACCACAAGATAGAAGCTTCCAAATTTTTCTGTTAACTGCATCCAACAAGTCAACAGCCATGGTTCTCAGGGTAGAAGGAAGACAACTTGGAGCTGGGATACTGGAAACAGTTAGAGGTGTACAGTCCAGAATAAGCAGTGATACTGGAATGTCACTGTAACTCAAACAACACTGACCTACATTTCCAGGCGTACATACAAAATGCAACAGAAGTGCATTTTGTTTAGCATGCCCACAAATATACTGGTGCACTGGCAACAGTTCAGATGATGAGGCAGTCCATGCATGCTTTCAAGATCTGGACAACAACCAGGCAAGAACCAATGAGTAACAAGCTATAAGCATCTCCAATAAGAGCTAGTCTGAACATCTTCCCTGGACGTTCAATGGCATTAGTTACCCAGTATTCAACAACATTTGTTGCCAGGTTAGGCAGGGTAATGGCAGATGGAATTTAATCCTGATCACTGTGAGGTGATGCATTTTTGGAGGTTGAATAAAGTTAGGACTTACACAATGAATGTTAGGACCCCAGGGAGTATTGAGGAACAAAGGAACCTTGGTATACAAGTCCAAAGATTCCTGAAGATGGCACTATGGGTAGGTGGGCTGGCAAGGGGGGCATATGGGATGTTTGCCTTCATTAGCTGGGGCACAGAATGCAAGTCTTGGTACAACTTTATAAAACATCAATTATGCCACAGCTGGAGCACAGTGCACAGTTCTGGTTGCCACACAATAGGAAGGATATGATTGCAGTGGATAAGATAGAGGAGATTCACGTTGCCTGGGATGGAATGCTTCAGTTACAAAAGACTAGTTAGGTTAGGTTTGTTTTCCTCAGAGCAGAAGCAGCTAAGGGAGGCGCTGTTAGAGGTTTACAGAATTATCAGGGCCATAAACAAGGTAGACAGCAGGAAACCTTTCCCTGTGGCAGAGGTGTACAAGACCAGAGGACAGAGTTTCAAGACAAGGAAAGAGATTCAGACGGTATCTGTGGAAGGATTTTTTCATCTAGAGCATGGTTGGAATCTGGAATGTACTGCCTGAGGTGGTGGTGGTGGAGGCAGCTACTTCCACAACATTTAATAAGCATCCAGGTGAGCACTTGAATTGTCAAGGCAAAGGTCAAGGATCAAGTGCTGGTAAATGGAATTAATGTAGATAAATACTTGATGGTCAGCATGGACATGGTGGGCCAAAGGGCCTGTTTCTAATGCTGTACGACTGACTGATACTGAATCATCCATGCTCCTAGGAATCACTATTGACCAATAACCTAACTGGAGCAGCTACCCAAATATCGTAAGAACAAGACAGAAGTTCTAGTGCACACTGACTAGTCGAACTCTCAATTTACCAAAGCACATCAGGAATGTGATGAGTATCCTCCACTAGCCTGGATAAATGCCACACCCTACCCCATCCATGCAGCTCAACAGTATCTACTGGACTGGCACCACATCCATCACTTCAAACATCCACTCCCCCTACCACTAACATACTGTAACTACAGTGTGTACCATCTACAAAATACTCCGTAGCATCCTTCCACAGCACTGCCTCCAAAACCCAAAAGATCAAGGGCAGCAGGTGCACAAAAAAAAATTACCTAGAAACTGTCCTTCAATACTATCCTAACTTGGAAATATATCATTGTTACGTTAAGTATTGCTGGGTCTAAATCATTTGCCCTTACAAATCATGGAACTCCCCATCTAATTGCTCAGAGAGCATCTCCACCAGAAGGACAGCAAGCAGTCCAACAAGGCAGTTTACCAACATCTTCCCAAGGGCAACCATATCTGGAGAAGTAAATGCCAGCCTTGCCCACATCCTGAGAATATTTTTCCAACACAAAATGAAACAAAGTTATGAAATTCTTTAAGTATTAAAACTGTTCCAACCATATTGTATGACACTCAAGTGCATGCAGAAGTTCTGTGAATGACAGACTGCTCAAGGATTGTGATGTAAACCAGAAAAAGCATGACCATTTCTGCAAAGTTCTTGCAACAGTTTACAGACCACCAATTCCTCACAGAGATAAGTCAATAAGTTTCTGCAGTGATCAAACCAAGTCCTCTTCCCTAATCTACAATGTGCTTACTTTATAAAATGTGAGCAGGAAAACCAGCTGGTCCTTCAAGCTGGAGATATGAATAGTGAGGGGAAACAGGCAAGTTTTGTGCACCTGATCATCGTCCTATGAGACTGCACCCTCCCACAAATGCTTCTCTGTGACATCAACAGGAACAGAATGGAATCAAACAACCCATGAAAACAATAATGGCCACGAGGCAGAAGGCACCAAGCCATGTCAAGAGAGTGGAACATCAGTTAAATAAAGTATACAACCTCCATTCAAGTGGCAAGCCAAAAATCAAATTTAAGTGTGGTAGCACGCAGACTTTACGTTTTTCAAGTCCCTCCTCCATTAGAGGCCACAGGGATCCTTGAACAAACATTGCCAACCCAACTCCCATTTACATACAGAAACGAAAAAAACTAGGTTTCATACAGGATATCAAACTCAGCCTTTGTGCTGCTGATGCAACCATACTGACAATTCATTTACTTCAAGGTAGGAGCACAGCTGTATAAAGAAATGTTTGGTAATGCAATTCATTGGAAAAGGCGTTTCACTGAAAAAAATATACCTACATTTCCTCCCGTGACCCTTAACAGGAAAATCTATCCTCTAAAATCGTACAAATGTCAGAATCTAACACCAGTAAAACCAAAACTTCTTGACAACTCATTAAAGTAATCCCAAAGAACAGTCACTCCCCCAGGAAAGTGCCCATGCCCAGGGTTTGCTATAGTGGGGCATTCCACCGCGGGACTTGGCCTTCTGCATTCTACAGATCAAAATTTGTGTAGGGGGAGAAGTGGGAGGGAGAAGAGAGAAAGATCAATCAAATACTGAAAGAAATGAGAGAATGGACTGAAAAGAAAAGACTAAAAGGTAGAAAGACAATTCAAAAATCTTAACATCAGACATATCCAATGACAATTTAATATTTATGCAAGCAAGACCATTTAAGCTATAATATTTCTAGTCTAGAAAATTTGAAGAATTTTAAATGACTCAGCTCCATGGTAATGGCTCACTGGTGCAAATGAAGCAATTCCTCACACCTCATCACATGATTGTGGGCGAGCTCCGATTTTTGAGAGGTCAACAGATTGCAGGATTTATTTCAAAAATCTTACTTCATTCATAAAATTTGCAGAGATACAATTCCGTATTCATGTCACCAACCTCAGGAGAAGCATCATCCATTCCATTTACATTATGCCAGCATGACCTCTACTTGCCTTCATGTACATTCTGTGAGGTAACAGTCCCCTGGTGTGCAGTGGTGAGAGGGCCCTAAACTGTACCTTTTCCCCACAGAGCCTTTGTGGCAGCTGCATCAAGCTTCAGTGTGCCCCCGAGCACATAGTTTGCAGTCCACAGCATTCAGATGCGAACAACTCCTCCCACTGGAAGACCAGCAATATTTGGGCAGGCTAGCAAATGTCTTTCAATAAATTGATGGCATTCCAGCAATACTTGCTGTTTTCTCAGCAGGTACCCCAGGGAACCACAAATGGAGTAGAGTCCAATGTTAGGTAGTGGGATGAACCTTTTCCAGGCCTGATACAGGCAGTCCAGAAAATTGACAAGGGCAGTTTCATCCCCACAAGGGCAGTATCTGGTGGCGCTGAGACTCCAGTAATGCACAAAGAATCCAACAGAGGGCTCTGCTCGCTGCCATCCAGGCAAGATATTTGTCTTCTTTTTGCCAGTTATGGTGAGGAGGCATTCTACCTAAATGACTGACAGTCTGCCCAGGGAACGACCTGACAGAATCCACTGTCTCTTTTTCACCCACAAGGCCCTGCAGATCACCACTTGATTAGCTTATGAACACAAGAGACAGAAGCCAGAGGCACCTTGGGGTCACTCACTGAATAGCAAGGAACAGGCAGAAGATCATGGCTGATCTTTTACCTTAGTGCTACCTTCTTGCACTGACTCCATCTCTCTCGATTCCCTTGTTATCCAAAATGCCATCAATCTGTCCTGAATATACTCAACCACTGAGCATCTGCAGGCCTCCTGGATAGAGAATTCCAAACAGTTACTACTCAAATGAAGAAGTTTCTTCCCACCTCTGTCCAGAATTGCTGACTCCTTATTCTGAGATGACCCTGCTGGTGCTAGATACCCTAAGCAGAGGAAACATCATTCTCACATCTATCCGATCAATTCCCCTAATAATTTAGTATATTTTGATGGGATTAACATTTACTATTACATATTCCAGATATGATAGGTTCTGCCTACCTAATCTCCCTTCATTAGGTGACACTAGGGTTCTCATAGACATAGATGTCATAGAGTTATACAGCACAGAAACACGCTCTTCAGCCCATTGAGTCCATGCTGACCGTCAAGCACCGATTTACACTAAATCTAAACTAATCTTACTTATTCTCCTCCCCATTCCCATCGTCCCCCCAGATTCTACCACTCACCCACACGAGGGGCAATTTATATTCGTCAATTAACTTACCAATCTGCACATCCTTGTAAAGTGGGAGGAAACCATAGCACCCAAGGAAACCCATGTGGTCACAGGGAGAACGTGCCAGTGTGCTGGGTTTCAAGGAAGATACAGAAAAGGTTCATAGATACTGTGCTGCACTCACCCACCCCCTCCCCACCTCAACACCCCAGGAATCAACTAAGTGAACCTTTGCTACACTCCCTTTATCCTTCTGAGTGGGGAGAGCAGACCTGTAGTGGTCTCACCAGGAACCTACATGAAGGCTTCTTCACTCTTATACTCAAATGCTCTTGCAATAAAAGCCAACAATCTTCCAAACTGCTTGCTGAATCTGCATGCTAACTTTCAGATATTTGGATACAAGGACACAAAACACCTTTCAACTGCACACTTTTAAAATACACTGCCTTCTTAGTTTTTTTTAATGCAGCAAACTGGATGACCTCATTTATTCCATCTGCTACATTTTTCCTCAGTCCCTTAGCCTGCCTGTATTCTCCTGAATCCTTTAACTTCCTCAAACTCCAGCACAGTGACACAGCTGGTAGAGCCACTGCCTCACAGCTCCTGTGACCCAAGTTTGACCATGACCTTCAGCATTGTCTGTGTGGAGTTTGTACGCTCTCCCTGTGATTATGTGGGTTTCCTCCAAGTGCCCTGGTTTCCTCCCACAATCCAGAGATGTGTGGGTTGGTCAGTCAATTGGCCACTGTAAATTGCCCTAAGCGTAGGTGAGTGGTAGACTCTGGGGGAGCTTGATGGGAATGGAGAGAATAAACAGATTAGTTTAGGATTAGAATAATTGAGTGCTTGATGGTCAGCATGAACTCAGTGGGCCAAATGGCCCGTTCCCTTGCTGTACGACTCTAAGACATCCAAGTCTGTGACAACTGCACTGTCACCACCCATCGTCAACAAACCTGGATATATTACACTTGATTCCTCATTCAAATCATTGATCTGACTTGTGAAGAGTTCTGGACTAGTACCAATACCTGTAGCACCCAGGAGGTCACAACCTCCCAATACAAAAATAACCCATTTATTCCTATAATTTTCTATCCATTATCCAGTCCTTGATCTATGCTGGTACACTAAACCCAGTACTAACCTATGCATCCTATCTCTTGTGGAGTACCTATGCAGAGGTCTACTGACAGTCTGAGTGGACCATGTTAACCAGTTAAACTTTATCTATTCTGCTGGTTGCAATCTGGGAAAAAAAAATTCCAATAGTTTTGTCAAGTATGACTTCTCTCATAAACCCATGTTGGCTCTGCCCTGTCCTATTACTATTTTCAAGTGCCCCATTACCACTTTCTTAATAGATTCCAGCATTTTCCCTACTACTGATGTCAGGCTAATTGTTCTGTAATTCCTCATCTCTCCTTCTGAAATAGTGAAGTTACATTTGCCACGTTCCAATCTATGAATAATGTAAGTTTAGAAGGTGACAACAGCACATCCACCAACACATAGCCATCTCCTTCAAACCCAAGTAGACAGGTCACCTGGTTCTGGGGACTTAATGGCTTTTAGTACTATTGACCTCCAATTCTTTTTTCTTCATTAATGTTAATTTCTTTGAGTGACTTAGTCACACCAGGTCTGTTTTACACTATTTCTGGGAGGTTTTCTACCTATGTGAAGACAGAAACAAAATGTTTACTTTTGCTGCCACTTCCCCTCCCTCCCACATTGTGATTTGTCCTATCTTGTTCAGTAAGGGACTCATTAACTGTAACTAATCTTTTCCTTTTTACCCATCTAAGGAAGTCCTTTCAGTCTGTTTTTATGTCTTGAAGTAGGCTGTCCTTGCATCCTACTTTCCCCATCCTTGACAAGGTCTTGTCCCTCCTCTGCTGAATTCTGAAATTTCATAATCTTCAGGTTTACTGCTCTTCCTAGCAATATAATCCTTCCATTTGATCCAAGACAATCCTCAACTTCTCAATAGCCACAGCTAAACCACTATTCCTGTTGGGGTTTTTCCCCTTAAAATTGATTCTACATAAACAATGTATTAATTCTTTAAAATGTTAACCATCGCTCATTTATTGTTCCCCTATTGTCTTCCAATCTACCCTATTCATCTTGCACCTCATTCCATCATAGATTGCTTCATTCAAATATAAGACCCTAGCTTCATACTAAACTAAATGAGTTTGAATCTTTATCTTACTTCTATCATGTGTTGCTCTGTTTCCTAAAGGACCCATTAATTACCAGATCACTTATCCCCTTTTCATTAAGCAATACCAAGACCTAAACAGCCTGTGCACTTAAGCAAAAAAAAATGCTGGAAGAACTCAACAGGTCAGGTACCATCCATGGAGAGGAATGAACAGTCGATGTTTTGGGTCAAGACCCTTCATCTAGACTGACAGATGTACGTATCCATTTCCCTCCGCAAATGCTACCTGACCAGCTGAGTCCTTCCAGTATTTTGTTTGTTCTCCATATTCCAGAATCTGCAGTCTCTTGCATCTCCTAGCCTGTTCACTGCTGGGCTCCTCAATTTACTAATCTCTTACACACTCCATAAATTCATCCACCACACCTATATGTAGATTAAAATCCCCCAGGATTATTGCATTACCCCTGTTGCACGTTCCTCTAATTTCCCAATTGATATTGTGCCCTACATTACCATACTATTTGGGGTCCTATATTGAATTACAACCAATGTTTTCTGCCCTTTGCCACTTCTTAGCTCCACCCAAACAGATTCTACTTCTCAATCTGAAAATGAAAGTCAGCATGGCCTTTGACCTGAAATATAAACTGTTTCTCTCACCACAGATCCTTCCTGACCTGCTGAGGTTTTCCAGCATTTTCTGTTTCAACTAATTGATTTCCAGAACTAAGATCCATCTTTGCTACTGTCTTCATCCTATTCCTCATCAGGAATACACCACCTCCTTCTCCATTTTGCCTACTCCAAGTGTCCTGGAATATTTAATTTGTAGCATTGTTCACTTTGCAATCATATCTGTCATGGATATTAGACTGTACCCATTTATCTGCATCTTTAATCAATCTATCTTGTAATTTCAAAGAAAGAGCCATCAACTTTGTCTTTTTACTATTTTTCACTGCAGACTAAGTGGAGATATACTATGTCTGTATGCAAGATTTCTTCCTAACTGGTTACTGTTTTGTCGAAGTTTTGGCAAAGGACCTCAGATGCGAAACAATAACTATTTCTTTCCACAGAAGCTGCCCAACTTGTTGAGTATTTACAGTATTTCCTGCTTTTATTTCTGGTTATCTTTAGCCATTTTGTTACCCCGCCCTGTCACTTTGTCCTTTCTCCAACTTTCTAATTTTGTCCTCTTGGGAGACAGCTTGCAAACTTTGACATCAACATTGTTGCATTGAGTGAGACACATTGGGCAGAGGATGGCCAGTTTAAAGAACAAAGCAGTTGGTACATGATGATGATGATGGATATCTTTATTAGTCACATGTACATTGAAACAGTGAAATGCATCTTTTGTGTAGTGTTCTGGGGGCAGCCCGCAGGTGTTACCATGCTTCTGGCACCAACATAGCATGCCCACAACTTCCTAACCTGTATGTCTTTGGAATGTGGGATAAAACCAGACTACCCAGAGGAAACCCACACAGACACGGGGAGAACATACAAACTTCTTACAGACAGTGGCTGGAATTGAACATGGGTCGCTGGACTACCATGCCTGCCCTTCAGGAGGGTAAACCATAAGAGGAAGACTGTCTTCATGAAGTGAACTTCACCACCACAACTGATTTAGTTTGGTGTCTCAGTGACTTCCCTTGCAGAATTGGCGAATGCCTTATGACCCATCCACTCACACCAAGACAGAATCAACATATGATCATCCAGGCATACATCTCAACACTGGAAGTTTCTGATGAGGTCAAGAGTTACTTCTTTCCCCAATCTGGAAGAAACCCTGGTCTACATCCCAAAGGGAAACAAACTGATCCAACTGGATAACTTGAACACAGAATGAAAGGGATTCAATCTTTGGCAAGGTGCAATTGGTAAGGAAGTAATAAAGGCAGCTAACTCCCAGTGGGATTCTTCTCACCGTTTCAACATAGGGTGAAGCACAAGACATCATGGCAACACCCCACCCACCTCCCAGTCCAAGCACCAGCACCTGTTCTATCACTGCCCAAGCAAGGGACTGCAAAGACATCTGCAGCACCCTCCGCAAGGCAGGCACAAATGATTGCTGGTCCAACCACCATCAAGTTCACTATTTGCACCAAACTAGCACCAAAACATCAACAGAAGTATTGCTGCAGAAAGATCAATGTCGAAGCTCTCAAGGATCTAAAAGGCAGCTCTCAGTCTACAGGAGCTGCAGAGTGTCCACAGCTTGTCGAATGCCCGGAAGTCAACCATAATTTGTACCAGTAAAGAAATTCTTGCTTTCACTGCCAAGGACCAGGGCAGGTTTGATGAGAAAGACCAAAGTATCAGGGAATTAATTAACCATGAACACAAGGCCTTCCTAGTTTGGAAGCCCAAATCTTCCAAGGGAAAAGAAATAAGTTTACAGACTCCTGAAGGCAGAGGTCCAGCAGAAAAGCTGGGACCTAAAGAACAGAGCCCAGGAGGCTCAGCATTACATTCACAGGTTCAGTGCTCTACAGACATCTATAATCCAGGACCCTAGCCAGGCATGGGGGTGAATTCATCAGGGACAGAAAAATGTTCAACACAGCATAGGACCTGCTTAACTGTGACTTGTCCTTGACACAAGCATTCTTGACTGCACTCCAGAGGAGCATGTCCAGGCCAGGCTTGCTGCCATTCCTGACCAACAGGAAGTTGAGAAGCCCATATACAAATAACAAGATTCTGGGAGCAGATGACATTACTGCCCAAATCCTAAACCTTAGCAAAGAGCTTCAGGCACAAAGCTGCAGCCTCATCATCCATAGCTGGAATGGGGAGGGCATTACAGGGGACATCAAAGATGCCATAACCATCTTCAGGGACACAAATCCAAGTGTGGTAACTACAGCAAGGTCTCCCTGTCTTGTGCTGCAGGGAAAGTCACCAAGGTCCTTTCCAACTCCTAGTGGTGAAGAGCTGCTCTCAAAAATGGCATGCATTCTGTCCAGAGGCATGGTGAAACAATCTTCACCACATGACATCTCCAAAAAAAAAAATTCTGCAGGGAGTAATGCCAACTACTATACATGGCTTCCCCCCCCACCCCCACCTCAAAACCATCAATGGGGAGGAACTGTGGAACACCCTCCTCAAATTCAGCTGCCCACAGAAATTCAGCTCCAGCTTATGTGTGCTTCACGACAGCATATAAGCCACAACCCTAGCAATGGGTGTGCAATGGAACTATTGCCATGAAGACAATGTCAAAAAGTTGAAAGTCAAAGTCGAGTTTATTGTCATATGCACAAGTACATGTATGCACAGGTTCAATGAAAATCTTGCATGCAACAGCATCACAGGCACATAGCCTCAGAGATGCAACATTCACTAGAAAGACCAGTCTCAAACAAGGCTGTGTCATTGCTCCAACAATTTTCCCCAACTGTTCTTGCCTCAATATTTCATCTCAGCTCCAACAAAACTCCTGTGGGAGTGGAGCCAATTTTCAGAATTAAGCCATACAACCTACAGGGGCAACACTCCCTACCTCAGTGGTCCAACAGTATGCCAACTCTGCTTGTGGCTGAGCTCCATGGCACCATCAATGCTTTTACTGAAGGGTATTGAGACAACTGCAACATCATCTAAGATTTGCCCTGACGTATTCAACAGATAACAAGCTGAGTATTTCTGGAAAAAGCTGTTTAAGTCAAAGAAAAATACAGAAGGTAAAAATCAATTTCCCATGAACGGACAGTTGTAGACTCAACCAGCTCCATCACAGGCAAAACCCTCCCCACCATTGAGGACATCTTCAAAAGGCAGTGCCTCAAGAAGGGGGTATCTATCACTAAGGACCCTCACCACCCAGGACATGACCTCTTCTCGTTACAACTATCAGGGAGGTGGTACAGGAGCCCGAAGACCCACACACAACATTTTAGGAACAGCTTGTTCCCCTCCGCCATCAGATTTCTGAATGGTCCATGAACACTACCTCGTTATTCCTTTTGTTTTGCATTATCTTTATAATAATTTCATGTCTTTGCACTGTACTGCTGCCGCAAAACAACAAATATCACATCATATGTCAATGATAAAGCTGATTCTGAATGAGGCCTCCCTCAAATATAAACAAAGCTATCCCATCAACATGGTTTACTAGATCTTTTCTGCCCAAGCACAGGTTGCACAACCATTTTCTTAAAAATTAAAAATGACCTTGAAAAATTAGAATTGATATTGTGATATTGCACATCCTAAATTAGATTGCAAACAAAATATGTTTAAGACATTCCACTGCAGTATATTAGCAACTTACTAAAACACACTATTCTGATGAAAGGTCATAGACTGAGATGGTAATGGTATTTCCTCATTCACAAATACTAAGAATTTCCAGCAATTACTGTTGAAAAAAAAATCAGATAATAAAGGCTGATATTTCACATACAGACAGGCAGGCTTTATTCATGTTAGACATTAAAATTTTAAGAAATTTGAACCCCAACAAGTCTACAAGCTGAACAACCAAGGGGCAGTCTAGCTATTCAAGCTTCTGATATAATCTGCTTTTCTGGTCCTACAGTGGCCAGCTGGATATCACATCCTCTAGAAACTTTGTAAGCTGCAATGAGGCAAGGAGAGCTATTAAGGAGAAAGGTCTTAATATGCAAAATAAATTAACTACTGGAGGAACTCAGCAGGTCAGACACCGTCTGTGAAGACAAAGGGATGTCCAACATTTCCAGTCAAGACCCTGAATCAAGAATCAGAAAGATCTTAATGGTGGTTTCTGCGGGCTAGAAGCAGCTGAAATACTTTCACCACCAGCCTTTCAAACTCCCCCTATTGACAGTCCCACCCCAAAGCTTGAGGAGTCAGACTATAATTGGCCACCCCAGAATCCCAGGCTGTGGATCAGAGCCACTTGATCCTGTGCTTTGCTCAGAGGTGCTTCCCGCTATTCTAGATGCTACGCCTGCCAATCAGTCTCCCTACCAAGTTGAGAAGCTGGACTCCCCAAGCAATACTCCTTGATAGCCTGACCTGCTCAGTTAACCTGTCTCAGTAAATACATCACACCCCACACCGCCCAGCAGGTCCCCTCCCCACCTCTTTCCCTTTATTCCACGGTCCTCTCCCATGAAATTCCTCCTCCTTCAGCCCCTTGTCACTTTCACCTATCAGCTCCCAGCTTTTTACATCACTCCCATTCACCTCCCTCCCTCCCTCACCTACCCATCACCCCACCCCCGGATCCACCTGTCACCAGCCAGGACTTGCTCCAACGCTTCCCCCACCTTTTTATACCGGCTATCTCCCCTTTCTTTCCAATCCCGATGAAGGGTCTCGACCCGAAACGTCGACTGTCCATTTTCCCTCCACAGATGCTGCCTGACCCGCTGAGTTCCTCAACGGAGCATCATTACTCCACACGTTGGATTAAGAGCATCATCAGCCCACACGACAGGCTGAGCGCCTTGTCACATACACAGCTGCAGTCCTGGCGATAAACACGTCTACCAAGACACTTTAAAACACCAACTGTGAATACAACATAATAATATGAAGAAAAACCCAGAAAACAAATGTTTTTTTATCGTGGTTGCAACAAGCTTATAAAAAAAACACTGACATATTTGAAGTTGGAAGTTACTTCAGTGTTGTATCGGCATCCATTAATCTCTTCAAACAACATAAGCATTCAAAGGACAGTCAAACAATGAATCAGCATTTCAGTAACCTGAGGGCTCTGGATTCAACAACAATTTAAGCGTACGCCGGATACGTCACTGCATCAGGGGGTGCTAAGTCAAATGTCACAGCCCAATTAAAAAAGAAACAAACATTAACTCCAAACCATCATAATGAGGCAGGAAATTAAAAGCTTGGACAAAGAAACAGGCTTTAAAAAATGTCTCATAGGGAAGGCAGGGAGCCTTAGTGCTAGCAACCCCCGTTCAATCCTGTTCTCCCGGTGACAGTGTGGGTTTCCTCCCACATCCGAAATACATGTGGGTGGATAGGTTGATTAGCCACTGTAGATTGCCCCTCGAATGTAGGCGAATGGTAGAATCTGGGGAGTTGATGAGAAGGGGCCATTTCTGTGATGCGTGACTCGACGAAAGGGTCTCCAGAGCTTGGGAGCTGGCAGCTGAGGGCATAACCATCAATGAAAATAAGAGATGCTCAGGTGGCCTGAACTCGAAGTGGGTAGTGCTCCAAATAGCACTGCAAGGCTAGATAAAAGGGAAGGGCGAAGAGATGCATGGATTTTAAGACGAGAATTTTAAAAAGCGAATTATTGCTGTCCTACAGGTGCCACCCCCTGAACACCGGGGCAATGGGCAAATAGACTCGGATGCCAATCTGGACAGGGGCCGAGTTTTGGACGAGCGAGCTGGTGTTCATAGAATCCTTGCAGGGGTGATGTCCCTCAGAGTAACAGAGTGACTGAGAGTTCCGCTAGTGGTGGCCAGAAACGTAGAGCGGACCGAAATTAGAAGTCTTAGGACACGAGAGGATTCCGGCTGGGCAGTTCCACTCCGGTATCGTGGGAAGGCAGCTGTGAATAATCAAATTTAACTGAGGTAGAGATCTGGTAGGGCGGTTAGAAAGGCGACTTGCAGCAAGTCAATAAATTAGTAATGCATTAATAAAACAGAAGAGTAGGATATTAAAACACCCTAGGAACATGCAACTACAACAACGAGGACAATTTTTCAGAATGTACGATAAAAATAAATTATTAGTGCTCAAAATAAAATGAACCACAATTCACACTGCTGGTGTTTTTATATATAAAAGAGCTGCTACTATCTAGTATAAAAATAATACGCACCGTTAGAAAAACATATGCACGTGGGTTTGCAGGTTTAACAGTAAACGATACATATGAAATTAAATCAAGAGCAGAGTCCCATTTGAAAGGCAGCTTTAGAATTCTTGTGTTTGGAGGCAGCACACCTGGAATATGAACTGCCCGTACACGGGTAATGACAGCAGGCGTGCAAAACCCAATCCTTCAAAAGTTTGCAGCAAAATGACAAGAGTCATTCAAACTTTGTTTTTAAAAGTACACCTCATCGCGTGAGAAATATAAGTGCAGGAAATATAAGCAGTTATAGTAAAGCGGGTGCCGCCTCGCACACTCGTTGTTATTTGCTTCAAATTAAGACGAAGGAGAATAATTCCACGTGCGTTCAATTGACCGCAAGGAAATTTGCTCTTTCGGGTTTGGACAGCAGCAACGCTGCGTCTGCAGCAGGTGAACAGCAAGCGCCGAGGGTTGGAAATGGCCACTGCTCCCGGGAGGGAGGCCGGCCGACTGGCCGGCGGTGAGCCAGTTTACAGGAGTCGTCGCCCGGTGCATCAACCCGCAGGCGGCGGAAGTACGTCTGTCACCGCGGACTATCCATCTGTCAAGACGGGGCCCGGCAGGGCGGACAGAGACACTCCATCCCTGACCAGAGCCTGCAAACAACACACCACCGCCCAGGCATCCGCGCTCCCGGGGCTGGCCGGCGGCTCACCCCTTCCCTTCCCTTCCCCTCCCCGGGCCGGGGTCCGGAGCAGTGCGGACCGCAGGTCGCCACAACCGGAGGGGATGGGTGCAAGGGGAGGAAGGCTGCGTCTGTCTGCCGGGCGGGAGGGTGGGCGAGCCGGAGCGGAGGGCTGGCGGCCGCACAGCTGGCCAGCGCCGCAACAGCTGCTGCTGCTTACTTACGATTTGAGGGGGTTGTGAATGACGGCCGCCATTCCGCTACAATGTAGCCACCTCCGGCCGGAGCTGCCGAGATACACGGCGTCCGCCAATCGGCGCGAAGCCGGCCGCGGGGGCGGGGCCAGCCGTCCGATTGGCCCGGCTGCCCGGGAGCCCTGCCACGCCCACCGTCCCGTCCGGGGCTGCCAACCACGTGCTGGCCTCCGCGCTGTTTACCCAGTGCTGAGGGATTTCACAACAGCTGCCTTCCCAGTTTCCAATTACGCCTCCCCCGAGTCATCACCCCCCCCCCCACCCCACCCGCCCCTTCCACCTCCACCCTACGCCGGGCATCAGCTAGAGTTCTCAGGGCAAAGCACAGATCTCTGACATCCACGTTTTGCAGCAGGAGTCGCTGGGTAACAATTAAAAGCAGCCACCAACGGGTGTATGGAGCGGCCAGGCAGGCGACTGGCTATTTACCAAGGCTTTATGTTTATATATGCCATCCATTACACGAACACACGTCTGGATGCTCTGCTAATTTATAAGCATAGCCAGGTTAAAAGGGCCGAACATGAATCATGGCACAAAGAAAGCCTGTCCTGTTTGACATTGGTTTTCTTCCTCTGCTGATTGTGCTAACTCTTGCTGAGAAGTCATTCGGCAGGCTCTGGCAGCCTTCCAGTATTCATCTTCATTGGTGGGTCTGGACATGCCGGTGAACAGTGAGTGATTCACAGCCAAGCTGTCTTTGCTCTCACCTCATGTCCACGCACATTTTTGTCGGCGGCGCTGACCAGAGTGTTCAAGAATGAAAGCTAGGCTGATTTTGTTTTATTGCCTTCCCCACTGCTACTCCCCCAGCTTCATTTTCTTTTCGCTATTTGCATTATAAAATTTGTCTTTAAGTGATGACAACAATGTAAACAACATGTTTCAAGCCATGTCACGGCTCTTCCAGACTTCATTTATCCAATTTTAAATTAAAATAAATAGTTCATTCAACAAATCGCGCCTTATGAAACTTACAATACGTGACAACATAGTAAGAAATATATCGGTAATATTGTGAAATTGCAACACCCTGCATTTATTTCCTGCCCGTTATAGTACTTTCTTGTGAAACCGCACAGTTGTCAGCCCAGGTGCTGCTGATTCAACCTTTCACGTTCTGACAATGAGAGTCTTCAAAAATTATAATTCAATTTTTTTCCCTCCCCCAACATAGTTGCCAGTTACATCAGGAAAACGTCTGTCGCCTCCTATCCCTGTGTAGATCTGAAGTCCAAGCTGAAATCGTCCGCGGCAGCCCCTGTACCATTTGCAGCACCTCAGTCTGCAGGGCTTCCTTTAACCACCGTTTCCACGTAAACCTAACCTCCATCCCCCCACCTGCAGCCCCGCTTTCAAAGGTCGGTAAAGGAAACACGTTGCAGGTGCTTAGCAAGCAGCGTTTAGCAGGGTTCCAGGAATTAGACCCACCGATGATGAAAGACCAGCAATTTATGCCCCAATAAAGACAGTGGTATTCTCAAGCACCTGGTGTTGTTTCAGTCTAATAATGGATGCCACACTTTAGTTCAAGCTGCCTTGCTGAGGGTACTGCAGCAACGGCAGGATGGAAGGAGTAGAATAAAATGCTCGTCTGCCATGGAGACACAAGGGACTGCAGGCGCTGGGATCCGGAGCAACACACAAGCTGTTGGGGGAACTCAGCGGGTCAGGCAGCATCTGTGCGGAGGGAAAGGGACAGACGACGTTTCGGGTCGAGACCCTTCATCTGGACAGAGTGTAGAGGGGATAAAGAGGCGAGGGGGAGGGGTGGAGATTGGAGAACTCAGTGTTCATGCGGTTGTGTTGTAGACTGCCCAGGTGGAATATGAGGTGATGTTCCTCCAGCTTCCCTCACGGTGGCAGTGGAGAAGGCCGAGGATGCACAGGTCAGTTTGGGAACAGGGAGGGGAGTTGGAATGGCTTGCAACCAGCAGCTCAAGATGGCCTTTGTGGACATTGTCCTCCACTACCAGGGTGAGGCTAAACACAAACCAGAGGAACAGAACCTCATTGTTCCATCTACAACCCAACAGCATGAATATTGAATTCTCCAGTTTCAGGTACATGTACCCCTTTTATTCCTTTCTCTATCCTGATCCACCCAGGTCCTCTCACACACTCCCTTCTTTCCAACTACCCCCACCCAGCACAGCCCCCTGTTACCTGTTTCTTTCCTCTTCCCCCACCTAGTTCTATCTGCCCATCACCACACACTCTACCCACAGGGTTGGCTCCCACCCCCCAATTCCCACCCCACCCATCATCCCTTATCTGGTTCCATTCATCACCTTCCTTATCGATCAGATTCCATAATCCGCAGCCCTCTGTTGTCTCCACTGATCACCTCCCAGCCTCTGTCACTATCTCCACCCTTTTCTCCCCCACCATCTGTCCATCATCTATCTCCTCGCCTGGATCCACCTATCGCCTGCCAGCTCCTGCCTCATTCCCCCCCCCTACCTCTTTATACCGATTATCTCCCCTCTACACTCTCAGTCCTGATGCAGGGTCTCGACCCAAAACATTGACCATCCCTCTGCATCCACAGATGCTGCCTGACCCACTCAATTCCTCCAGCAGTTTGCTTTTTTTGCAGCAGACCTACAATACTTGAAAATGCAGATATATATGACTGCATTAATAATTTTAAAAGAATGAGGAAGTTAAAGGACTTTGGGTTGAAGCAGTGGCATTTACTGAAGTTGGACTGCTCCTTCCAGCAAAGTCACAAAGAGCTGAACAACACTGTACTTTCCTGTAAGTCTTTATGAAACACTCTGAGGAGATTAATTCATCAATCAACCTTGGAGGTGTTGTTTGGATTACCCTCTCACTGTTAGAGCTGGATTATGGAGTATGTGGTGGAGACAGAGAGCCTAGTGGCATGGTGTCAAGAGAACAACCTTTTCCTCACTATTAGCAAAACAAAGGAGATGGTCATTGACTTCAGGAAGCGGGTTGAAGTATATGTCCCTGTCTGTATAAGTAGTGCTGAGGTGGAGATGGTTGAGAGCTTCAATTTCCTAGGTGTAAATATTACCAATAACTTGACCTGGTTCAGACACATGGACGCTATGGCCAAGAAACACACCTATGCCTCTACTTCCTCAGGAGGCTGGGAAATTCAGTATGTCCCTGATGACCCTCTCCAATTTTTACAGATGCACTATAGAAAGTATCCTATCTGGATGCATCATAGCTTGGTGTGACAGCTGCTTTGCCCATGACTGCAAAGTTGTAAACCACCAACACTACCTCTGCAAAATCCTCCAAATCCACAGGCAGGATAGACAAAATAACTTCAGCTTCCTCTTTCAAGCCAAAATCACCAGTCTCGAGGCTCTGATCACCTTGAACAGGATTCAATGAGCAGACCAGATCACCCACATCAGATTTCTGAGTCAATCACTCTAATCTGCCCAGTCCATCGCGCAACCAGCCTCTCCTCATTTGATTCCCTCTATACTTCCCACTGCTTCAAGAAAGCAGCCAACATAATCAGGTACCTCCTCTACCCCAGTCATTCTCTCTTCTCTTCCCTCCTATTGGGCAGAAGAACTCAAGCTTGAGAACATGAACCACTAGGCTCAAGGACAGCTTCTGTCCCTCTGTTATAAGACTCGAATGGACCTCTTGTACAAGATGAACTCTTGATCTCCCAATATACCTCATCATGGCCCTTGCAACCTATTTGTCTACCTGCACTGCACTTTCTCTGTAACTGTAACACTATATTCTCCATTCTGTTATTGCTTTTCTCCTTGTACTACCTTGATGTATTTATGAGTGGAATAGTCTGTCTGGATGGCATGCAAGCAAAAGCTTTTCACTGTATCTCAGTACATACGACAATAATAAACCAATTACCCTCTCACCATTGGAGCTGCAGATTAGATTACCCCTCTAACTACTGGAGGTGGTGTTTGGATTACCCTCCCACCATTGGAGGTGGCGTTTGGATTACTCCTACTACTGTTGTTGATGATTGAATTATCATCTTGAACCCGGTGCCGTTGTTTTGTTTACACCTCCCTCTCCAAAGTTCCCAGATGCATGCTATTAACTGAGAGGTGTTTTTTTTCTAATTGTTATACTTAATTTGTATGTTCATTCTGTGTTAACTTGTGTGATCCATGTGGAACCATGGGGGTGGCTAGCAATGACCCAGTGCTGTCTATCGCTCCCTGGACTTTCAGGGAACCTTGACCTCACAAGCACACAAGCCAGATTAGCCTCACTGTTTCTGCTCAGGGAAATGGAGACAATATCCCTTTTCCTTGAGTGGAAAGTATCAGTCAACTTCCTCATTCTGCAATCTGTGACAAACTGGGATTCTTTTTATTTGGGAGTCCCTTGGGATCAAGAATGACGTGCTTCCATTTCACTTCTGTGGGTTCCTGCAGGGTCCACAGATTCTGCCACAGGTGGGACAGGTGGAGCTTGGGTGGGTGGGTTGATGGACTTTCTGCCTGTACTTCCACTGTTTGCAGGTGACCTCCACTATTTCCATCAGAGGGACTCATGGTGCTCAGTGCCTTTCCAGATGCACCTTTGTCTGTCTGATGGCCTTGGGCTTGGGATTCTCACGAGTTACATTTTTTCAAGGATGTTTTGAGAACATCCTTAAAGCATTTTCTCTGCTCTTCTGGAAGCTGCTTGCTGTAATTAGTAATTGGTTTATTATTGTCACGTGTACCAAGATACAGTGAAAATCTTTTGGTGCATGCCATCCAGACAGATCATTCCATACATAAGTACATTGAGGTAGTACAAAGGGAAAAGCAATAACAGAATGCAGAATATAGTGTTACAGTTACAGAGAAAGTGCAGTGCAGGTGGACAGATAAAGTGCAAGGGCTTGATGAGATAAACTGAGAGATCAAGAGTTCATCTTTATCATATAACTCTGGTTAGACCACACTTGGAGTACTGTGTCCAGTTCTGGTCGCCTCATTATAGGAAGGATGTGGAAGCGTTGGAAAGGGTGCGGAGGAGATTTACCAGGACGCTACCTGGTTTGGAGAGTATGGATTATGAGGAGAGACTAAGGGAGCTAGGGCCTTACTCTTGGAGAGAAGGAGGATGAGGGGAGACAAAATATTAAGAGGAATAGATAGACAGCCAGCGCCTCTTTCCCAGGGCACCAATGCTCAATGCAAGAGAGCATAGCTTTAAAGTAATGGGTGGGAGGTTCAAGGGAGATATCAAAGGGAGGTTTTTCACCCAGAGAGTGGTTGGTGCATGGAATGCGCTGCCTGGGGTGGTGGTGGAGGCAGGTACGTTGGTCGAGTTCAAGAGATTGTTAGATAAGCATATGGAGGAATTTAAAATAGAGGGATATGTGGAAGGAAGGGGTTAGATAGTCTTAGGCGTGGTTTAAAGGTCAGCACAACATGGTGGGCTGAAGGGCCTGTATTGTTCTATGGTTATATAAGAGATAGAAGATATCCTTCAGCCTGCTGGTATGTGCTCTCAAGCTTTTGTACCTTCTGCCCGATGGAACAAAGAATGACCAGGGTGGGAGGGGTCCTAGATTGTGTTGGCAGCTTTCCTGAGGCAGCATGAAGAATAGATGGAGTTAGTGGAGGAGAGTCAGCTTTGCACGATGAACTGGGCAGATTAGAGTGATTGTTTCAGGAGCCTGTGCCAGGAATGCGGGCGGTCTGATCTGGTCTACTCATTGAAGCTGGTTTCAACTCTGATCAGAGCTTTGATGCTGGTGATTTTGGCTTGGAAGAGGAAGCTGAAGTTAGTTTGTCAATCCTGCCAGTGGATTTGGAGAATTTTGCAGAAGTAGTGTTGGAGCCTGCTGTGGGCATATCTCCAATAATTGCATTAGATTAAGTATCACTGTGGCTTGGGGGACCATGATCTGCCTGATTTGGGTCTTCATAGAGTCACAGGGTTATACATCACAGAAACAGGCCCTCAGCCCAACTCATTCATGCCAACCAAGTTGCCTACTTGAGCTAAACCATTTACCTGAGTTTGACCCATCCCCCTAAATCATTCCTATCCATGTACCTGTCCAAATGTCTTTTAAATGTTGTAATTGTACCCACCTCTACCACTTCCTCTGGCTGCTCATTCCAGATACCCACCACCCACTGTGTGAAAAGCTTGCTCCTCAGGTCCCCTTTAAATCTTTCCCCTCTTGCCTTAAACCTATGTCCTCTAGTTTTAGAATCCCCTACCCTAAAAGACTGTGACAATCCACCTTATCCATGCCCCTCATGATTTTATAAACCTCTATAAGGTCACCCCTCAGCTTCCTTCGCTCGAGGGAAAAAGTCTCAGCCTCTCCTCATAACTCAAGCACTCCATTCCCTGTAATATCCCTGTGAATGTTTTCTGCACCCTTTCCAGCTTAATGACATCTTTCCTGTAGCTAGGCGAACAGGAATTGCACATGATACTTCAAGTGTGGTCTCAACAACAACTTGCACAGCTCTAACACCAGTCAGGGCATCTCAACTCTTGTACTCAATGCCCTGACTGATGAAGGTGTGCCAAAACACCTTTTCAGGTAAGGTTTTTGCAGGCAGACTGAGGCTATGCTGGCATATTGGAGTCAATTGTTATTTTCAATGTCTGCCCTGACCAAGTGCCGGGTCCTGAAATTTTGGATATGATCCACATTGACCAAGGTTTCATTGCAGACGTTGATTGTTGGGGTGGTGTTGTATGGCAGGAAAAGGCTGGTCTTTCAAATGTTTGGTTTAAAGCCCATTTGTTCAGTATTTCAGTAAAGGAACTATTGATGGTTTGGAGCTTGGCCTCTAAATGTGCACCCTTCCAAATGTTATCTACTTACAGGAATTTGATGAAAAAAACTGAACCTTCATCTGAACCATGCTGGGACCAGTACCCTGGTGAATTGCATAAACAGGGTTGCAGAAAGGGCTTTAAACTAATTAGTGGATAGATGGTTCCAGTGATGAGAAGATTAATAAATCAAAATAAAAATGAGGGAGTGGTGGTACATGGCAGTGAGGGGAAAATAACAATTAAAGCAGAATGGGAAGGGGCTGAAAATATAAGCAAATGTCTGCTGCAGAAAATAAACCCAGAAAAAGTATAAAGTGTAAAAAGTCAAACTTGAGGCTTTTTATCTGAATGCATGTAGCATATGATAATGCATATTTATAACAAAATAGATAAGCTGATGGTACAAACAGTATTGTACAATTACGATCTGATAGCTTTTGTAGAGATATGGTTGCAGGATAATCAGGACCAGGAACTCAATATTCCTGGTTAGCCAAAAAAACAGGCAAAAATGGAAAGCAGGTGGGGTAGAATTGTTAATCAAAGAAGGTGCCTGGTGATATAGATGCAGTAGACAGTGATGTAGAATGGTTTTGTTGAAAATAATGAATAGCAAGGGAAAAAAGATCATACTGGGAGAAGTGTATAGGCCCCTACATTGTGGCCTCTCAGTAGGGAAAGGCATAAATGGGAAATATCAAAGGCATACAAGAAGGGAAATGCAATTATCATGGATGATTTTAATCTGACTTACGTCCAATCAATAAATATTGTTATATTTATATTTGTTTATTCTGTCATGTAAGTCATGCATAATTTATGTTAATTTAAGTTTATGTAATTTATGTTTGTCTGCTGCAAGAAGCTAATTTTCATGGCACTTATACCCAGGGTACGTATGCCCCTGACAATAAACTTGACAATAAACAAACAAATCAAATTGGCAACGTTACTGTAGAAGAGGAATTTCTGGAGTATCTCAGGGATTGTTCCATAGAGCAGTATGTTTCAGAACCTACCCCGGGTACAGACTATTTTAGATGCAGTTACGTGTAATGAGGTAGGATTAATAAAAGATGTTGTGCTTACGGGTCTCCTAGGGAGCAGTGATCACAACATGGTAGAATTCTGGATACCAAATGAGGTCAAACATCCAGAGTCCATATGTTCTCAACTGAAATAAGGGCAATTACAATGGTGTGAGGGTGGAGTTGTCTGGAGTGGATGGAGTAAATAGGCTGAGGGATAGCTCACTGGATGGGCAGTGGCAGATAAACAGCTAATTCATAACACTCAGCAGACATTTCTCACAATTAGAAAGAGGGATTCCAGGAGAAAGATGAACCATCCATGGTTAGCAAGGGATGTCATGGAAAATATTAAATCAAGAACCAGAACATTAGGGCTAGTGGTAGACCAGAGGACTGGGAATTTTATAAGAACCAGCAGTGAGAGACAAAAAATTTAATAAAGAGGCAGAAATTGATGATGAGAGAAAACTGGCAAGAAATATCAAAGCAAACGGCAAGGGCTTCAGTGGATATATAAAAAGGAACAGGGTAAGTGTGGGGCCCCTACGAAGGAAGACTGAAGAATTAATACAGGAAACAAGGAAATAGACTTTAAATCAATACCTTGCATCAGTCTTCACAGTGGAGGACACCGTAAGTATCCCACTGATATCTAATGAGCTAGCTAGTTTCAAACAGTATAGAAGATCCTGCATCAGGTTCATGAGGGTCAAGATATTAGTAAAACTAACAGGACTAAAGGCAGACAAAGTTGCCAGGTCCTGACAGCCTGCTGCAGAGGGTTTTAAAGGAAGCGGCTCAGTGCCATTGATTGAAGTTTCTCAAAACCCACTGAGTTCTGGGAACATACCAGTGGACTGGAAAAATGCAAAAGTGACTCCCTTGTTCAATAAAGGAGCACCTATAGCCAGTAAACTTAACATCTATTGTTGGCAAAATGCTGGAATCTACATTCAAGGAAGAAATAGCTAGCCATTCAGAGAAGTTTAATGTAATCAAACCAAGTCAACATGGTTTCATGTGAGGTAAATTATGTTTGCTAAATTTGCTAGAGCTTTTCAAGGATGTGAAAGCAGAGCCAATAGAGGGGAACCTGAAGATGTAATGTATTTAGATCAGCAGAAGGCATTGACAATATGCCACATAAAAGGCTGGTGCATAAGATCAGTGCTCAAGTGTGTTGACACAGATTGAAGATTGGTTATCACCTGGAAGTGTTAGAATAAACAGATCATTTTCAGGCTGGAAGGATGTAGCTAGTGGAGTGCTGTAGGGATCAGTTCTTGGCTCTCAATTGGTTATGATTTATATCAAGGATCTGAATGAAAGGGTAGATTGTAAGATGCTGATGACACAAAAATAGGTGGGAAGATGTGTTGTAATGAGGATATTTCAACTTTGCAAGAGGATATAGATAGGCTGAGTGGGTGGGTGAAAATCTGGCAAAAGTATGAGCTCATGCACATCAGTAAGATGAATCAAAAGGCAGACTATTGTCTAAATGGAGGAGCGAAAAGGGATCTAGTCGTTCACGTGTATGTATCACCAAAAGTTAGCAGGCAGGTGCAGCAAGTGGCATGTTGGCCTTTATTGTAAGGGGGTTGAGGTTTAGAAATAGGGACATATTGTTATAATTGTACAGGGTACTGGTGATGCTACACCTGGAGGAGTATGCACTGTTTTGGTCCCCTTATTTAAGAAAAGATATACCAGCATAGGGGGCAGTCCAAAAAATATTCACTAGGCTAATTCCTGGGATGAGAGGGTTAGAGTCATAGGGTCAGGTTGTCCTTACATGAGCGGCTAAAGAGATTAGATCTACATTGTTTGGAGTTTAGATGAATGAGGTGATCCTATTAAAATATATAAGATCCTGAGGGGGCAAGACAGGGTAAATGTCATGATGTTTTCACTGGGGGAGAATTTGAAACAATGGGACATTGTTAGGTGGTGATCATTTAAAACTAGGTTAAGATTAGGTGACAATCATTTAAAACTAAAGTGCCTGGGAACTTATTCTCACAGTGAGTACTGTATACAGTATCTGGAATTCTCTACTCTGGAGGGCTGTGGAGGGGCTGTGAGGCTGGATCATTGGGAGTAGTTAAAGAGGTAGATAATTTTTTGAAAGATCAGGGAGTTAAGAGAACAGGGGAAATGACAGAGACAAGGTGATGTGGCCTGAGGCAGATTAGCCATGATTGTATTAAACGATGGGGCAGGCTTGAGGGGCCTAGTTCTACTCCTGCTCCTATTTTCTTGTGTTCTTATGAATGATCTTGGTGCTGAAGTGTAGGCAATTAAGGTTGAACAGATTCTCCTCATTCCTGTGGATCAGCTGCACTCCAATGGGGAGCTTGGTGAAGGTGAGGTGAGGGTGAGTAAGAAGAGGGTTGGTACAATGACACAGCCTTGTTTGACCCTAGACTGCTCTGGGATTGGGTCTGAGGTGGATCCACTGATGAGAATCTAGGCTTACCTCACTGGGTAGCAGATGTAGGATGGTGAAGATATAAGAAGGATTTCCTTAAATCCTTTCAGATGATTCAAAGATTCTTGCACAATCAAAAACTGCTAGATATAGTGACTGATCCTCTCTCTCTCTCTGCACTGATTTGTGACATAGTGAAGACCATGTTCATTGTACTCTGCATCAGGACTCTGGGAGGAGCTCTTTCGCCACTTGGTGAAGCAGCTGAGGACAATTCTTGCACAGATCTTCCCTAAGGCAGAGAGAAGGGTGATTTATCTGCAATTCCTACAATTGGATTTCTCTCTTTTCTTGATGGTCATGATTACAACATCTGGCATGCTCTCTCCTTCCCAGATGAGAAGGAATGAGGTCTTGAATTTTTTTTCAGCAAGTATATTTCTGCCACATCTGAGGACCTCTAGAGGGATTTCATCTGTTCCTAAATCAAGAACATTCACTTCAAAGACTGAGTTGAAGAGATTTTTGAATTGCTCCTTCCAGCAGATACTGACTGCCAGTCTGTCTTAGATGATCTCTCCTCCCTCCTTGGTCAGCAGAGGGGGTACTTAAGTGTTTGGGTCACTAATGCCCTTGAGAGTGCTGAAGAATCCATGCACAAAGTTGTCAGTAGCTACTGGATTCACCCACTATCTGTCCTCTATTATTGGACCTCGGCCTTCATGTCTGTTTTATCTGCTTTTTCCCCTTTGAGTCACTAGGGAGTTTCCAATACAAAGAATGTCTTGCATTTACAAATGATCAGCTCCTGAATCGCCTGGTGATTCTTTCCAAAGCTGTTCTGCTGTTTTCTGAATCAGAAACCAAGACTTCAGGCAGTCTTGGCACTGTGGACACCCTGCGGCTCCCAGGGGTCAGTGAATTGTTTCTTAATTAGTTGCCGTTGCTATATATTAATCTTTTGTGATTCATTTTCAACAACATCCAGCTACAGCATGTCATTGACAGTTAAGCAAACTCGTACTCCGCAGGTCAGATCTGTAGTCATGGATGGTGATGGACAATTAAATAGGCAATGATAGTTGGAGTCCCATAAACATCACCCTTCTTTGTAAAAATATTCTTTTTTCACTTCTTCAACCAAAGTGGTTAATCACATTTATTCATATTGCAACACATCTTGGTGTACACAAAATAACTGTCTCCTACATTCTTATTCTCAGCTTGAACTTTGTGAACAAGACATACTTGGGCAATTTTCCACATTGATGGTATACACCAGTGTTGCGATTGTAAAGAAACGTCTTGGCTAGAGGCACAGCCCAGCTACTTCTAGAGTACTACAGCTGGGCTGTGGTCTGGTCCCACAGTTCTGCTATATCTAGTGCTCTTAGCTGTTTCTTAATGTCAGGTAGCATGACTTATATTGGCTTATGACTGGCCTCCATCATGATGAGAACTTCAGGAGATCAAGGTGGATCAGCCACTCCATCTGAGGTTGATTCCAAGTACTTCAAGTGCTGGACTCTGTCATCAGCTAGTTTAGGGAAGTTCTTGTAGCCTCCTCCTCCTGTTAACTTTTTAATTGTCCACTAGAATTCATGATTGGATGCAGCAGGACTGCAAAGCTTTTATCTGATCCATCTCCAGTCTTTAGCATAAACATGGGCCTGTTCTGCACCTGCAGTAAGCCGACATCTTTTCTGCAGGTCCTGCTGGGACTGCTCCTGACATTGCTCCACTGCACTTCTCTTTGTATCAGTGTTGATGCCCTGGCTTGGTGGAAATGCTAGTGAGGGATATGTCAGACTGGGAGGTTTCAGGTTGTGCTGGAATACAGTTCAGCTGACAGTCCACAGCTTCTCTTTGATGCTCTCCCAGTTTTGACATGTCCCTACACACAAATGTGCAGAATCTCCCAGGGTTGACAGAAAAGCCTTTGCCTCACCTGAATCCAATGCCTGGGTTGTAGCCCAAGTTTTATTCTTCCATACTTTAATATTTTATACAACTGATTGACTTGCTAGACCCCTTCAAGGTGTAGCTAAGAGTCAACCCCATCAGTGTAGAGCTGGATTTACCTATAAGCCAGAACAGGCAATGGGTAGTTAGATTCCTTCCCAATAGTTCATTTGTGGCCAAGTGAGTTTCAAGGAAATCTGAAGGTATCATGAGATATTTGTAAAAAGATATTTAAAACAATTTGAGTTTGATTGATGGCCAACAGATGTAACCTATGCAATCTCATACCAAAGCTCAGAAGTATGCTTTTTGTGCTTTTCAATTCATCATTAAAGTGGAGATTTTGTATACAAGATTAAACTCTGGATATGTCCCATTTTGGGATTCCCTCATGTAATGCCACACAGTTAAAGAAACAGTCACTGTCACTCTACATCAGATGCAGATTTGGGGACTGCTTTCCTGAGCACCTTCGCTCCGCCCACCGTGTCAGCCTGGATCTCCTGGTGGCCAGCCATTTTAATTCCACTTCCCATTCCCACATTGACATGTTTTTCCTCGGCCTCCTCCATTGGCAGTTCAACTCTAAATACAAACTAGATGAACATCCTCTCATACTCCACCTGGGCGGTCTCCAACCTGACAGCATGAACAGTGAACTCTCCAACTTGTGGTAACCGCTCCCCCTCTGTCCCCTTTCCCCCCTCCTCCTGATCCAACTGGCCCCCATCACCCTGTCTCTTTCCCCTTCCCTACCCTCTCCATCTACCCATCACCCACACACTCCTCCCAGTTTCCCTTCCCCTCCTCCCTCCCTTTATTCCATGCTCCACTGTCCTCTCCTATCAGATTACATCAGCTTCAGCCTTATGTCACTTCCATCTGTCACCTCCCAGCTTCTAACATCATTCCCACTCTCCCCCTCCCTCATCTGCCTATCACCCCCCTCACCTGGATCCACCTATCACCTTCCAGCTCTGCTCCACCCCTTCCCTCCACCTTTTTATACCAGCGATCTCCCTTCTTTCTTTCCATCCAGATGAAGGGGCTTGACCTGAAACATTGACTGTCAATTTCCCTCCATAGATGCTGCCTGACCCGCTGAGTTCCTCCATATTTCCAGCATCTGCGATCTCTTGTGTCTCCACTGAAAAACTCAGGTGACTTTCTCACAGCTGATAGCACTTAACCAAGCAGCTGTAAACTCATTAACCAACCTTTAAGGGCACACCAACACTCTTCCTGATACTGCTGAGTGCAGATATCTTTCCACTGGCTCATCATTGATTGGGAAGGGCAGGGAGCATGCTCCTTGGTTTACAGATGGTCGGTGAGAGGCTGATGGATTAACTCACCTGCAGGAAGTAATAGTGCACAAGCAAGCAACACAGACTCTCCAGGTGACCCACAGGGGACAAGGACGGTATCTAGAGAGAGATCTGCTGGAAACAGGTGCCCGGTGTGCTAGAATGGATGGGGCACCTGGATGGAGCACATTGGCTCCTTGCTGGAGAGAATGCTGGACCTGATGAGTGCTGAGGCAGGTCAGCCCAGGCTACCAGGAGAAACTGACCTTGACCAAGATCCATCAAGTATAATCATATTGCGCAACCTCATTCATTGCTATTAACCTTATTCACTGTCTTTTCCTGGAGAGATGACACCCATAACCAAGAGACTTGCTTGGTGATGAGCTCTAATATTTGCTGGCAAATGTGTACAATCTGCAGTACCACTGAACGTGTATTCATTTTTATTGTAATGTTCCTCAGAGGCAGGGAAAGGAGTCCCAAGCTGCAGCTTGCTGCCGTGTGGGAGCGATTGGAGCCATGTGAAGAACAGGAGGGAACGGAGGCACTAGCTGCTGTGGTAGAAGAGCAACTCATTGCTTCAGTGTGCCTGTCCCCGCACAGCATCATCCCACATATGGCCTTCATAGAGGAAGAGAATAGAGGGGTATACTTCACAAGGGGAGGCGCCTAACTCTAGCGGGCACATCCAGACAGAAAGGGAGGGAGAGCAACTGTCTTTGGTCCTTGGACATCAAGCCCAGTCCGAATAACACTTGGAGAGATCAAATGCCCGTGTTCTTCATGACAAAGGGCACTCGCTCAAGACAAGTGGGCACTGCTGCAGCCAAAACTGCCTTCCAATGTGTTTAAGGAAGGGTCAGTCTTGAGTCTGAGCCCTGTGTAGGGTGGTGGCTGGCCATCAGTGCAGGTTGATTGTGATCGGCCTCCTAAGTGACATTTGTTTTTGAGACTTCAGCATTAATAACAGTTACTTCTGTGAGTGAAGAGCAACAGCCATTTTTCAATTGAATGTGGTTCAAATCTGTCTGAAATAAATTTTGGATCCTGTTTCATTGGCATCATTTTGGTGGTTTTGACACTGAAAAAACAGCAGCAAACAAATTCTTGTCTAAAAATGAGCATAAATGTTAACTATTGGCGTCAAGATACCCAGAAACCTCTGTAAGATTTCCTTACTCTGTGCTAATATGATTTTTCAACTTCGGCACACCATTTCTCTCAGCATTGTGTCATTGAATTTGTAAGCCAAAGTCGGCTTAGGGATGATGAAACTCTATCCTGAACAAAGCTGGAGCTTTGCTTCCTATGTCCTCTGTTGATTCCTGGTCCTTATCTCGCTTCTCACAATTGCAGTCTCAAAACCCCAAGCACATACTCGAGGTTGAGACGATACAGGTGCTATTTCTCAAAGAAGACGTTGAATCTGCAGCCTTTTGTCACCTCCACCTATCACCTCACAGCCTCTCTTCCTATTTCCATTCTCCCCTCCTCCATCTGCCTATCCCCCCTCCTCACGTGCATCCACCTATTGCTTGCCAGCTCTTGCCTCATCCCACACCACCCCCTCATCTCTTTACACTGGCTATCTCCCCTCTATCTTTCAGTCCAGAAGAAGGGTCTCAACCTGAAACATCAATTGTACATTTCCTTCCACAGATGCTACCTGACCCGCTGAGTTCCTCCAGTAGTTTGTAGAAACAAACTATTTGCTTAAGCAGCTGTAAGAAGTTCCATGCTATTATTCCTTATTTCAAGAGAAAAGTTCTCCCAAGATCCAGGCAACAGTATTAATGAAGCTAACCACTAAAACCAATGAAATGAATATCATAGAGTCATAGAATCATACAGCAAGGAAAGAGGCCCAACTGGTCCATGCTGACCAGGATTCCCATCTAAGCTCATCCCATTTGCCTGCGTTTGGCCCATATCCCTCTAAACCTTTCTTATCCATGTACCTGTCCAAGTATCTTATAAATGTTGTTACTGTACCTGCCTCAACCACTTCCTCTGGCAGCTCATTCCATATACTGACCACACTCTGGGTGAAAAAGTTGACCCTCAGGTTCTTTTCCCCCCTCACCTTAAACCTATGCCCTCTAGTTGTTGATTTCCCAACCCTGGAAGAAAGACTGTGCGCATTCACCCTATTTATGCTCCTCAGAATTTTATACACCTCTATAAAATCACCCCTACTTGGCCTACACTCCAATGAAAAGAATTCCCAACCTGTTCAACCTCTCTCCATAACATAGTCCTTCGAGTCCCAGCAACAACCTCGTAAATCTCCTCTGTACTCTTTCCAGCTTAATGGCATGTTTTCTACCGTTGGGTTTCCAAAAATAAACACAATATTCTAATGCAGCCTGTACAACTGCGACATAACATCCCAACTTCTATACTAAATGCCCTGACTGATGAAAGCCAGAGTGCCAGAAGCCTTCTTCACCACCCTGTCTACCTGGGAACCATGTACTTGTACTCAGGGAGCAAGATTCTACAACATTCCACAGGGTCCCAGGAGGGGAGGTAGAGGGGGGTAGGGAGGGGGTTTGAAGGGGGTGGAATGGTGGGTGGAAGGGGGGTAGGGAGAGGGGTGAGAGGCGAGAGGAAGGAAGGAAGGGCAGGAGAGAGGGGAGAGGAATGAAGGAAGGGAGAGGGAGGGGGAGAGAGGGGAGAGAAAGGAATGGTGAGGAAGGGGAGTGGAATGAAGGGGGTAGGGAGAGGAAGGAGGAGGGGAAAGGAGGGAAGGAGGAGAGGAAGGCGGGGGAGAGGGAGGGGGAGGAGGGAAGGGGAGGTGGGGAGGGGGAGGGGAGAGAAGGCAGGGAGGGAGGGGAGAGGAATGAAGTGGTGGAGGGGGAGAAGAAGGAAGGGGGAGGGAGAAGGTGGAAGGGAGAGGAAGGAAGGGGTAGAGGAAGGGAAAGAGGAAGGAAGTGGAGCAGAAGGAAGAGGGATAGGAAGGAAGGGGGTGGAAGGGAGGGGGCGGGAGGGGAGAGGAAGAAAGGGAGAGGGAGGGGAGAGGAAGGAAGGGGGAGGGAGAGAGAGGAAGGGAGAAAGGGGAGGGAGGGAGAGGAAGGGAGAGGTGAGGGGGAGAGGAAGGAAGGGGAGAGGAAGTAAGGGGAAGAGGAAGGAAGGTGGGTGGAAGGAAATGGGGTGGAAGGAAATGGGGTGGAAGGAGGGGAGGGGAGGGGAGGGAGGAAGAGGAAGGGAGAGAATGGTAGGGGAGAGGAAGGGAGGGAGGTTAGAGGAAGGAAGAGTGAGGGGAGAGGGAGGGAGAGGAAAGAAGGGAAGGAGGCGAGATGAAGGGGGAGGGAGTGAGAGAAATGAAGTGGGGCAAGGAGGGCAGATGAAGGGAGGGGGAGTGAGGGAAGAGGAAGGAATGGGGAGGAAGGGGGGAATGGGATAAGAAAGAAGGGGGAGTGAGGTGAGAGGAAGGAAGTGGGGAGTGAGGGGAGATCAAGGAAGGGGGAGGGGTGAGGAAGGAAGAGGGAGAGGAAGGGGGAGGGGAAGGAAGGGGGTTGAAGGAAGGGGGAGGGAGGGGAGAGGAAGTGAGGGGCAGAGGAAGGAAGGGGGAGGCAGGGGAGAGGGAGGGGAGGAAGGAAGGTAACAGGAGTGGAGAGGGAGGGGAGAGGAAGGAAATGGGGGAGTGAGGGAAGAGTGATGAAGGGGGAGGGGTTGAGGAAGGAAGGGGGGGTTGAAGGAAAGGGGGGGTCGAAGGAAGGGGGGAGGGGAGAGGAATGAAGTGGGGGAGTGAGGGAAGAGGAAGGAAGGGGGAGTGACGAAGGAAATGGGGAGGATGGGGAGAGGAAGGAAGAGGGAGAGGAAGGCGGGGGGAGAGGAAGGAAGGGGAGAGGAAGGCGGGGGGAGAGGAAGGAAGGGGAGAGGAAGGAAGGGCCAGGGAGAAGGAAGGGGGTGGAAAGTTGGGAGGGAAGAAGGGGAAAGGGAGGGAGGGGAGAGGAAGGAATGGAGAGGGAGGGGAGGATGGAAGGAATGGGATTGGAGAGGAAGGGAGGGAGAGGGAGGGGAGCGGAATGAGGGGAGGGAGGTGAGAGGAAGGGAGGGAGAGGAATGGAAGGGGAGGGGGTGAGGAAAGGAGGAGGATGGGGAGAGGAACGAAGATTGAGCGAGGGGAGAGGAGGGAAGGAGGAGTGAGGGGAGAGGAGGGATGGGGAGAGGGAGGGAGGGAGGGAAGAGGAAGGAAGGGGCAGAGGAAGGGAAAGAGGAAGGAAGGTGGAGCGGAAGGGGAGCAGAAGGAAGGGGGGTGGAAGGAAGGAGATGTGAGGAGGAGGAATGGAGAGGAAGGAAGTGAGAGAAAGGGAGAGAATGGTAGGGGAGAGGAAGGGAGAAGGGGAGAGGAAGGAAGGGGAGGCAGGGGAGAGGGAGGGGAGGAAGGAAGGGAATGGGAGTGGAGAGGAAGGGAGGGGGAGGGAGGGGAGAGGACGGAAGGGGGAGAGAGGGGAGAGGAGGGAAGGGGGAGTGAGGGGAGAGGAGGGAAGGGGGAGTGAGGGGAGAGGAGGGAAGGGGGAGTGAGGGGAGAGGAGGGAAGGGGAGGGGGTGAGGAAGGATGGGGAGGATGGGGAGAGGAAGAGAGGGGGAGAAGGAAGGGGCAGAGGAAGGGAAAGAGAAAGGAAGGGGGAGCAGAAGGAAGGGGGGTGGGAGGAGGAGGAACGGAGAGGAAGGAATGGAGAGGGAGGGGAGGAAGGGAGGAGGAGGATGGGGAGAGGAAGGAAGATTGAGGGAGGGGAGGAGGAGGAAGGGGGAGTGAGGGGAGAGGAGGGAAGGGGGAGTGAGGGGAGAGGAGGGAAGGGGGAGAGAGGGGAGAGGAGGGAAGGGGGAGAGAGGGGAGAGGACGGAAGGGGGAGAGAGGGGAGAGGAAGAGAGCGGGGAAGGAGGAAAGAGGAAGGAAATGGCGGAGGGAGGGAAGAGGTAGGAAGGGGGAGTGAGGAAGGAAACGGGGAGGATGGGGAGAGGAAGGAAGAGGGAGAGGAAGGCAGGGGGGAGAGGAAGGAAGTGGGTGGAAGGGCAGGTGGAAGGAAGGGGGGAGTGAGGGGAGAGGAAGAAGGGGCAGAAGGAAGGGGAGAGGGAGGGAGGGAGGGGAGGACAGAAGGGAATGGGATTGGAGAGGAAGGGAGGGAGAGGGAGGGGAGTGGAATGAAGGGAAGAAGGGGAAAGGAATGAAGGGAGGGAGGGAGAGGAAGAGGAAGGAAGGCGGAACGGAAGGAAGGGGGAAAGGAAGGAAGGGGGTGGAAGGAAGGAGGGTGGAAGGAAAGGGGGGTGGAAGGAAGTGGGGGGTGGATGGAAGTTGGGAGGGAGGGGAGAGGAAGGAATGGAGAGGGAGGGGAGGAAGGGAGGAGGAGGATGGGGAGAGGAAGGAAGATTGAGGGAGGGGAGAAGGAGGAAGGGGGAGTGAGGGGAGAGGAGGGAAGGGGGAGTGAGGGGAGAGGAGGGATGGGGGAGTGAGGGGAGAGGAGGGATGGGGGAGTGAGGGGAGAGGAGGGAAGGGGGAGTGAGGGGAGAGGAGGGAAGGGGGAGTGAGGGGAGAGGAGGGAAGGGGGAGTGAGGGGAGAGGAGGGAAGGGGGAGTGAGGGGAGAGGAGGGAAGGGGGAGTGAGGGGAGAGGAGGGAAGGGGGAGTGAGGGGAGAGGAGGGAAGGGGAGGGGGTGAGGAAGGGTGGGGGAGGATGGGGAGAGGAAGGGAGGGGGAGAAGTAAGGGAAAGAGAGGAAGGGGGAGCGGAAGGAAGGGGGGTGGGAGGAGGAGGAACGGAGAGGAAGGAATGGAGAGGGAGGGGAGGAAAGAAGGGAACGGGAGTGGAGAGGAAGGAAAGGAGAGGGAGGGGAGAGGAAGGGAGGGAGTGAGGGGAAAGGAAGGGAAAGAGGAAGGATGGCAGAGTGGAAGGAGGGGGGAGTGGAAGGAGGGGGGAGTGGAAGGAGGGGGGAGTGGAAGGAGGGGGGAGTGGAAGGAGGGGGGAGTGGAAGGAGGGGGGTGCAAGGAAGAGTGGTGGATGAAGAACCAGGGGAGAGGAAAGAAGGGGTAAAGCAAGGGAGAGAGGAAGGAAGGGGGTGGAAGGAGGGGGGGTGGAAGGAGGGGCGGCCGGGAGGAAGGGGGGCTGGGAGGAAGTTGGGAGGGAGGAAGGGAGAGGGTGAGAGGGTGCGAGGGGAGAGGAAGGAATGGAGGGGAGGGAACGGGAGTGGAGAAGAAGGGAGGGAGGGTAGAGGAAGGAAGGGGGAGGTGGGGGAGAGGAAGGGGAGGGGAGAGGAAGGAAGAGGAGGGAGGGGAGATTGAGGGGAGAGGAGGGAAGGGGGAGGGATGAAGAAGGAAGGGGGAGCGGAAAGAAGGGGAGTGGGAGAAGGAGGAGGGGAGAGGAAGGAAGGCGTAAAGCAAGGGGTAGAGGAAAGAAGAGGGAGTGGAAGGAGGGGGGTGGAAGGAAGTTGGGAGCGAGGGGAGAGGGCAGGAAGGGAGAGGGAGGGGAGAGGAAGAGAGGTAGGGGAGCGGGAGGGGAGAGGAAGGGGGGAGGGCAGAGGAAGGAAGGGGGGAGGGAAGGTGCTGTAATTACTCTCTGTTCTTGCTACAAACTGGAAATGTTCGACTGACTGTAGTTTAGGTAACACAAGAGACTGCAGACACAGTAATCCAAAGCAGAAAACGAACTACTGGAGGAGCTCAGTGGGTCAGACAGCATCTGTGGAGGCAGAGGGATGGTCGTCGGTTCGGATCGAGTCCCTGCATCAGATCCTGCACCCTCTTTCCAGCCACATATTAATACAAATCTTATTATTTCCATTGGATTACTCCTGGTGCCATGCGCCAAAGTTTAAGATGTTCTGCGGCCCAATCTCTTTCCTAACTCCTTAAAATTTGCCTGCAGGACTTCATCCTTTGTTTTTATCTCTTGTTGTTGGAACTGACGTGGACCAGAACCTCTGACTGTTCACCCTTTCCCTCCAGAATGTTCTGCAGTCTGTGTCCTTAACCCTTGTTCCATAGAAGAAATATACAATCTTGGAATTTCAACTCCAACGACAGAAATGCCTGTCTGCTTCCCCAGCTGTAGAATACCCCTACGTCTGTACACTGATCATTTTGCAGAGAACCGACACTCGCTCTAAAAAGCAACCCTGAGCTTCCTGTATCTGCCACTTTAATTCTCCGTCCTATTCTCATTCCAACTTATTGTCTGTGGCCTCCTGGACAGTTATGACAAGGCCCAATGCAAGCTTGAGGAACAGCCCCTCATCTTCCATCTAGTCACATTGGAGCCAGACTCAATATCAAATTACCCACTTTCTCTGAATCAGAACTGGCCATTTTTGCTGTAAGTCATCCATCTGTGATTTTGTCTCAGCTTTTCTCTTTTCATTAGTACAGCCTGATTTGCTGCCCTGCTATTAACATCACACATCACTGACAAAGAAGTATAATCATCCTTTAATTGCCCCATTAATCCATTTGTCCTGTCAGATATTACGTTTGTCCTAATTATCCGTCCTGCCACATTCTCTGCAACTTAAAATTACCATTTTCTATCTTTTTCCCAGTTCAGCAAAGGGTCTCCAACCTAAAACATTAAATGTTTGTCTTTCAACAGATACCGCCTGACAAGCTGAGTATTTCAAGCATTTTCTGTTTATAATCCCACAACTGTTGCACTGTGGACCTTTTGACTCCCTCTCTACACATTGGAACCACTCATGACACTTTGGTCTTGACTGTGACTCCATTACCATCAGTACTGGTTCAAAAGCAAGATTTTATTTCCCCCAAAAGTACTTTTTATTCATAAAAATTACAAATATGTGCAGTACACATCATCATTCTCAGTATGAGTCATAATATTCTATTTACATTAGACCAACATGATATTCATTTTCCTTTACATACGTTCTTTGAGATAACATTCCAAATGATTTGTACACAGGATCTAGTCCCATCATTGTATAATGGCAATCTGTGGCCTTTTCCCATTGAGGTTTTGTGGCAGCTGCATCCTTCGGAGTGTCGTCCAGGACCTTGCAATGTGCCAGTCTTCAACATTCTATCTAGCTGCTTGCACTGGAAGATTCACAGGATTTGGGAAAGCAGAGGGTGTCTTTCACTGAGTTGATCTTCTAGCAGCATTTGGTGATTGTCTCCGTGTGTGCACATTCTTGTGTTATACAGCTGTTCAGGATGAACCACAACAAAGATCACTTTCCAGACATCCTTGGCTAACACAGATTTCAGGAAATAGACGAGGCTCTCATCCCCACTGTAACCACCTGAGGACTGTGTGTGGTGGCACAAAGACTCTGATGATGCAGGAAGGATCTGTCATGGAGAATTTTTCTTACCAGTAGCTAAGCGAGATCTTGGTGCTTGTTTGAAAGTTCTAGGAATGAGGTATTATGTCAAATGACTTTGCCTGTCTGCTCAGGATACCATCCAAAAGGATCCCCCATCTCTTTTTCCTCCTCGGTCTTGACAGCATTCTGTGCAGACCAGTGCCTACTTGACTTATGGCTAAAGGTGTTTTTTTTGCACAATCGCTTCCAGAATGAAAAAGTCCTTGCAAAGCACTCTCACTGTAGAGTAAAACATGCATTATTCTTCACAGAATTATAACAACACAACGTTTGAGGCTAAACCATCCAAAGTAGCTGAGTCCCCTGAACAGTTATCTAGTCCCTTGAACGTGGGGTGACCGCTCTTTGAAATGTGTGGACTGCAATAATTTCAGTTCAAGCTCCGAAACACAGAGCTCGACTCCTCTGGCTGACACTTCCCACATCTGTAGTTGTCCAGTAAGTGTCCTGGAATTCCCGCATGACACTGGACGTGCACTTCATGGCTCTGAGCTGCCCTGCCAAGTCCCCACGTATCAGATTAACTCGCCAAGCAGAAATATGGTAATAGTACTCTTTCTCCCACAATGTATTCTAAACCTTCTACTTTCCTACAACCATCAGGTTCTTGAACCGACCTGCACAACCCTAACCCCACCTCAGCAGCGCAACGCTACGGAACACCTTCTGCACTACCATGGACTTGTCTTTGTGTTGTTTTTTGCACTTCCTGTTTTTGCAGTCTTTTTTCTCTCCCTTGTATAATTTTATGTACAATTTATTTTCTGTGTGTTGTCTGTATCTACGTGCCTATGATGCCTCTACAAGATTTTCCATTGCACTTGTACCTCACCGTATTTGTGCACAGGACAATAGACTCGACCTCACCAAAATCTAGAATTTCATACTGTGGAACTACACTCCGTGCTACTTACTTTTCTTCATCGTATTCTTCCCGAGCTCCATAATGTCCCAGGTTCGCCGAGATAACTGTTCGCATCCCAGTCTGGCTTCTTGATCCTGCAGAGACCCGCCACTGGAAGCTGGGCCCAGGCCCTCAGCTCTGGTTCCCTCCCCCCAAACTATCTCCCTTCACCACACCCTTTGACCGAGCACTCGGCCACTTTTCCAACAGCTACTTTGAATGGTTTAGCCTCAAGCTTTGTGTTGTCATGATTCTGTGAAGAACAACACACGTTTGCTCTGCAGTGGGAGCGCTTTGCAAGGACTGCACAAGTTTGCTGTTCACCAGCAAAGCTACTCCGAGCATGCGCAAACCGGCAGAGCAGCTCGATGTCGAGGAGCGGCCCGGCAGACCGCTTCTGCGCACGCGCGAGTCGGAGCAGCTCCCAGCCCGAGCGGCCGGTAAAGCCACTCTGAGCATGTGCGGACCGGCATAAGCACTGCGAGCGGGTCCGGCAAGTTTGCTCTGAGCATGCGCGTCCCGACGGACCATCCCCAACCATGAGTGGCCGGCCCCGGCAGACCCGCTCCGAGCATGCGCGCCGGGTTGGCTGCCGGAAGGCCTCTGTGGGTCGGGAGTGCCGGGGCTGCGCGGTGTTGTGGTAGTGGCGGCAGTTTAAATGGTTAGCGGCGCTCTTGCGCTCAATCCGCAAAGACCAGCGGCTGCCGTGAGTCGTCGGGGGCGATTTGTGCGTAGACGAGGTGAGGTAACGATGCAGGCTCTGCCTTCCAGCGCCGTGGGAGCTGAGCTCCACTGTCAGCCGCAAGCCTTGTTCAGGGGCCCAGTGTGCGGCACTGCTCCTGTTGTCCAGATTTTAAGTTCCCACTCCTGTCTGCTGCAAAGTAACACAGTGTCACAGATCAGTTCTGTTAAAATGTGTTTATTAGCAGTAGACTGCTGGAGAATTCTCCTCAAACTCTCAAGTAGAGTCTTTATTGGAGGTCTCCGCAGTCCAAAGCAGCAGACAGTAATCTATACAGATGTTGTCACGCACACTTAATGAATTCGGCTCCACGAGTTTCGGTCAGGCCTCAGAGAACCAAAGACAGACATCACACCTATTGTCCAACGTAACTGAGTTATAATCAAGAGATTCAAAGACAGGTATCACCCTCATTGTTTAAAACAAGCTTCCTCCAGTCTGTTTATTACACCCACCACCCTTATTGTCTAGTATATTGGCCTGCCACCAAGGTCCTGGACACAGCAATTATCACTTAGCTTAAGTCAGTAGCTTGCCTGCTCTTGCTTGCAAGTTATTTTTCCATCATCTATGTGTATAGATACAGTCAGTTATAGTTTCTTAACACTTTACTTCCTCACTCCCACACAGCCGGTGGCTCCGGCCCTCCGGCACTGTGAGCCGGCTCCTGCTTCAGACCACCCCAACCTCAGTCTTTAGTTTACAACGAACAGACAATGCAATCAACATCTACATTCTTGAAACACATTAAAAGGCATTTGGACAGGTTCATGGAAAGGAAAGGTTTAGAGGGATATGGGTCAAACACAAGCAACTGGGATCAGCTCAGCTCGGCAGTTGGTCAGCAGGCAACAAAAAATCTGCCAGAAGAACTCAGCGGGTTGAGCAGCATCTGTGAGAGGAAAGGAATTGTTGATGTTTCAGGTTGAAACCCTGCATCAGGACAGATCTGTTCAGGATAAGGTCGTGATGCACGGTTTTGACTGGAAAATTCGACTATCCCTTTCCTCCCAAGATGCTGCTCGACCTGGTGAGTTCCTCCAGTAGATTGTTGCTCCAAATTCCAGCATCTGCAGTCTCTTGTGTCTTAATTGGTCAGCACCGCCGAGTTGGGACGAAGAGGCTGTTTTCTGTGACGTGTAACTCCATGACTCTATGGCACATTAATACCTCTAGCTCCTGGCTGACTCCTTCAAGTGTATGAGAGGATGGCTGTTACAATAAACTCATGGTCTACCAGGTAGCAGCGATCTCTGACGTACCATGCGCTTTGACAACATGGGCTACCTGCAGCAGGGGACCACAAAGCCATGGAAGAGTTTCCATAAAACCCTCCCAGTCCATAAACAGGATTGAGGGTAACTTGCTTCCATTTTGGTTTTGTGGGTTGTGAGGTGACTGATGGGAGCCAATGTGGGAACTGCAGACTCTTTCACTGACAGGGTAGGAGGTGTCCAATGGGGTGAACGGGTGGGTAGTTTATGAAGTTTGTTCATTCCTTCCAATTTTTCCGCTGACCATAGGGATGGTAATAACTATATCCCTTCTTTTCAAAGGGACTCAATATAGTCATTGCCATCCCAAGTGTACCTGTGTTTTCATTGGTTGTGGGCCAGGGATCCTAGGAGTCAGTGGCAATGATATGTTTTTACAAGGCGGCTTTGGGCACATCTTTGATTGTTTCCTCTGTCCTCCTGGAAATCTCTTACTATGACAGAGCTTGGAGTGTTTTTTTGGGGAGCCTAATGTTGTACATGAGCAATGTGGCTGGCCCACTGCAGCTGATCGAGTGTTATTTGAACTTCAATACTGGAGATGTTGGCCTTGGCAAGGACAGCGACATTGGTCATTTTTCACATCTACGGAGATTATTGGTGACAACTTTCCGGTGGCTTTACAGTCCCTGTTGTAGATAGTTTACGTTGCCAAAGTGTATGGTATGACAGACATCACTGCTGCCGGGTGGACCATGAGTTCATTGTCTGAGCCGTCGTCTCATACATTTGAAGGAATCAACAATGAGTTGGAGATTTGAATGTGCAAATACATTGCATTGTCTGTTTATTGTAAGTTAAGGATTGAAGTTAGGTTGGTCTTTGGTTTTGGAATGGAGCTGATGAAGCTTAAACGTTTTCATATTTGATCTGTATATTAGCTCCTTTCCAGTGGTTGAAGAAGAGGGTTGGTGATTGACACAGTCTTGCTTGATTCAGTCTGCTTCTAGGTGAGTCTGTGGATCACTGTCTGCATTTCATTAGGTAGTTGATGTAAAGTCACAGTGATTTTCTACAGACAGCAACATTTGAGTGGGATTCTGCATAGGCTTTCGTGAAGTTGTAGAAGGTGATCTATAGTGAGTAGTGCTGTTCTTTACATTTTCCCTGGAATTGTCGCACAGTGTAAATTGTGTCCATCGTACATTCTTAATGGACAGAATCTGCATTATGACTAATGCTTTTCCATCACTGGGAAGAGGTTGTTGAAGAGGACCCTTGCAATGATTTACCTGGTGCAAACAGCAGGGAGGCCCCTCCGTAATTACCATAATCATACTTCTGTCTTGAAGATGGTCGTGATTACAACAACTCTGAGATCTCCTGCAACCTTTCCATCTCTCAGAAAAGGACGTGAACTTGTGCCAGAAAGTACTTCTCTGTCACTATCGACCCAATATGTTTCCAAGTCAGGACAGTGTGCAACTTGGAGAAGAAGCTGCAGATTATGGTGTTGCCGTGTGACTGCTGCCCCTGTCCTCCTCGGTGGTTGGCAGGGATTGTGGGAATAGTCTAAGCAACTTCTGTGGTGTATTTATTCAATGGTACACACTGTAGCCACTGTGCAGTGCTGGTGAAGGGAATGAATTTTTAGGGTGGTGGATTGGGTGCCGATCAAGTGGGCTGCTTTGTCCTAGGTAATGTCGCGCTTCTTGAGTGCTATGGAATTGCACTCACCAGGCAAGTAGAAAGTTTATCGCACTTTAAACATGTGACTTGCAGCTGATGGAACGGTTTTAGGGTTCCAGGCAGTGGGTCCCTTGCTGCAGTGTGTACAGCCTCTGAGCTGCTCTTTGTAACCACAGTATTTATGTGGTTAGTGCATTTGATTTCTGATCAATGATGACCTGCACAGAACATAAGATAGGAGCAGGCGTAGGGCTACTCAGTCCCTTGAGCCTGCCCTGCCATTCACGATTGTTTGTGATGTATATGAATGATTTGGACGAAAATGTAGTTGGGTTGGTTAGTAAGTTTGCAGATGACATGAAAATTGGGGGAATTGTGGATAGTGGGGAAGGTTCTCAAAGCATACAGCAGGATATAGATCAGTTGGAAATATGGGCAGAAAAAGGGCAGATGGAGTTTAATCTGGACAAGTGTGAGGTGTTGCACTTGGGAAAGTCAAGTGCAAGAGTATGTAGTAAATGGTAAGACCCTGAGGAGCATTGGTGTACAGAGGGAGCATTCATTTCAAGAGGACTAGAATGTAAAAGCAAGGATGTACTGCTAAGGCTTTATAAGGCATTGATCAGACTACATTTGGAATATTGTGAGCAGTCTTGGACCCCGTATCTAAGGAAAGATGCACTGGCCCTGGAGAAGGTCCGGAGGAGGTTCACACGAATGATCTCGAGAATGAAAGGCTTAACATATGAGGAGTGTTTGATGTCTCTGGGCCTGTACTCGCTGGAGTTCGGGAGGATGAGGGGGGAATCTCATTGAAACCTACCAGATACTGAAAGGCCTGGATAGAGTGGACATGGAGAGGATGTTTCCATTAGTAGGAGAATCTAGGATCTGAGGGCACAGCCTCAGAATAAAGGGACATCCCTTTAAAACTGAGATGGGGAGGAATTTCTTCAGCCAGAGGGTGATGAATCTGTGGAATTCGTTGCCGTGGAAGCCAAGGTATTGGGTGTATTTCAGACAGAGATTGATAGGATCTTGATTGGTAAGGGGGTTGAGGGTTATGGGGAGAAGGCAGGAGAATGGGGTTGGAAAAAATCAGCCATGATTGAATGATGGAGAGACTCGATGGGCTGTTCTCCTATATCTTATGGTCTTGTGCTGCAAGTCCATAGTTCCCTGAAAGTGGCAGCACAGGTAGATAGGGTGATAAGGAAGCTGTATAGCATACTTGCCTTCATTAGTGGGGGTGTTGAGTATAAAATTAGGGAAGTCATATTGCAGCTGTACAGAACTTTGGTTAGGCCACATTTGGAGCATTATGTGGAGTATATGAGAGTTCATCTGGATGATAGGACTTGAATGAGAGTGCCAGATAGTTGGTGGTCAGAATCCAGAGCAGGGGTCCTCACTCAGTGCAGAGGCTGTGGAGGTAAAGATGTCTCTAAGAAAAGAGGTGTTTAAAGGAGAGGCTAGTTAGATGGAACAAGGTGAGGCCCTCAAAGGAAGAGAAAGTCATAGAGATTAGAGCGACAGACCAAGATGTGAATTGGTGATGTGCCACATCGTTGTAGTCTGAGAAGGACCAAGCAGGTGGTGAAAGAAGTTGCCTGAGAAAGTAGAGTTTGATTTTGAGGAATCTGTGGGCTAAGTTTGAAATGGTTCAATTATCCGCAAAGGATGGATATCTTTGTGAGGTGGAAAAAAGGCTTTGGACTTGTTCACAGTGAAAGGACATCCTGGAATGACGCAGTTAGATGATTGTGGGCAGTGCCTACAAAGTCAACTGTGGCTGGAAATACAATGAGAGAGCAGGATTGGAAAGGAAATGAGAGAACAGGATTGGAATATCAGATTGAATATCTTATAAGACCTTCCAGACAACGTGGAGGGGAGTGCAAAAAGGGAATCTGTATCATTACCAAGAGAGCGTCATCTATTGTAGAGGCAGGAGAGTAATCGAGCTCATGATTTTCAAGGGCCGATCAAGATATCCAAGACTGGAACAATTAAAAAGAGGAATCAAAGGATAAGCATTAAATAGCTCCTTTCAGACTGTTGGGACATTCCACTTTCCAGTAAATCAAGTACTTGTTAAGCGTTGGAATGTAAGAAATGCAGCAACCAATTTGTTCATACCAAAGTCCCATAAACATAACAACATACCACCTCAAATGCCATTTTACAGCACTGTCCCCAAGTGCCCAAAAGTACGGCACGGTAGCGTAGCGGTTAGCGCGACGCTATTACAGCACCAGTGATCGGGGTTCGATTCCTGTCGCTGTCTGTAAGGAGTTTGTACGTTCTCCCCGTGTCTGCGTGGGTTTCCTCCGGGTGCTCCGGTTTCCTCCCACATTCTAAAAAGACGTATGGGTAGGTTAATTTGGGTTTAAAATGGGTGGTGCGGACTTGTTGGGCCGGAAGGGCCTGTTACCACGCTGTAAATAAAATTAAAAAAAAATTAAAACAAAAAATACCAATCCCTATTTTGAATGAACTGAGCTTCCGCAGCCATCTGGGGTAGAGCACTCCAAAGGTTCACCACCCTCTGGGTGAAGAAATTTCTCATCTCAGTCCTAACGGCCTTCCCCTTATTCCCAAAGTATGTTCCCTGGTCCAAGACTCATTCAGAGGAAATGTCCTTCCTGTATTTAGCCTGTCAAGCCCTGTGAGAATTTTGTGAGTTTTGATGAGATCTCCAGTCATCGTTTCTTGTAAACACTAAAGAATATGGTTCCAGTCTACTCAGTCTCTCCTCATGTGACATCCCTGGAACCTCCCTATGATAAGTATATACTTTCTCAGATAAGGAGACCTAAATTGTATAGGCATTTCCAGGTGTGGTCTCACCAAGGCCTTATACAATTGCACTAAGACTTGCTGACATCTGTAATCAGACCTTAATAAAAGCTAATGTACCATTTGCCTTGCTCACTGCACCTGCGTGTTGGCCTCCAGTGACTTGAGTACAAGCGCATCTAACTTCCTTTGAACGTCAGCATTGCCTAATCTTTCAACATCAAATATTTCTGCTTAACAGAAAATCTGTTAATGGTCACACAGCACTGTTGGTTAGAGGCTTAAGCATTAGACAACATACTGAGAAGAACTTCCCTGCTCTCCAAATAGAGCTCTGAATTGTTTACCTAATGCAGGTTGAAGCATGGTTATGTGATTATACAGTCCTCCCCAGATTATGAACGCCTGGTTTATGGATACCCCATACATATGAACGAGCATTTGGGAGACCAGCAGGATGGATGGGGACAGATTTGCCAGTGGCTGCGGGGCTATAGGCATCTCCTGCCAGGTGGTAACGGAGCACTTCCGTGTGCCTTCTCTGCCCATCTCCCCCTCGAGCGCCAACAATCGGGGGCTGGGTTGAGTCAAGTTGAGCAGAGCCGGGAGCAAAGTGAGGCCAGCTGGCGGCCACTCTTCCCACGCCTGCTCACTCTCCCGTCACAGCTGTTTCTGTGATCCTCTCCCACACACTGTTTCTGTTCAATTCCGAATTAGGAACAGTTTGGCTCATGGACAGTTCTTAGGAACCAGAACCCTGTTATAAATTGAGGACTTCGCGTATCGTGGTAAAAAAAGCATCTCAGTGTTAGTTGTGAGGAGGCTTCAAGAGGTTATGGACAGGCTGAGTGAATTGATAGGGATGCATTAGAAGGAATTTAAGGTTATTGACAGGCTAAGTGATTGACAAGGAAATACAAAAGGAATTTAATTTGTAAAAGTATGATGTATTTGGGAGAAAAGCAGAGGTCTTTTTTAAATGGTGAGAGATTGAAAGGTGTTGATCGGAGGGACCTGGGTGTCCTTGTGCGCAAATCACTGGAAGTTAGCATGCAGGTACAGAAAGTAATTCAGAAGGAAAATGGTGTGTTGGCCTTTATTGTAAGAAGATTTCAGCACCATTGGAAAAGATCTTACTGGCATTGTATAGGGTCCTGGTGAGAGATCACACCTGGAACATTGTGTGAAGGTCTGGTCTCCTTATATAAGGAAGGATATGCTTGAAATACAGGGAGATCACCGGATTGATTTCTGGGATGGGAAGCTTTGTCCTATCAGTTATCAGTGCCTGCACCACTTAGAGTTTGGAAGAATGAGAGGTGATTTCACTGAAATGTATAAAATTCTTCTGGGGCTTGACTGGGTATTTATGGGGAAGATATATTCATTAACCAGGCTGTCTACAACCCAGCTAATAGAAATGTCATCCCTACAAAATATTCTCAGAATGAAAGGCTGGCCATTCAGGACAGAGATGAGGAGAAATTTCTTCAGCCAGAGGGCAGTGAATCTTTGGAATTCTCTACCAAGATGGCTAAGGAGACTCAGTTGCTAGCTATATTTTAGGCAGATATCAATGGATTTTTGAATATTAAGGGAATCAAGGGATATGGAGATAGTGCAGGTTTGTTCTATTGTAGGTAGGAAGGAATAGCTATGTAGACACAACATTGTGGGCCGAAGGGCCTGTTCTGTACTGTGACATCTCCAAAGACCAGTGCATTTTAAAACAGTTGAAGGATATTAGAGGAATTTAGTTCTGGCAGTTGGTGAATATGATGTACCTGTTCATAAGTAATCAAAAATGTTTCCTACATTTACAGAAATGGAAAGAAATAAATGGCGTTGCAGGAGGCAATTTACACAGCACAGTCAACGACAACACAATCACCGACGGTACCGAGAGCATTATGGTCACAGGTCAAGTGAAAATCAAAATTTTACTTGTTATTGCAAAACGTATCTGATTTGGTCTCAAATTTTGCATTTTTACTAAGGCCGTAACACCATAATCTGTCCCTACCTGTTAAAGTCATGGCTCCTGTGTTGACGAAGGTCCTGGTACCTCAATTGTTTGACTAAATCAGTTCCTTACAATCATAGAATGATTTGCCTTAGAACGAGGCTATTCAGTTCAATGTGATTTAGCTCTTTGAAGGCTTCTCTGTTGGTCCTACACCCCTTTACTTTCCCTGATTGCCGGTAATGTTTCTCTATTTGAGTATTTAACAAGTTCTGCTAATCCTGCATCTACCACTCTTTCAGGCAGTTAGCTTTTGTTTAAATAAAGGGAAAATTCATGTTGAGAGAATACTATTTGTCTCTGCTACTGCCTCTCAAATTGAATATTTTGGGTTTGAAACCTGACCTATTACCAAAAGTGTTTCTGTGATCAAAATGCACCTCTGCAGGAGCTGTTTCTTTTTAATGCCTAGTTTGCAGCAACAGTTTAGTTAATCAGATTAATGTTGCTGAGGAGAGGGAGTTTATCTCAATTGTGACACCATGAAATTTGTGTGGAAACTGAGGCTTAGCTGTAGAAGATGACTTCTGCATCCAAATAACTGAAAATCAGTGACTGTGTTAGCTAATAGTGAGACCAGTTGCTTTTTTTATTTTTAAAGTATGAATTTATTATGTTGGTGGAAGTGCATTTTATTTGAGAGATCATATATTATAATGTGCTTTATACTGGCAGTCATTCAGTACAACTGTGCATTTGCAGTTTCTGAGAATTTGAAGACTTCAATACACAGCCCTTATTTTTTTTCTCCTGAATTTATTATGATGCTTAGGAACCAGCAGTATGACTCCAGTGAATCCAATGAACAGAATAGTTCCAGTGTGTCAGCAGGTGAACCAACTAGCAGTACGTCAGTGCCACCTGATGTTCCCGGCAAGTATTACTTTGACAGCATTTAGTATTGTACCATTCGTTCCTGATGTTTCAAAGATTTTTTTGAAATTGCATTAAAATTTTGAAGTATCCAATTATTTACATTAAATCAAGTGGAAATTGAAAATGATCCCAGTTCTGATGAAGAGTCTCAAATCTAAAACTATTTCTCTTTACCCATATGCTGCCTGACCAACCAAGTGTTTTTGTTCGTGGGAATTAGATGATAAAACAATGACATTTTTGATAATTTATATTGCGTAACTTTGAATTAGGAAGAAAAGCCTATAATACAGTACATTGTACAAGTTAAAGATTTTATCCTAGATGTGGGGAGTTAGGATTTGTTGAAATCGGATATCTGCTTTTCATGGAAGATGCAGAATGTTAGTACGATGTCAGAAAGAATCCTGGTGTGATACATAGGAAGTCGCAAGTGCTAATTTCAGACCAGTCTGAAGATTGTAACAGCAATGCTGACAGATTCTCTCAAACCCTGAGCACTGCTACCAGGAACTTCAAGGGCAGCAGTGGGAAGGTCACCATCTACAGGTTGTCGAAGTCAAATACCATCACAATTAGGAAATTTATCGCAGGTTCTTCATTGTCGATAAATCTAAATCCTGGAACTCCACATCAACAGCACGATGGAAGCACCTTCACCAGATGGCATGGCTTGTGGAGCTGCTCTCTCACAGCTTCAGTAACCCAGGTTCAATTCTGACCTCAGGTATTGTCTGTGTGGCACTTGCAAGTTCTTCCTGTGACTACGTGGGTTTCCTCCGGGTGCTCCAGTTTCCTCTCGCCTCCCAAAGACGTAGGTTAATTGGCCGCTTTAAACTGCCTCTAGTGTGTGGGTGAGTGGTAAAATCTAGAATAGTTGAGAGAAGTGTGGGGAGAATAAAATGGGATAAGTGTAAACGGGTGCTTGATTGTTGGCATGGTCCTGTTGGGCTGAGGGCCCCATTTCTGTGTTGTATCACTCTGTGACTCCAAGGTCTGGACCAGTTCAAGATGACGACCTTCTCAAGGGCAAGTAGGGAAGGCAATAAATGCTGGTGCTGCCAGCAGTGCTTGCTGCCAAAAATGAATTGGGGGAAAAGGGATGGGTATGTTGTGTGTAAATTCAAGGTTCAGTTTGAAAGTTTACCACGCTGCCATCAGCCCCATGGCCGTGATTTCCATTCCTGGCTAGAAAATAACAAGTGCCATGTATTTATGTTCTTCAGAGTCTCACAAGTTAGGATCACACCATGATAATAAATTATTTCTAGTCTAAAGCATACCAAAGCAAGTTCCTACAAAAACATTTGAAATACACTCCACAGATATAACAAATTTGCAATTTATAAACATGAAAGCTGCTGGCCTACCAATCAGCCAACATATCACTGAATTCTTGTCATGCCATACTGTAATGCCATACTATTACATGCATTTGGCAACTCAGGGTATAATTTCATATGGTTTACATTACATGAAGACATTGCCCGATTTGACACCACCTGGAATGCTTGAAGCCAGAATGTCCTGGCTTCCATCCTAGTTAGAGCTAGGTTTGCTGGGCTTAGGTTGGACCCTATAATATATGAATGAGGAAGGGAAAATCAGCCAGGGTTTCCATCCCTAATCATTTTCCACTCACTCCTATTGAAAAATATGTATGTATAGACTTCAGGCATAGTTGGGAGAGAGCTTCAAAGCAATGCCTTCCATGTTCAAGTGACCTTAATTCAACAAAAGTAAATTGGAGGCTAGTGATTCTGCTTCTGACTCCGTTTTCACCATTGCACTTGCATTGTTAGCAGACTCCTTTAAAGAATTTCATGTCAATATCAGTGCATTAATTACATAATTTAGTGACAGGTCAGACCATTTTTGAAGCTTCCATATTGAATGTATGTTGTTTAATTGCCCTTATCCCCTGAAGCATTGACTGCTTTTTGGCTGTGATTTTTTTTATATGGGGAAGTTGTGCACTAACTGCCCTTTGGCATTTCAGTGCAGGTCATTTAGTCCCTCAGGTTTATTCTGCCATTCAACGAGATCATGGCTATACTATGTGCTCATCCATTCTTCTGATCCATTAATAACTTTGGTTATCAAAAGCATTGGATTAAAATTTAGCAACTGCTCTAACACCAGCTGCTGTCCGCATGAAGAAGTTTTTCCAAACTTCAAGCAGTCAGCTCTATTTTTTAAATTGTGCCCAACTAACAGGACTATCTTTTCTCTATCTATACTATCAGTGCACTTGGTAGTTTAAACTGTAAATTACCAGGGAATATAATCTAGTCTTCCGTAATTTCTTTCTTTTTCAATCTTTTTATTAATTTTCAAATTAATACAGAATAATACATATAACATCAGTAATTATACACGTAATACAAAGAGATTGGGAGGACAATCATGACATATATAGTCATAAAGAATAAAAAAAAGATATATTCTAAGCCCCTCGGTTTCTTAGTAAACGAATATATTACAAAAAAAATCAAAATGAGAAAGAAAAAGATCTATTATATAAAAAAACACAAATTGAAAAAAAAATTATAAGTAATAAAACAAAACAAACTAGAAATAAATTTCAGAAGAAAAAAAACTGGACTGACATTTCTCGATAAACAAAGAGCATCATTATGTCGTCAACTCCGCTCCTCTAAGTTCAAAGATTATTGAAAAGGGATCTATATCATATGAAAATATTGAATGAATGGACTCCAAACTTCCTCAAATTTAAGCGAAGAATCCACAGTGCCACTCCTAATTTTTTCTAAGTTTAAACATGATATAGTTTGAGAAAACCATTGAAAAGTAGTGGGAGGTGTTGGATCCTTCAACAAAATGGATCGCTTGGCCATTAATGGAACAAAGGCAATCATATGACAAGCAACAGCAGATAAGTGGCCAGATTCCATCATTGGTAGCCCAAAAATTGCAGAGATTGGGTGAGGTTGTAAATCAGTATTCAATACAGTTGAAATAATATTTCCAATATTTTTCCAAAAGAGGACAGGACCAAAACATGTGTCAGGGAAGCCACCTCCGAATTACATCTATCACATATAGGATTTATATGGTGATAAAAACGAGCTAACTTGTCCTTCGACATATGGGTCCTGTGAACCACCTTAAATTGTATCAAGGAGTGTCTGGCACACATTGTAGATGTATTAACTAGTTGAAGAATTTTCTTCCATGTCTCTGTGGGTAAAAGTATCTGGAGTTCTCTTTCCCATTCATTCTTAATTTTATCAAGTGTCCCTGGACGTATTTTCATAATTAGATCATAAATTATTGCTATCAAGCCCTTCTGATAGGGATTAAAACCTAAAATTTTTTCTGTAATTTCAATTTTATATGGAGTTGGAAAAGAAGGCATAGTAACGTTTAAAAAATTTCTTATCTGTAAGTATCGAAAAAAGTGTGATCTAGGCAAATTGTATTTATTAGACAACTGTTCGAAAGATAAAAAACAGTTATCAATGAATAAATCACAGAAACATGTTATTCCCTTCATTTTCCATAAAGAAAAAGCTGAGTCGATTCTGGATGGTTGAAAGAAAAAATTAGATTGAATGGGGCTTGATAAGTTAAATTTATTCAATCCAAAGAATTTACAGAATTGAAACCATATTCGTATAGTATGTTTAACTATTGGGTTAGTCAAATGTTTACTCAATTTAGTAAGTGCAAAAGGGAGTGGGGCTCCTAAAGTAGAAACTAATGAAAATCCTTGCACTGATTCATACTCAAGGTATACCCATTTGGGACATTGAATTACATCTAAATCTTGAGCCCAAAAATTAAATATCTGATATTAATTGCCCAGTAATATAATCTAAGGTTAGACAAAGCCATGCCACCATCCTTTTTTAATTTTTGTAAATATTTCTTACTTAACCTTGGGTTTTTATTCTGCCATATATATGAAAGAATTTTTGAATCAGTAGTGTCAAAAAAGCATTTCAGGATGAAAGTTGGAATCGCCTGAAATAGATATAAAAATTTTGGTAAAATATTCATCTTAACCACATTAATTCGGCCTATCAATGATAGAGATAATGGGGACCATTTCATAAATAATTGTTTAACGTGATCAATTAAAGGTAGCAAGTTAACTTTAGACAGGTCCTTATGCTTCTTGGTAATTTTAACACCCAAATACATAAAATGGTCTGTTACTAATCTAAATGGTAATTGCCTATAAATTGGAGTTTGCATATTTAATGGAAAGAGTTCACTCTTATTAAGATTTAATCTATAACCAGAAAAAACCACTAAACTGAGCAAGCAGTGATAATACTGCAGGGATGGATTCCCCCGGGTTAGAAATATAAAGTAACAAGTCATCTGCATATAGAGATACCTTATGAATCCCCTGTCCACGAGTGATACCAAATATGTTAAATGAATCCCGAAGGGCAATTGCCAAGGGTTCCAAAGCAATATCAAATAATAAAGGACTTAGAGGGCAACCCTGTCTAGTACCTTGAAAAAGCCCGAACAGAGGGGATCTCTGATTATTAGTAAGTATTTTTTAAAGATGTTCTATCAGTGGGTAAACTATCACAATCCTTTTATGAAGCTACTATCTCTTTTATTCTTAAAAAGGATAAAGATACCACTGAAAGTGCATCTTATAGACCTATTTCTTTATTAAATGTGGATTCTAAAATATTTTCCAAAATATTGGCTTCTAGATTGGAAAAGGTTCTTCCACGAATTATCTCTGATGACCAGACAGGATTTATCCAGAATCGTTATTTGCATTTTAACATTAGGAGGGTAATGAATATTATATATACCCCCTCATCTAAAATTCCAGAATGTCTTATCTCATTAGATGCTGAAAAGGCATCTTTTCAGATAGAGTCGAATGGGAATATTTATTTAATACACTTGAGAAATTTAATTTTAGTCCCAATTTTATATCTGCGATCAAATTGATTTATCATACACCTATGGCTTCAATACTTTCTAATAATCAGAGATCCCCTCTGTTCTTCCGTAATTTCTGCTTGTAACATTTTAATACTGGTTTCAATCTGATAAATCTGTACTGCTCTCCCTCCAAGGCTGACATATCCTTGCTAAGGCCTGGTGCCCAGAGCTGCTTACAGTACTCCAGGTGTGGTCTAAGCAGAGCTTTATATTGTTGTGCTTAACTTCTGTACTCCAATTCTCACTTTCATAAAGACCAGAATGTCATTCACCTTTTCAATTATCTTTGTGCCCATTTGTGACATTTTAATGGTCTGTGTACGTACACCTGCCCACCCCCCCAACCCCATCTTCAAGTCTCTTTGGATCTCCACTACTTTTAGCTTCATACTATTTAGGAAGCACCCTATTTTGTTCTGTTTTATTTTACATGATTGTATTGGCTTCCATTGAAATCATTTATCACAATTTTGCACATTAACTCAAGGTATTCAGTCTACACTGCTTACAAGGCCAAAAAATCTTCGTCATCAGCTAACTTGGCTTTCTATCTTTTTATTGAGGTCACTTATAATTACAGTGAATACGGAACATTTCCAATCTGTAGTAGCAGTAAAGCGCAAAGTGTTTGCTTGATTCCTGGTAATGTTACCTCCAGCCTGTCCTGCACTTTTGTTTTATTTTGGATTTACAATCTACAGCATTTTGCTTGTGATCTATTTTACACTTGCCTGGTCTGAATTTTATCTGCCCTGTCTGCCTTGTTCACCAATGCTCTGCACCTTCCTTTGTTGATATTCCTCATCCAGATTTCTATTCCTCAAAGATTCCATGGAGAATACATTCCTTGGAACTAGATCTTGGGATGATTGGGAAACTGCTGGAGCTGTTTCTTACAGTGTGCTCTTATCCTCTTCCTACCTGGATGCAGATGGGACACCGGCTCCCAGATGCCTTGTGCAGAGCAGGTCTTCCGGAGCATTAGGCAGTCTCTGCCCTGAACGTGTTTGACAGCTAGCAAGGTCCCACCTCTGGCTTAGGGGCTAACTTAGCTGCTGCCACAGTAAAATACTTACAACTCAGAAATATTATCTATCATTTACTTAGTTTTGATTTAATTAAGGAGAGAGGAAGTTGAAAAGAGATCAATAATTAATGGCATGCAGTCTGCAAAGAATAGATACAAGCAGCCTGTGGGAGAGAAACACAGTTAAAGTTAGGTAACAACCAAAAATGTTAATTCTCTTTCCCTCTCCAAGGAGCTGCCTGACATGCTGAGTATTTCCACATATTCTGCTTTTCTGTTGGATTTCCAGTATCTGCAATTTTTTGCTCTTCGGTATCTCCAAATCTCTTCAGTATCTTACCCCTGTTCTTGCTGTTTCATTCACTACTCTCTATTGGACACTGTAAACAACCATCTCCAACAGAGATTAATCCACAGGAAAATGTTTTTATTTACAAAGAATACTAAGCACAATGTAAAAATTTTAAAAATACATTTATGGATCATTGGATTATTTTGGAGAATGCCTATTGTACTAACCAATAAATTCTCCTCATTTCCCCCCACCCCCCTCCCCAAGATTAAAAATTAAATAAGTCTTAGGAAGGAAATCTATTTTGGTGCTACCAATATCCATGCACTTGCATTCTTGCTGGTTTCTAGTAATTAACAGAACTTTCAAATATCATTTGACCACAGTCCTGTGGTCTTCCAATCTGTTTCCCATTTCAGGCAGTTTGTGCTCAAGAAGATTGTGGATATTAATAGATCTTTCTCCCCCAAACACACAGCTGTTCACTCAGAGCACGTTTATGAAGTTTAAGTGATTACCTGGCCCTATCAATTTAAATAAACTCACCGATCATGTTTCCTCACACACCATCTGAGTTCATTTAGAGGCCACTGCTTGAACTTTCAAACTCCAGGTCAGAGAAACTCAAGATGAAATTTGTGGGTTTCTCCCTCTGTAAGATGACTTTACATTTGCAGCATAGATATTAGATTGCTTGCGGCAGGACTGAGATGGGATCAGAAGTGATGTCACTGCAAAGGGTCATGCTGGCATTTGGAAACAGCGCAAGTTTGTCTACAAGTTTGGTAGGAGGCAGTGTCTTGCAGCCAGAGTTCTGGGCTGCTGTCCAGTGACTCAAAGGAGGAAAATCTGTCACCTTTGCTCCATCTGACCAAATGTCAGTCAGATCCAGCAATGTGGTCAACTCCTTTCTTCAGGGGCGTCCAACAATGTCCTAATCCTGTGAACGAAGGAAAACAAAATCTTAGTTTTAGCAGTGAAGCACAGCTTTTGCTGGATTCCTGGTTAATCAGAATTGTTCATCCGTCACTCGTTCTCATGTAAGACCATGACATCAGGTCTATAGTGTTGTGATGTGGATAGAGATAGCTGATTATACCATCTAGGCTCGAATGTTCCTTTCACACGGGTGAAGAGGTGTAGGGAAGCTGTAGCATCAGTGGTTCTTGATTTTCAAGATTCTCTTTCCCTCTTTGCTTCATCCATTCCAGCTTCTTCATGTGAGTGAACACCGCTTTTAATTACAATTATTATTGAAATGGACAGATATTCCTTTTAGCAAAGTCGCTTTTTTTTGTATCATCTACCATGAATCCTTTCGTTCAGAACGAAGGATTTAACATTTGTTCCCGAATCAAACTGATCTGTTGAGTATGCTGCCTGGACCAAGCCACTCTCCCCATTCTCCAGGTGTGCTGATTCAGGTCACTGCAGCCAGAACGGATGCTGAACATAGAGTTCAGCAGCATAACACAGAGGCTCTGTCTTTGACAATCAACACATCAGGAGGTCAGCATGACCTTGGACAGGCATCCAAATTGAAGTGTTGAACCTCCAAATCCAACGGCCGGTTGACGCCAGTGGTTGTAACTCCTGCATCAGCTGTGCAGGCTTAGAGGAGTGGTGTCCGTGTCATCGTGTAATGATTAACATGTCCCTCTTTTGTGTGTCTAGAGCTGCCTGGATTTTACTATGATCGAGAAAAGAATAGATATTTTAGGCTACTACCTGGACATAACAATTATAACCCTCTTACTCGGGAGGCAATTAACCAAAAGGAAATGGAAGAAAAGCGTTTGAAGATGTTGGATGAGGATGCTACTAATACGGTAATCCTCATCCACTTGGAAATGTCATTTTACAAATGGATTATTTGATGGTATGGAATTGTGATGCATAATTTTGGCCTTTACCCTAGTTATTCTTCTGCAGTCTTGGGGTCACTAACTGTACTCCAGTGGTAAGCCCTGTGCTCCCCATGTACCTGAATTAAGCTCAGAACAATGTATTTACTAACTTACCTGTGAAGTGCGCTTAAGATCTTGAGTGTGACAGACAGTGAAGCCCGCTCATCAGACTACCAACTTCTTTTAAACAGAGGGTCGCACGAGTGGGTATGGACTTTATTTCGCTATTACGGAAAAGACATTGCGGACTAATGAACTTGCAATCATATTATTGGTGAGTAGGTTATAATTTTATTACAATCCCCCTTCCCCTCTCCCTCCCTCCCTCTCCCCCCTCCCTCTCCCCCCTCCCTCTCCCCCCTCCCTCTCCCCCTCCCTCTCCCCCCTCCCTCTCCCCCCTCCCCTCTCCCCCCTCCCTCTCCCCCCCTTACCCCCCTCCCTCCCTCCCTCTCCCTATATTTCATTTCACACATTCATATTTTCGTACAACAGAGAAAGAGGCCATTCAGCCCAATGAGGCTATGCCAGCTCTTAGAGCAATCCGACCAACCCTGTTATTTCCCGGTAACCTGTTCCCTCTTTCATGTTCTGAGTCTCCTACCATTGTTTTAATTGTACAATAACTAAATATTAAAGAAATTTGATTTGATATAATGTGCTTCACAGGAATGATATCAAACTAAATTTGACACTGAGCCATACTGAGTTATTAAGGGAGAGAACTAAAAATTTAGCCAGAGCTTTGTGTTTTACAGAGCGCTTTTATTAAAAAAAAGATGAAGAGGCATAGAGATTCGGGGAGTATTTCCACAGCTTTATAGCTTGGCAGTTGAAGGCATTGTCATCAATAGAGTGTGTCAGGAGGAATGTTAAACAGGCTATATTGATGAATGAGAACTTAATATTGAAAAACCACTGTACTGGGAGTCAAAGTAACTAAGCAAGTGTAGAGGTCATTGGTGAGTAGGACATTGTGACTTAGGATATTGGCAGCTGGGTCTTGGATGACAGCAGGGTTGCAAAGGATAGGACGTGGGAGACTAAGGATGCATTGGAGTGATGTAGAAGTAACAAAGGCATGGATGAATTGAGGTATGTGGCAAGTGAAGTAACCCATATGGGTGACATATGATACCATCGTTGTAAACAGTCTGGTTCAGTCTCTGTTGCCAGAGAGACAGATGGAGTCAGGAAGCAAATAAAACTGCCTCAGAACTGGGGAAAGAGTGGAGGGTTTTACAATTTCAAAGCAGAGCTGGGGGCAAGAGCGAGCTGTATGAGAAAAGACCAGATGGAGATTGGTTAAGACAGATCAGGCGATAAGGAATATGATTACTGACCACTAAGGAGGCATTTTATAGAAACAAGGTCAGAAGGGGACATAAGTACGTTGATGAGAAATGATGAGAGAACAGTTTAATGGTCATTTCAGAAGTTGCAAAGTGCCTAGACAGAAGATAAGATATAGTTCGTCTAGTTTACTTTCAAAGCCAAAGTCATGTTTATTGTCGTACACACAAGTACGTGCATGCATAGATGCAATGAAAAACTTAGGAGCATCACAAGCACATAGCATCAGATAAGCAACGTTCACAAGAAAAACATAAACATAAATTACACACAATTTTTACAAGAAAGAACAGAACTAGGACAAAAAAAAAGTCCACTGGAGCACAAAGTGATTAAAGTGGTAATAGTGTTGCTATACTGAGGTAGTGTTTAGGGTTGTGCTGTTTGGTTCATGAACCAAATGGTTGAAGGGAAGTAGTTGTTCTTGAACCTGGTGGTGTGGGACTTCAGGCTTCTGTACCTCCTACCCGATGGCAGCTGCGAGAAGATAGCATGGTCTGGATGGTGGGGATACTTTGTCCCTCACTTTGTCAGTGGAGGAGGCTGCACAAAGACAGAATGAGAGTGGGATTGAGAATTAAAAAGGAAGCTCAGGGTCACACCTGCAAACCCAGTATTTTCTGTTTTTGGGACAGGTGGAGTCAACAACTAGAGAATAGACATCATGGTCAGGATGAAAGCATTGAGGGATAAAGGTGTGGATTGCTCTGAACTGCCCTGTTTGTTTTTAATCTTTGCATTTTGCTGATTTTTTTGCTTTCTTGTTTCTTTGCAATTTAAAACTGAATCGCAAAACCAACAGTTCTAAAATATTTGTAATTGGCCTTTAAATAAAGAAATATAATTTTTTTCATTAACAGAAGGGAGCTTGAGTTTCAGAAAGCCAAACCACTCTTTGCTAATCATATCTTAAGGTGTTAATAACTTTTGAATGGGAGGCTTTAATGAAAAGTTAAGAGTGCTTTCATTGGGAAATGTAACAAGGCAGATTCTCACACTCATTTAGACCTTTAGCGTTGTATTTTGCCACTGCAAGTTCATGTTTTTGGGCAAGAGCTCATTCCCCATCTCCTTTGACCATCCTTTTATTCTTCATTGTTGTACAAGAGACTTTGGGTTTTCTGTTGTTCTGTGCTAATCTATTCTCTCAATTTTTCTTTGCTATTTTTTTCAATTATCCTCTACACTTTGTCCTGGTACCAGCAAAGTCCTTGCAGTCTGTAAAATAAATTAGTTCTTTTGAGATGAATCCTTAATATGAAGAAGTTCACTCAAGAAGGATTTCATATTATTGATGTTGGACAATAATCCATATTTTTTCCTCACTTCATATTCTCTACCCCAACCCTACTACATACCTACCACGGAACACTTTTTGCAGGCATGTTCATGAACTCAAGATCAGTAGGATGAGGAGGAATAAGCTCGAGATTCAAAGTTCAGATTCTTCCAGCACAAGTAATTTTGGAATGATTTTAGTAAGTTTGAGAAATGAAATTATTATTTTTGCATGCAAGTTCATTAATGTTCAATAATTGTACTGATTGTTTGTACCTTTGCTTATTAAGATAGTACGATATTAAGTGCTGCTAATAAGATTCTGCTCAACTGCTTCAGTTGGCACCAATAGAGTTGGGGATTGGATTACCCTTTTTCCTGATAAGTATTGATGGTTCACCTACTGATACAGGGTTTCCCCATTCTATATCACTTCATACTTTGGCATTTTAATTCAGTATAGGAGGGTGAAAGATAATCAAGTGTGGTTCCTGAAAACATTTCTAGCAGAGTCAGAAGTTTGGAAGTAAAGCTTTTAAAAAAAAAAGCAGAAAATTATATATTCATGTAACTACAGGGTCTCCCAGGTTACAGAAGACTTATGGAAATCCAACTTCAGCAAATTTTCCCATAAATTTTTTAAGAATTTTTCAAGAGCTAATTACAGAAATGCAAATGTCTTCAGGGGTTATGGAATAAGTGCAGCAGCTAGTTAATTCAAAAGATAATCAGTCTTCAAAAAAAACTTTACATATAACCTCTCCACAGTAATCAGCCACGACTGTCTGTTAAGAATGCAGCTGCCACACCGGGAGGCCACTTAAGAGACTTGTTTTGGAAACTAACATGGCAAATTTCTTTTATTAACACTTCTAAAATACTTTATCAAACAATGTAGCATTTATTGATACTTTAAGCCCATCAAAATCGAATGTGGGATCTTCTGATTCTGTACCATTGTAACTACAGAAGGGAAGACAATAAATAAATGTTCATGTTAATTGACCCTCATTTAAAGTTTTTTTTCTGACTTAGGGAAGGATAGGTTTGCAGACAGTTCTCGGGCACGGAACTCTTATGTAAACCGGGGACTGCCTGTATAGGCTTATCAGTTTGTTATCAGTCACTTTTAGAACTTCCGTTTATTGAATGTGGAAGTCATTGGCAGAGCCAGCATTTATTATCCATCCCAAACTGCTCTTGAAGGTGAGCTGCAGCCTTGAAATGCTACAGTCTGTGCAGCGAAGGAGCTCTCACAGCTGTTGGGTCGAGAGTAATAGGATTTGGACCCAGCAACAATGAGTCTGTATAGTATGCAACATGCTTGGAAAATGTATTAGTGATATAATATCTCATCTAGAAGCATAAATAAGGAATGTATTTGTATCATTTAATTCCAGATTTTTTGAGTATATTGGTGACTGATTTAATGAGGAAACCCAGTGAACATTGTCTGCCTGATCTTTTTAAAAAGCTGTTGATAAAGTAACACACACGAGACTTCTCAACTAGCTGCTGGAATTAGCTATATGTTAGCTGACGGGACGCAGAGTGATTGTGGGAGGATTTGGATCTATCTGGAGCCCAGTCACCAGTGTAGCTCTGCAGGATTTAGTATTGGGTCTGTGGCTCATCATTGTTTATGTTAAGGATCTGGATGTAAGTGATGGAGGCACAATCTGCAGGTGTACTGATGATGCTGTCCATGGCAGGGTGACTGTGGATGATCCTTGACTACAGACTGACCTTGCCCTGCTGGGAAATTGGGCTCACGGCTGGTAAATGATGTTTAACTTAGAAATGTGCTGTTCTTTGCATGTGAACAGAGGGAATGCTGAACAGTCGGCACCGTACACCAAAAGGAACCAAAACAAGCTTCGAAAGGAAGGACATTTGAGTGTTCTAGTGAGCACATTTTTAAAGGTTCATGGGGAATACTGTGAAAATAAGCAAATAAGGTGTCAGGAAAAGATCCACCTTTCAACATCAAACCCTGAACTGGCTCAATACAATTATCAGTAGAAACAATCTACGATGTAAGCACAATCTGTTCCCTTCCATGCCAAGTTACGGTACTGTGTTGTAGAATCTTTTTTTTGGCCTTTCTAGGTCACTAATTTGCAGTAAACTGGGATTTAGTCTTGTGACCTTTGTATCCTTTCCAAAGCCTCGGTAGGAGGTTGAAAGGACACACAATGCCAAGTGTGGCTCCACCAAAGTCTTGTTGAAAGACACATAGAGCACTTTTGCACTACAGTTGAAAAATATTGGAGATTTAGAAAATCTGAAATTAAAACAGAAAAGACTAGAAATAATCAGTAAATGAGCTAGCATCTGTAGAGAGAGAAACAAAGTGTTTCAGATCAATGGTCTTTCACCAGTTATGGTGAAAATCCATTGAAACATGACATAGTTATCTCTTCATAGGTGCTGCCTGTTCTGCTGAATATTTCCAGCATTTTCTGCTTATGTATAGTCAATTGCTGAATTTAAATATTTATTGCATAATTGTTTTGTCTGGAAAACGTTAGAATCAAACGTTAGAACCAAGTCATTCCAAAAGTTAATGGTGGTGTTCTGTGCTTCATAGGCAGATTCCAATTGTGAGCGGATATTTGTTGTAAAAAATGATGAGACTGGCTACAAATATGGAATTATGAATCTGGAGGGATGTAGGAAGGGATCCGGCCTAATTTCTGCGTCTCTGTGCGATAATCTCTACTCTACGTTTCGCAAGGTTTGTTGCTACTTTTTTCTTCAAGTTAAAATAATTGTAAAACAATTTTGTAACTTTGGAAGCTTGGTTAATAAATATGAAGCAGTCTCTCACTTCTTTCCTTTGTTTATGACAAAGGAGTGGGAGAGGAAGAAATTGGTAGGATTTTTTCCCCTCTCCATAGCCTTTCACACTTGATCAGCATCCTGACCAAGATGTTGACCTTCAGATTTACCTCAGGACTCTGAGGCCCGCTGATAAAGTATATTCTCACACCTCTTCTTATAGCAAATCTCTGTGACTTTATCAGACCAAACCCAAATCCTATCCATGGTGTTACCTCACAGATCAGTAAATTGTACATAGAATGTGCAGGCAGAAGTGGCCATTCAGCACAACCTGCTGCGGCATGTTTATGCTCCACATGAGTCTCCTCCCACCCCTACTTTCTCCAACACCATGAGTCCATACTTCTTTTCCTTTTTCCCCTAGGTTTCCCTTGAGGCACCTTTGGTTATATCAGCTACTCAGTTTTCAACATCCTAACCCCTCCCCCCCCCCACATGGGTAACAATATTTCACCTAAATTCCTCCAAGGATTTATTAGTTGTGCTTATATAAGAGAATTCACTCTCCATATTCCCAATCCTATCTGATTCTCTGCAGATTGGTTTTTGCTTTGGGTGTTTCAGTATTGCAGCAGGTTTTCTGTCCAATTTTTAGATACTCCCCTTGCCCCACCCTAAATAAACCTATACTGAGGACAGAATTTATGGCCAGTTCCACACCTGGTGGCAGCTGAGAGGTTCATGTAGAAATTTCCTGGATTAATGCACTATCTGCTTCCTCCTCTGTCCTCCTTTGCTAGCATGCCATTTCTGACTAGTTACTTTCCATAAGAATGATTAGAGTGTTGGTCAGGCTTGTGCCTCAGACTTTCCTCAAATTATTAAGTTAATTGAAAGTTCATTGAATCTAAGAGTCATGTTTGCATCACCCCTCATTGATAATGCGATCCTGTTTGACTCACTCTGGTCCTTCCCAACAGTCATCCAGATTTCCTCCCTTAATGTAGTTACTCAGTTTCCTTTGAATGTTACAACTTAATCTACTTCCAGCACCCTTTAAAGGCAATGTGCATCAAAAACTTGCAGTGTTTATATGAAAACATTTTCACCTCTCATTCTTGTGCCAATCTATGTCTCCTACTTACCAGTGCTTATGATATGAGAAACAATTCCTCCTTATTTACTCTATCACAAGAAATACACGCAGGAATAGACCATTTGGTCTCTTCAGACTCCTCTCTCATTCCATAAGATCTTAGCTGATCTTTTACCTCAGCTCTGCTTATCTGCACTAATGCCATATCCCTTCATTCACTTCAACATTTAAAAAATCTATAAATCTCTTTCTTGGTTATACCCAGCAAGTGAGCTTCCATTGTACACTTGAATTCCATAGAACCATAGAACAATACAGCACAATACAGGCCCTTTGGCCCACCATGTTGTGCTGACCTCAAACCACTCCTAAGACTATCTAACTCCTTCCTCCCACATATCCCTCTATCTTAAATTCTTCCATATGCTTACCTAACAATCTCTTGAACTTGACCAATGTATCAGCCTCCACCACCACCCCAGGCAGTGGATTCCATGCACCAACCACCCTCTGACGTCTCCCTCGAACTTTCCACCCATTACCTTAAAGCCATGCCCTCTTGTATTGAGCATTGGTGCCCTGGGAAAGAGGTGCTGGCTGTCCACTCTATCTATTCCTCTTCATATTTTGTATACAAAATATTCCAAAGATTCTGGGAGAAGAAATTTCTCCTCATCTCTATCCCAAGTGGCTGACCCCTTCCTTCGAGACAGTGACCAGCCAGGGACGCACTAACCTTGCCTGCTCTGTCAAGCCCTGTAAGAAATTTCTACAGTTCAATGAGATTGCCTCTCATTCTTCTAAACTGCAGAATGCAGGCCTCATCTGCTTAATCTCTCAATAAACAACAGGCCCGTCATCCCAGGAATCCATCTGATGAACTTTTGTTGCACTCTCTCGATTGCAAGTATTTCCTTCCTTGGGTAGGGACACGATATTCCAGACTTTGTCTCAAGAGGGCCCGATGTAATTGGAGCAAGGCCTCTGTATTCTGGCGTTCCATTGGCCTCCCTAATTGCTTGCAGAATTTTCATGTTAACTGTCAGTAATTTTTATACAAGACACCCAGGTCCCTCTGAACACCAACCCTCTACGACCTCTCACCATTTAGAAAATACCGCCCCTTTTTATTATTTTTTACCAAAGTGAGTGACCTAACATTTCTATGCATGATGTCCCATCTGCCATGTCCTGGCCCATTCACTTATATTGTCTGTCAAAAACTTTTAAACCCCTACCAAGTCCCTCTGTGGCCCCCCTGTGTAGGGAGGACAGCCCAGCTTCTCAGGTTTTACTATGTACCTGAAGTTCCTCAAGTTTGTTAACATTCCACTAAATTTCCTTTGTGCCTCTCAAGGCAATCATCATTTGTAAAGTGTGGTGTTCGGAATCGGATGTAATATTGTAACCCTTTTTTGTCTAGCAATGTATAAACGTTTGGTATAAAGACTTCCTGACATTTGTACTGCCTCCAGCTAGAATGCCAAAGATCTCGTTTGCCTTTCTGACACCCTTCTCCATTTGTTCTGCTTGCTCTAAAGACTCAGACATGTACATATCCCAGCTCTGTATTTGCACACTCTGGATAATTAGCCTTGTATAACCTCTCCTAATTTTTCCTTCCAAAAAGGATCACTTCACACTTTGACAAACTTCCATCTGCCATTTTGCCAATCTGTCCTCCTGAAGTCACTTATTCCCCTACTCGCTGTTCACCATGTTTCCAAGTTTTGTGTCAGCTGCAGATTTTGAAATTATCTCCTCTACTTGGGCCAAGATCATTAATATATAACAGAAGCTGCTGTGGTTCACTGTAGTTTGATAAGCAACCTCTTGCCTTTCCTTTCTGCTTTGTCTCCTAGCTAGTGTTGAATCCACGCAAACACTCCACATTTAATCTCATGGGTTTCAATTCTATTATGTGAAACCATACTACATATTGTACCCTATATCTTCTTATGACACGGAAGGAAGCCATTCAGCCCATTGGGTTTATGCTAGCTCTCAGAGCATTCCCATCAATCCCATTTCCCTGCCTGTTTCCCTGTAACCCATTCTCTCTCATATGCCTGTCAGCTCTTCCCTGGCTCATCTGTTATAGAGGCAATTTATAGTGGCCAATTAACCAAACAGTCTTTGGGACGAGGGAGGAAACCTGAGCACCCAGGGGAAACCCATGTGGTCAGAGGGAGGTCACCTAAATCCACACAGCCAGCACTGAGGATCAGGATCAAACACCAAATGGCCTATTCTTCCTCTACTCCTTTGCTTGGATCTGCTTGCCTGCTGCAGAAACTCTCATCCTTGAATATTCTAAACTTGAATGGAGTTGTACAGCATGGAAACAGGCCCTTCAGCCCAACTTGTCCAAGCCAACTGTGTTGCTTAGTCTGCCCACGTTTGGCCCATAGCCCTCTAAACCTCTCCTATCCATGTACTTATCTAGATGGCTGTTAACTGTTGTTAATGTGTCTACCTCAACCACAATTTCTGGCAGCTCATTCCAAATTCGCACCACCCTTTGCATGAACAATCTCTCACTTCTGATCTTAAACTTATGCCCTCTTGTTTTTAGCACCCCCTCCCTGGGAAAAAGACTATGTGCTTTCACCCTGTCTATGTCCTTCATGATGTTATACACCTCTATCAGGTCACCCCTCAATCTCCTACGTTCCAGGGAATAAAGTTCTCGTCTTGTAACCTCTCCTTGTAATTGAATTGAATATTTTCAATTCTCATGCATTTGCGCTCCAGTCTTCTACCAACACAGACCTCTGGTTATCCAAAACTCTGCTGCCCAAGTCCTAATATACTATGTTTATATTGACTTAAGTCAATAATATACTATGGCTGTAGGCATAGAAAGTGCTGGAGGTGGTCTGTGTGTGAATGGTTTTGAGATGATATTTAATTAGAAATTGAATCAACATCATAAATGACAAAGTTACTTTGAAATTAGCTGTGAGTGAATTTTTTTAAAATCATGCTATGTAGTCTCGAGTGCATTTTGATTCTGATCATTTTATTGCAACTATTTCCCATGTGGTAACAGAATTGTTACAGCACTAAACAATTGAAATCTCTTAATTTGCCAATTGTTAATTTTCAGGGGACCTCAATTTGTTGGGCGTCTCTCACTGGACACGATTCTCATGTCTTGTATCCTTTTAAAACATGCTAAAAGCTTGATAGTTTTTTTTTATTTTAAAAAATATGTGTGAAGGAAGAAACAGTACGAAAACAAAACCTTAGCATTCATGGTCATTACATTCAGTAGTGTAAACTTAAAAAACACACAAACGAACACAGCACCATTGCCACTCACGTGGCTCCCTGAGGTGATATCCCTTTCATTGTTTGAGGGATTTCCCACCCAAATCTGCCGCCTTCTAAACTCCAGTGGATGCAGGCCAAGTCTATCCAACCTTTCCTCATAATATAAACTGACCATTCCCAGTATCAGTCAAGTAAACTTCTTCAAAACTACCATTGCATTAATATCCTTTCTTAAATGTTGAGAATAATTCTGTACACAGTCCTCCAGATATGATCTCACTGATGCCTAATATAACTGAAGCATGATTTCCCTGTATTTGTATTCAATTCCCCTAGCAATAAACCAAAACATTTTGTTAGCTCTCCAAATTACTTGCAGTACCTACATACCAGCCTTGAATCATGCACACAGTCACCCAAGTCCCTTCACACCTTTGAGCAATCTCTCGTCAGTAAGAATATTATGCTTTGTATTTTTCCCCCAGAATGGACCATTTCACATTCTCCCACATGATGCTCTCTTTGTCAGATCTTTTGCCAGACCAGCAATATACTTCCAGATCAGGGTGACATGCAACTTGGAGGTGGAGGTGGGAGCAGGGAGGTGAGGGAATGGAATCTGCAGGGGTGATGTTCCTATAAATTTGCTATTCTTGTCTTCCTTGGTGGCAGAGTTGAGAAGTGCTGTTGGAGCAGCTAATGTGAGTAACTGTAGTGCATTGTATAGATGGTGTACACCACAGCCAAGGTACACCAGTGATGGGGGGAATGAATGTTTAGGGTGGTGGATAGGGTGCCAGTCAAATACTTCATCCGCTACATCAACGACTGCATGTTGCTGCTTCCTGAACTTGTGCAGAACTCAGTTTTATCACCTTTGCTACTAACTTCCACCCTGTCCTTGGGGACAGGGTAGAAGTTAGTAACAAAGGTGATAAATTCACTTGGACCCTTTCTGACCCTTCTCTCCCTTTTCTAGATCTCTTTGTCTTCATCTCAGGAGAGAAACTAGAAGAGGTGGTGGAAGCAGATACAGTTACAATGTTTAAAAAGCATCGAGAAAGATACTTGTACAGGCAAGGCACAAAGAGAGAAATGAGCCTAGTGCGGGCAATTGGGATTAGCGTAGATAGGCATCATGGTCAGCATGGATGAGGTGGGCTGGAAGGGCTCACTTCCGTGCTGTGTGTTTCTATGATTCTATAAATATAACCTGCCTCTTGCTTGAATGTTATCTGGGTCTTGCCGCACACAGGCATGGGCTGCTTCATTTGCTGAGGAATTATAAATGGAACTGAACGTTGTGCAGTCATCAACATCTCCCCATTTCTGAGCTTATGATGGAAGGAAGGTCACTGATGAAGCAGCTGAAGATGGTTGGGTCTGGGACTCTGCCCTGAGGAACTCCTGCGGTGATACCCTGGGGATGGGATGATCGATCTCCCAACACCCATAGCCATCTTCCATTGTGTGAGGTCTGACTCCAACCACTGGAACGTTTTCCCTTTGATACAAATGGACTTCAGTTTTACTTGGACGTATCAATGCCAAACTCAGTCACATGCTGTCTTGATGTCAAGGACAGTCACTCACTTCCTGGAATTCAGGTCTTCGGCCCGTGTTTGGACCAAGGCTGTAATGAAGGCTGGAGCCAGGTGATCGGAGCAAAACCCAAACTGGATGTCAGTCAGCACGTTATTGAGGAGGAAGTGACACTTGCTGGGACTGTTGATGATGCCTTCCATTAATTTTCTGAGTGAACTTTTGTGAATGCAGGACAATTATCAACATTATCAAGTTGATGCTAGTGCTGGAACTGTTCAACACCCTGGTTTAGAGTCTTAGAACGTAGAACAGTGCAGCACAGGAACAGGTTCGTCGACCCACGATGCTGTGCCAAACTAATTAAGTTAATGACACCTAATTAAACATCCCTTCTGCCTGCACATGGTCCCTATCCCTCCATTCTCTGCACATTCATGTACCTATCTAAGAGCCTCTTAAACACCTCTATTGTATCTGCCTCCACCACCACATTTGGCAGTGCATTCCAGGCACCCAGCACTCTCTGTATAAAGGAAAAATCTTGCCCCGCACATCTTCCTTGAACTTTCTCCCTCTCACCTTAAATGCATGCCCTCTAGTATTAGACATTTCAACCCTGGGAAAAAGATACCAGCTGTCTACTCTATGCCTCTCATAATTTTATAAATTTCTATCAAGTCCCCTGTCAGCCTCCAGTTCTCCAGAGAAAACAACCCTAGTTTGTCCAACCTCTCCTTATAGCACATGCCCTCTAATCCAGACAGCATTCCTTTAAAACTCTTCTGCACCCTCTCCAAAGCCTCTTTAACCCTACCAATGAAGGCAAACATATCATACACCTTTATTATTAAGGGTCCTGCCATTAACTGTGTATTTGATCTCCCAAATTGCAACATCTCACACTTGTCTGTATTAAACTCCATTTGGCATTTCTCCGCCCATATCTGCAACTGACCTATATCCTGCTGTATCCTTTGGCAATTTTCTACACTACCCACAACACCACCAGTCTTTGTGTCTTCTGCAAACTCACTAACCCATCCATCCATGTTTTCATCTGAGTCATTTATATAGTATATCACAAACAGCAGAGGTCCCAGTATGGATCCTTGCGGAACACCACTGGTGATGGACCTCCAGCCAGAATAAGTCCCGTCGACCACTACCCTCTGTCTTCTATGGGCAAGCCAATTCCAAATCCAAATGGCCAAGTCACCATGGATCCCATGCATCTTAATCTTCTGGATGAGCCCTACCTTGAGAGACCTTGTCAAAGTTTTTGTGGTCATCATTACTATTGGATTGTTGTTAAAACCCAACTGGTTGACTAATATCCTTCGGGCAAGGAAATCTGTCATCCTTATCTGGTCTGGCCTGCATGTGACTTCAGATCCACTCTAAGTGATTTGATCTTAAAAATGCCCTCAGACCACTGACCACAGTTCCAACAGACCACTCATTTGTTACCACTTTCCCTAGGGGCATTTACCGATAGGCAATAAATTCTGGCCTTTCTAGTGATGCCAAGATAGTGAATTTTATTTTTTAAAAGTCTGGTGTTCTCTCAGATGTTTCTTGATATCTTGTGGGGTGAATTGAATTGGTTGGAGACTGGCTTCTGTCACGGTGAGGGTCTCAGGAGGAAGCTGAGATGGATCACCCTCCCAGCACTTCTGGCTGATGGTGGTTGTGAACGCTTCAGCCTTGCCCGCTATCGTTGACAGTGTTCTCAGAGCCGCCTCCGCCTTCTGTTAGTTGTCCACCACCATGCAGATGAGGAAACACTGCAGAGAGAACTACCATCATAATATTATCATGCGTGAAAAATACTTCCCCTGGTTGAGGAGCCTTGAACTTGGGGTCAGAGAATAAGGGGTAGGGCCATTTCTGACTGAAATAAGTAGAAATTCCTTCAGAGGGTGGTGGATCTTTATAATTCTCTATCCCAGAGTGCTATGGAGTCATTGAGTTTCTTCAAAACAGATCAATAGATTTCTGGTTATGAGAGGAATCAAACGATATGGCAGGAAAATGCTGTTGAGGTTGATCAGGGATGACCTTGTTGAATGGTAAATCAGGCTTGAGGGGCCGAATAGCCTGCTCTTATGTTCTTAAAGGATAAGAACATAAGAAATGAAAAAGTGCAGAAAAAGTGTTTCCTTGTTTCTCTCCTGTCCCAGATCGGATTTTAAAATGCACCCAAGCAATAGATGGGGGTACCCCAAGGATGAGAGGTGGTCTGTTTACAATAAAAAATACTCAGGGTGCTAACTGCTGCAGCCACAAAACTGCTACCTGTTCTTGGATATCCTCAACTCTTTAAAAGGACCAGCCCATGACGTTATCAGAGATTTATGGGAAGGTGTGATGGTTGGGTATGGTTAACATATTTTACTGAGTGTGAACAAGTGAGGCTTTCATCCAGAAAAAGATTTAGACCAGTCTTCAGATATCCTTACCGTGGAAAGTTGTTGGTTAACAGGGAGGAAAGCTTTACACTGTGGGCATGTCAGTTGGGTAGAAAAAAGGCAAATGGAATTTAATCCAGAGAAGTGGAAGGAAATGCAACCACAAGGGAATATTCATTAAATGGAAGATATTCAGTGGTACCTTGGAACGTTCTTAAAGGTAGCAATAAGATGGTTACAAAGGCATGCTTTCTTATAATAGCCAAGCACCAATAAAAGAGCAGGGAGGTTCTGCTTGAGCACCATGTACTGTTCTGGTCACCAAGTTGCAGGAAAGCAATGGTTACACTGGAGAGGGTGCAGAGGAGATTTATGAGGATGTTGCCAGGACTGGAAAATTGTAGCTGTGAGTCAAGGTTGGATAGGTTGGCGTTGTTTTCTTTGAAACAGAGGAGGCTGAGAGGAGACTTGTTGTATAAAATTTTTAGGAGCCTAGATAAACAGGAAGGGGTCAAAAATTAGAGGCCAAGCTCTGAAGTAAGTGATAGAAGAATCAAGGAGATGAGGAAAATGTTTTTACTCATAGAGTAGCGGGGGTCTGCAACCCTCTGCCTGAAAAAGTGGTGGAGGCAGAAACCCTTGTCACATTTAAACAGTACTTTGATATGGACATGAAGAGTCCACAGGACTACGGACCCAGTGCTGGAAGGTGAGATTAGCCTAGGGAGCTATTTTTACTGGCATAGATACAATGGGCCAAATGATCTCCAGTGTGGAAAATTTTCAATGACTCCCTTTCCTGTAGAATTCTTTAATTTTAAATATCTAGATTATATCACCCCACACCCTACTGAATGGGGAAAAAAACAAGCCAGGTTTGTGCAACTTACTGTAATTTAACCTGTTAAGCCCTGGTGAGTTGGCACTGTGATAGTTATATTGTTCCCAGAATTCAGTGCCCAAACACCATGCGCTAACTGAGGCTCCGAGTCTCGTGTTGTCACTTTCCAGGTGAATACCCAAAGCATGTAGAACAGCAAACAATCTGCTAGAGGAACTCAGTGGCTTGAGCAGCACATGTGGAGGGAAAGGAATTGCTGACGTTTTGAGTCAAAAGCCTGCAATAGGACAGAGGGAAGATAACCAGTATGAAGAGGATAGGGGGAGTGGTGAGAGGCGCCAGAGGTGAGTGATGGACTGAGGAAGGATGAAGGACGGCAGGCAGATCGAGCCAGATAGGGGAGGGTTGGAGTTGGGAGACAGGCAGGTTGATGATAGATGGAGGCAGAGAAACCAAAGGGCAGATGGGGCGAAGTGTGGGGTAGGGGAGGGTGAAGGTGGAGACTGCTCCTGGGGGATGATAACCTGGAACACAAAGATGCTGAAATCTGGTAAGGAAGGTGATAATGGGAGCCATTAGGGGAGAAGTGAAGAGCAGACGGAACCAGAACCAGATGGGGAGGGAACGGTGGGTGAAATGTGTAGCTGGATGGAACCAGGAGGGGGAGGGGAATGATGGGCAGCTCGAGGGGTGTATGGGAACAGAGTCAAAATTAGGAGTACCAGAGGAGGATCAGAAGGAGAGAGAGACCCCTGGTACTTTCCCCTGCAGTTGCAGGAGGTGTAACACTTGTTCTTGCACCTCCTCCCTCACCACCATCTAGAGACCTAAATAGTCCTCCCAGGTGAGGCAAAGGTTCACATGCACCTCTTCCAACCTAGTCTACTGCATTCGGTGCACCATGCACCTGTGATCTGTCCGCAATCGCCATCCCAAGCTGCCAGTCGGATGCTGTCTCAATTCCTCTTCCCATTCCCACACTGACCTGTCCATCCTCAGCCTTCTCCACTGCCAGGGTGAAGCCCAAGGCAGACGAAAGGAACAACACCTCACGTTCCACCTGGGTAGTTTACAGCCCATTGGTATGAACATTGAATTTTCCAGTTTCAGGAAACCATCACATCCAGTGTGTTATCTCCTCTCCCCCCCCCCCCCCCCCCCACCTTTCTCTCTCTCCTTTCAGTCCTCCCAATTTTCATTTCCCTCTCCCTCTGCAGAAACTTTCTTATCCACCATGCAAAGGAAATTAAAAAATAATCAATGTATTAGACGTGAAAACCTTGGCACAAAAAAATTAGGGCTGCTCTTTGGCCATTTGCATTTCATTTCATGAGCGGTTTTAACTTTCAACAACATTTCTATGTTGCTTTCTGCCTGCAGTGTATAGAAATATCTGTTACTGTTCAGTGCTAGAATTAATTTTTTTTAAGAAATTAAAGTGGAATTAAATTTAATACATTACACTGTTCGGTAAACTGGTTCAGTTGAACACTGCCATTGTTAAAACAAAAGTGAGCATCAGGAAGAGTGCATTGACTTTGTATGTTTAACTTTGCAGGTTTTAAAAGTGAAGGGTATATTGCTACTCTATATTTGGATAAGAAATAAAATAATTCCACCTAAAAATAACTTACACATTTTTCTCTTGACTGTTTGCTAAAAAGAGGTACTTAGAATAGCTTCTGGCTTTCTCAATGAATCCCCACATACGTGCCTTTTTTTTCTTGTCTGGTTTAACTATTTATAACATGGTTAACATGATTCCTGGTGGTAAGAATATTCTAATTAGTCACACCAAATAATGTCAGAGCTTTAATTATCTTTTACAATGCAGTGTAGATCAAGACCATCAGGTACGAGTTTCAATAATTTAGAAGGGGATGATGCACCAATTCTTGATCAGATTGGTAGCTGAAGTGGTTTATAGAGGTTTCTTAAAGAGGGCTTGGAGGAGTTTCAATATAGAAGACTTCAAACTTTTGCAGTTTTACTGTTGAGGGAGGTTCAGACTTGTACTACTGAACTTCATTGTTATATAGAAGAATTTGTACGATGCTAAGAACTTATGGGGAGGTGGGAAAGTGGGCACTGAGCAATGAGGAATGATTGTTAAATGACACCCACATTCATCTGCAGGATGGTTCAATTAATAGAAGAACGTCAGAGACAGAAGAGGGAGTTGGTAATGTCTGCTCCACAATTCAGTATGATCTATTACCTCAGTGCCACTTTCCTGCAGTAACCCCATATATCTTCATTCCCTTAATATCCAAAAATCTGATCTCGTCGTGAATCCTTGCAAGGGGGATATCTATCCTTTTAAAAGACCTGTACTGCAGGATCCCCAGTTGTTGGAAGGGCAGAAGCTGTGCTGCTGCAGGCTGACTGTAGTTTGTTCCAATTCTAATAAATCAGTTCCAGTTCCTCCATAAAAAAAGAGGCTGATAATTTAAGGAGCAGGCTACAGCTGTGTCACTGACTGACCAGGAATGAAATAACAGTTAATATTAACCTGGGAGTAATTTTTTCCATAGGTTTGTCATTGTATTAAGTGTATTATAATGCTATTAATTTTCCTTAAACTGCTGTGTCAGGCTTTGTCTTACAGGTCATGCAGATACCCCAGGAAGTATCAGCCTGCTTCCGACTTCAATATTTAGTAACTCAAGCATGGGTAGGGATCATTGTCATACATTTACTTAATGGAAAAGTTATCAACTTGTAATTTTTCCCAAAGCTATTTTTCTCTTCAACTGCATTTTTCCTCTTTATTGTATTACCTTGTTTATTGCACACACAATATCTGGTGACCAATGAGAATAGTATTGTTTTCCACATCTACACCAACACCTGTCTGCTGTCTATAAATTGTCCAACATCCAATACTGGGTGAACAGAAGTTTCCTCCGATCAAGTATTGAGAAGATGAAATGTGAACTGTTTAGTCCCAGTGCAGACTCCATCACTTTGCCACCAACTCTGTTTCCACTCCTAGCTCCTGTCTGAACCTCATTTAGAGTGATTGCAACTCTGGTGTCATATCTGGCTGAGTTGAGTATTGACATCTCACCTGTGCCATCACCAACCCCACCTATTTCTACCTCTGTAGCATAGTCTGACTCAACTCCTCTTCAACTCTGCCAAAGTCCTCTCTCATGCTTTTGTTACGTCTAGACTTGACAACTTCAGAGGTCCTGGCTGCCCTCCTTCATTCTATTTTCAATCAACAAGGTCATTGAAAACTCTGCTGCTCCTGACCTAGTTAGAGGACTGGAAGATTGCAAACGATACCACTGATTCAAAAGAAAATGATAAACCAGTTAGCCTAATGTCAATGGTGGACATATCATTGGAAAAAAAAAGAAATGAGGAACAGTTTACATCACTGTTTAATGACAGTCAAAGTGGAGGGAAGCAAAGGTTACGTACGTTTGACTTCCGTGTGAATTATTTGAGGAGGAAGCAAGGAGTATCTCTGATACTATCATACTTGATATGGTGTGCATGAATTTTAGCAGTTGCCTGTCAAAGCACAATGTAGCTGAGTGGGGGAAAGGAAAGGGTAATGGGTGATGGTTGTTTTAATGACTGGAATGCTGTTTGCAATGAAATCTCACAGGATTTGGTGCTAAATCTCTTGTGTTTGAAGAATATCTCAATGCCTTTGTGTGTATGATTAGGCTGCTTGATATGGTGCAAGGGTGATAGTGAGGGAGCAAGTTGTAGACTGCAGGAAGATTGCAATGATGGATCAGGTGGATACAAAAGTGGCAAATGGAATCCAGTTTAGTGAACACAACATAGGAGCAGGAGTAGGCCACTTGGCCCCCCAACCCTCCCTGCTGTTCAGTATGATCATGGCTGATCTATGCTGGCCTCATCTCCTCTTTTGTGCCAGTTCCCCTTGGCCCTCAATCTGTCAAATATTTTAACTGTCTCCACCTTCAAAACATCCAGTCATCCAGCCTCCACCACCCTAGGGGCAGGGAGCTCCAGAGATTCACCACCTCTGGAAGAAAAAATTTCAACACACCTCAGTTTTAAGTGACCGGCCCCATATTTTGTAACTATGTCCCCATGTTCGTGATTCTCCCACTAGTGAAAACATCTTAACATCTACTCTCTCAACCCCCTTGGAATCTTGTATATTTGAATGTTGCCTCTCATTCTTCTAAATTTCAAGAACTACAGACTCAAACTGTTCTCTTGATAGGACAACCCTCATCCCAGGAATTAGTCTGGTGAATCTTCTATGGACTGCTTCCAATGCTACTGTGTCCTTTTTTAGGTAAGGAGTCTAAAATTATGCATAGTACTCCACGTGTGGCCTTGCTATCCCTGTCCAATTGTAAGAACACCTCCCTATTTTTAAGCTCCTAACCCTTTTGCAATAAAGGCCAACATGTTTAGCTTCTTAAGTACTTGATCCACCACCTAGATCCTTCTGAACTTCACTTGTTTTCAATCTCTCTCCATTTACATAATAATCCACCTTTTGATTCCTCCTACCAAAGTGTATGACCTCACACTTCCCCACATTAAAATCCATTTGCCAGGTTTTCCCCAATCACTCACTCTAACTATATCCCTTTGCAGAATCACGATGTCCTCATCACAACATGCCCTTCCACCTATTGAAATTATGCATTTGGGTAAGTCACAAAGCAAGGGAGTACACAATGAGTGCTAGATTACTGATGAGTGTAGGGGAGCTGACCTGGAATGAATGTCCACATATCCCTGAATCAAGCAAGGTAGATAATGGATTGAAGACCAATAAATTCCCAGGGCCAGATAGTCTGCTTCCCACAGTACTTCAGGAAGCGGCCTTAGAATTAATAGGTGCACTAGTGGTCATTCTTTGGACTCTAGATCAGTTGCTACAGATAGGAAGGTAACCCCATTATCTAAAGAGGTAGAGAGAAAAGAGGGAATTGTAGACCGGTTAGCCTGACGTCACTATGAGGAGTAATGTTGGAGTACATGTAGTAGCAGAACATGTGGAAAATAGTGGTAGGATTATTCAAGTCAACACAGATTTATGAAAGGGAAATTTTTTGAGATGTGAGTCGTGATGTGGTGTTCTAGGACTTTCAGAAGGTTTTTGACCAGGTCCCACATGCGAGAGTATTGTGCAAATTATAGCAGTTGTGATTGCGGATAATGTGCTAACATGGAAGCAGGCTGGTTGGCAGATGGGCAACAAAGGATGGGAATAAATGGGTCCAGTTTCCGGTTGGCAGGCGATGATTAGTGGGGTACCGCAGAGTGCCAAAAACAGGGAGGCAGATCATTATCTGAACAGTGATGTATTAGGAAAAGGGGGAGGTGCAATAAGAGCTTTGTATCCAAGTAAGTAATTACACAGATGCAGCAGGTGTGCTGGCTGTCATAGCAAAAGGATTTATCTTTAGGAGCTGGGAAATTGGACAGGGCCTTGGTGCGATCATACTGTGAGTAGTATGTGCAGTTTTGGTCTCCTTTTCTGAAAAAGGATGTTCTTGCTATGGGGGCAGTTCAGTGAAGGTTCACCAGACTGATCCCTTGGATGGCAGGACACTTGTATGAATGGAGATTAGGACGATTGGGTTTATATTCACCAAAGTTTAGTGGAGTAAGAGGACACCTGATTGAAACTTATAAAATCCTGACAGGATTGCACAGACTAGATGCAGAAAGGATGCTGCCAATGGAGAGCAAGTCCAGAACCAGGGGTCATAACCTTAGGATTTGGGGCAGGCCGTTTAGGAGTGAGATGAAGAGAAATTTTTTCACCCAAAGAGTAGTGAACCTGTGGAATTCTCTACCACAGAAAGCAGCTGAGGCCAGATCACTAAATATATTCCAGAAAAAGTTAAATATAGTTCTTGTGGCTAAAGGGATTTGGGGAGAAAGCAGAAACGGGGTACTGAACGTGGATCGAGAAACAAACTGCTGAAGGAACTTGGTGGGTCAGGCAGCGTCTGTGGAGGCAGAGGGATGGTCGACATTTTGTGTCGAGACCTTACATCAGGTTTGAGCAGGGTCGTGACCCAAAACGTCAACTATCCTCCAGCAGTTTGTTTTTTGCTCCATATTCCAATGTCTGCAGCCTCTTGTGTCTCTACTAAATTTGGATGATCAATTGGAACAGTGGAGAAGGCTCGAAGGGTCAAACTGCCTATTCCTCCTATTTTCTATGTTTCTACATAATTTAGGGAGAACAGACAGGAGAGGGATCTTCTTGCCAGCTAATATATCGCAAAGAGCTGGAACTAGGAAACTAGAAATACGGCTGACTGATGCATTCTATCAAATTTTTAGTGCTGCATATACGTGGTATATATGTGTGTGTGGTAAATTGCTGCGCTGTAGGAGGCATGTTACACCATTGGTTATCTATTACTTTTCCAATTAATTTGGGTTCCTTTAAGGCCATGTGACTGATTGTCGTTCATTAACATTGTCCATGTGGTCTGCCCTTAGCCAATGGACCAGGACTTTCTGTATTTTGCCTTTTCCAATTGGAAACACTCCAATTATGGGGAAGATGTTGGAAACTGCAACAGCAAATGCAATGTTCGATGGGAGATCTTCAGATCAGCATGACCCCCAGTGCAATAATGGAATGTAGAAAACTTACAATAAAGGAGGAGGCCATTTGGCCCATCATGTTCATGCCTGCCAAAACATAACTCCCCAGCCTATTTCCAGCACTGAATCAGTAGTTCATTCATGTACTGTAAATGTACAGAGTGATCTTTGATGTACAAAGGGATCTTGGGGTCCAAGTCCATAGTTCACTGAAAGTAGCCATGCAAGTAGATAGGGTGGTATAGAAGGCATATGGCATGCTTGCCTCCATTGGTCGGGTCATTGAGTGCAAGAGTCAGGAAGTAGCGTTGCAGCTGTATAAAACTTTGGTTAGGTCACATTTGGAGTAATGTGTGCAGTTCTGGTCACCCCATTACAGGAAGGATGTGGAGGATTTGGAAAGGGTGCAGAAGAGGTTCACCAGGATGCCGCCTGGATTAGAGGGTATGTGCTATAAGGAGAAGTTGAACAAAGTTGGGTTGTTTTCTGTGCAGTGTCGGAGGCTGAGGGGAGACCTGATACAAGTTTATAAGATTATAAGAGGCATAGATAGAGTAGACAGTGAGAATCTTTTTCCCAGGGTAGAAATATCAAGTACTAGGGGACATGCTTTTAAGGTGAGAGGGGGAAAGTTTAAAGGAGATGTGCAGGGCAAGTTTTTTACATGGAGAGTGGTGGTGCTTGGAACAGGCTGCCGGGGATAGTGGTGGAAAGGATACAATAGTGGTGTTTAAGAGACTGTTAGACACATGAATACACAGGGAATGGAGAGATATGGATCATGTATAGGCAGAAGAGAATTAGTTTAATTTGTCATCATGTTCACGCAGATATAGTGGGCTGAAGGGCCTGTTCCTGTGCCGTACTGTTCTATGTTTCTGCCTTTCCCACCTTTTCAGACAAGGAGTTCCTGACACTCCCCACCTCTGGGTGAAAATGTTTCTCCTCATCTCTCCTCTAATCTTTCTCCTAATTCTGTACCCCCTGGATTTTGACCCCTCAGCTAAGGGAAGTGGGTCCTTACTATGTATTCGGCCTACGGCCCTCATAATTTTATATACCTCCAATTGTCCAGTGATGATGTCGTGGTCAAGTTTCTATCCTAGTAACCCAGAGGTCTGGGCTAGCAATCCAGGGTCACGAGTTCAAAGCCCAATTTGGAAGGTGTGGAAATTAAATTTGGATAATAAGCCCAGGGTAAATAACTAAAACTAGTATTAATAATGGTGACCACAAAATTACAGGATTGTGATATGGATCACTAACATCTATCCGGGGAGGAAATACTGCCATCGTAAAATAACCAGACTGCAGCAATGTAGATGACTCTTAACCAACCCTTTGAAATGGAACAGTAAGCCACTTAACTATATCAAAATTGCTGCACTGAAACAGAAAAAGGATTAAACCCAAAGGGAAAACAGTCCAGTGACTGGAGTCATACCATGCGCAGAGGGAAATTGTGGGTGTTGGAGGTCACTCACCCCAGCCCCAGGACATCACTGCAGGAGTTCCTCAGGGTGGTGTCCCAGGCCCAAACGTCTTCAGCTGCTTCATCAGTGACCTTCCTTCCTTCATAAGCTCAGAAATGGGGACGTTCACTGAAGACTGCACGATGTTCACTTCCATTCACAACTCCTCATACCTGAAGCAGCCCATGGCTGCGTGGAGCAAGATCTGAACAACATTCAGGCCTGGACTAATAAGTAGCCCGCCATCCCGACTTGGAAAAATATAATTATTCCTTCCTTTTCATTGGGTCTAAATCCTGGAACTCCCTTCCCAACAGCACTGTGGGAGCAGCTTCACCAGAAAGGCTGCAGTGGTTCAGGAAGGGGGTTCATTGCCACACTCTTGTGGGCAGTTAGGGATGGGCAATAAGTGCTAGGCTTGCCAGTAATACCCACATGTTGAAAAATGAAAAAAACATCTCCCTTCATTCATCTCTATTCCAAAGAAAACAACATCAACTTATCCAATCTCTCCTCAAAGTTAACATTTTCCAGTTCTGATATCAGCCTCAAATCTCCTCTGCACTCTCCAGCACAATCACATCCTCCCTGTAATGTGGTGACTGTATTTTACGTAATTAAACTACAGTCTCACAAGTGTTGTATACAATTCTAGCGGAACTTACATGCTTTTAAATTATGTGCCTTTTCTAACAAAGAAAAGCATCCCAATGCCTTTTAGCCACCTGTCGACCTGTCCTGCTACCTATCTGTGGACATACACTGCAAGGTCCCTCTGTTCCATCAAACCTCTCGATATCTTCCCATTTATTGTACATTCCATCGCCTTGTTGCACCTCCCCAAACACATTACCTCGCACTTCTCTGGATTAAATTCTATTGGCTACTTCTGTACCCAACTGACCAAACCACCTAGATCACCCTGCAGTCTAAACTTCTGCTCTTCCCCGTTAACCACATGGCCACATTTTGTATGGACTAAACAGTAACTGGTATATCTAAAGTCAAATAATTCTGAATTTTAAAGAGTTTCTCTTTACTGAACTTGGACATCTGCAGAAAACTGAATTGAGGACACACCCTGCTCCTGTATTTAGTTCAAATTTATTGTCATGGGTATTTAGCATTCGTTCCAAGTTAAACTTTTATTTGTTTATTTAGTAGATGTTATTAGTCTTGTTAAACAAACATTGTGGGCTGTGGAATGTGATCCCTCCAAATACTGGGTGTGAAATGGGAGAAAAAGGATTAAGTTTATTGGCTAAATTCCATCCCCAAGATGGCTTGGAATGCATCCATTTTTATTGGGCTGGATTACATGTGGAGGCCTTGGTATCTACATTACACAGACTTTGGAGCCCATGTAAATACCAAGGACAGACAAACTGAGCTGAGAATGTGTTTCGGATGAATAGATAAATGTTGTAATTGTATCCTCACCAAAGGATTCATTGCAGGGAGTTGCACTTTAATTAAATCAAATAGCAGGCAAAATAATAATGAACAGAAGTGGTTGAGATTACCGTGAAAACCTTTTTAGTGTAATTCACACAATTTCAATTTTATTGCATCTGCAGAGGAACAGCCAAGAATGTTGTGCAATTTTAAGAGTTCAACGGTCTGGACCTGCGCCTGGTGCTTCAACCCACAAGCTGACAAGTGCTTCAGTACAGGTAGAGTCAACAAATCATTAGTGAACCAGCTTCTCCTCAGCAGCTGGGAACAAAAGATGTATCTTTGATATGAGAGTAATGCCACATGGTGGCATGACTTTGTATTTTCTTCATTTGCTATCATCTTGAGACTAGTTAAGATGTATTTTAAGAGTATTGTATTCAATATTGAAATCAATGTGACTGTTTATTCCAGTCTAACATGTGTATTCCATCTCAAGTTCAAGTTTATGGCCATGGGCGTACATACCCAGGGTATAAATGCCATGAAAATTAGCTTTTTGCAGCAGCAGCACAGTACATTACAACATGACAAATATAAGTTAACATAAACTTAAATTAACATAAATTATGCATAATTTACACGGCAAAAATAAACATAACAACACTAGTGCAAGTTGAGAGAGAGGAAGAAGAAATATAGTCTGAGGTAGTGCTGGGGTTTCTTAGGTGGGTTCAAGAACGTGATGGCAGTGGGGAAGAAGCTGTTGTTGAACCTTGAGGTGTGGGCCTTCAGGCTCCTGTACCTCCTGCCTGATGGTAGCATTGAGAAAAGGGCATGGCCCGGATAGTGGGGGTCCCTGATGATGGATGCCTCCTTCCTGAGACGTCACCTCTTGTGGATGTCCTCGATGGTGGGGAAAGCCGTACCTGTGATGGAACTGGCTGAGTCCACCACTCACTGCAGCCTCTTGCATTCCTGTGCATTGGTGTTTCCATACCAGGCTGTGATGCAACCAGTCAGAATGCTTTCCACTGTACATCTGTAGAAGTTTGTCAGTCTTCGATGACATCCCAAATCTCCTTAAACTTCTAAGAAAGTAGAGATGCTGGCATGTCTTCTTCATGGTTGCATCTACAGTATGTGCTGGCCCCAGATAGATCCTCTGAGATGTTGACACCCACGAACTTGGAAACTGCCCAACCTTTCCACTGCAGACCCTTCAATGAGGACTGGTGTGTGTTTGCCTGACTTCCCCTTCCTTAAGTCCACTATCAGCTCCATTTAAGGTAACTGAGCCAAAATTACCAAGAAAGCTCCAGATTTAATCCCTACTTAAATCCCTACAGGCTGATATCAGTACCCAAAGTTTTTATTTTATTTATTCATTTTTGGGATGTGGGCACCACTGGCAAAGCCAGCATTTATTGCCCACCCTTGGGGAGAGGTGGTGAGCCGCCACCTTGAACTGCTGCAGTCCTTCCAGTGAAGATGCTCCCACAGTGCTGTTAGGGAGAGAGTTCCAGTAATGATGAAGGACCTGTGATTATATTTCCCAGTTGGAATGGAGGGGGACCTGCAGGTGGTGTTCCTATGTACCCGCCACCCTTGGCTGTAGGGTGGGTGAGTAACCACTGTTCATTCTGTAGATGATGTACACTATTGTTTAAGGTGGCAGACTACTTTGTTCAGGATGCTGTTGAGCTGCTTAAGAGTTTTTAGAGCTGTGCTTATCCAGCCAAGTGGAGAGTATTCCATCTCACTCCTGATTTGTAGATGGTGGAAAGTCTTTGGGATGCAGGAGGTGAGTCACTTGTTGCAAGATGGTGTTGATGATGGGGTACTCAATGATCATAGAACCATAGAACCATACAGCACAAAACAGGCCCTTCGGCCCACCATGTTGTGCCGTCCATCAAACCACCCTCACACTGTCTAACCCTTTCCTCCCGCATATCCCTCTATCTCACATTCCTCCATGTGCCTATCCAACAAACTCTTGAACCTGTCCAATGTATCTGCCTCCTCCACCACCCCAGGCAGTGCATTCCATGCACCAACCACTCTCTGGGTGAAAAACCTCCCCCTGACATCTCCCCTGAACCTCCCACCCATAACCTTAAAGCCATGCCCCCTCGTCCTGAGCATTGGTGCCCTGGGAAGGAGGCGCTGGCTGTCTACTCTATCTATTCCTCTCAATATTTTATATACCTCTATCATGTCTCCTCTCATCCTCCTCCTTTCCAGTGAATAAAGCCCTAGCACCTTAAGCCTGTGCTCATATTCCATATGCTCTAATCCAGGCAGCATCCTGGTAAATCTCTGCACCCTCTCCAACGCCTCCACATCCTTCCTATAATGTGGCGACCAAAACTGAAAAGTGTGGTCTAACTAGAGTTTTGTAAAGCTGCATCATTACTTCGCGGCTCTTAAACTCAATCCCACGATTTATGAAAGCTAACATCCCATAGGCCTTCTTAACTGCTCTATCTTAACTGCTCTAATGTTGAGTGTCATGGCTAGGTGTTTAGATGCTCTCTTATTGGAGGTGGCTGTTACCTGACATTTTTGTAGCATGAACATTACTTGATGCTTTTAAAAATTTTATTTATACAGCACGGTAACAGGCCCTTCCAGCCCAACAAGTTCGCGCTGCCCATTTTAAATTCGTGTTAACCTACCCGTACGTCTTTGGAATGTGGGAGGAAACCGGAGCACCCAGAGGAAACCCACACAGACACGGGGAGAACGTACAAACTCCTTACAGACAGCGATAGGAATTGAACCCAGATCGCTGTTGCTGTAATAGCATCACGCTAACCGCTGTGCTACTGTGCCACCCAGCCCATACTTTATCAGCCCATACCTGAATGTTGCCCAGATCTTTTTACATGCAGACATGAGCTGTATTATTTGTTGAGGAGGTGCAAGCGGAATTGAAGGTCAAAGTGGGGATATTTTCTGAATACTGCACCGTTCAATTACCTTTGCACCTCCTCAACAAATGATATAGCCCATGCCTGCATGCAGAGAGACTTGGGTAACATTCAGGTACGGGCTGAAGTGGCAAGTAATGTCCACTCCACAAATGTGCCAGGTTGGACCTTGGAAATGCCCTGATGTTCTCCTTCAGCAAATGTCCTGGGGTTAGGATGATGGGTGATGTGTGAGGTCTGGCTCCAGCCACTGGGGTGATTTCTCCTTGATGCTCTTGGACTTGGTTTTACCAGGGTGCCATGATGCCATCCTTGGCCAAATGCTGCCTTCATGTTAAGGACAGTCACTCTGACCTCACTGCTGGACTTCAGCCCTTTGGTCCATGTTTGGGCCAGGTCTGTGATGAGATCTGGAGCTGAGTGGTCCTGGTGAAACCCGGACGAGGCATCAGTGAGCAGATGATTGGTCAGTTAGTGTGGCTTGATGGCCCTGTGGACTACACCTTTCATCACCTTGTTGATGATTGAGAGCAGATGATTGAGACTATTGAATGGTTCTCTTATACAATGAGTTGGACTATGACCTCACGATCTACCTTGTTGTGACCTTGCACCTTATTGCACTGCACTTTCTCTGTAGCTGTGACACTTTACCCTGTACTGTTATTGTTTTTACCTGTACTACATCAATGCACTTTTGACTAACTCAATGTAACTGCACTGTGTAATGAATTGACCCGTATGATCGGTATGTAAGACGAGCTTTTCACTGTACCTCGGTACAAGAGACAATAGTAAACCAATACCAAAAATAAACCAATACCAATACCAAATGGGTTGGGCAGTAATTAACCAGAGCACAAATAACTGCAGATGCTGGGAATCTGAAATACAAGCAGCAAGTGCTGAAAATACTCAGCAGGGCAGGCAGCATCTGTGGAGAGAAAAGCAGAGTTAGCATTTCAGATCAGTGATCTTTAATCACAACAGAAATACAGGATTGGATTTGTCCTGCTTTTTACTTATGAGATAAACCTGGGCAGTCTTCCTCATTGTTGGGCAGATGCCAGTTTGTAACTATGGACAGCTTTGCAGGTCTTCATTTCTACAGCTGAGATGCTGTCAGGTCCTATGGCCTTTAATGTATCTACTGCTCTCAACCATTTCTTGATATTATGTGGATTGAATTGGCTGGAGACTGGCTCCCGTGACAGTGGGGATCTCAGTCACAATGGACAATTAGTTCGGCACAACATGGGCCAAAGGGCCTGTTCCTGTGTTGTACTGTTGTATGTTTTATGTCCCCATCATGGGCTGAAGGGCCTGTTCATGTGACGTACTGTTCTACGTTCCACTAGGCACTTCTGGCTGAACATAGTTGCAAATACTTTAGCCTGGTCTTTATCTTCCGCATAGGGAACCTCATCATCGTTGAGGATGTTCTTTGAGCCGCCGCCTCCTCCATTAGTTATTTAATTATTAGATGTGGTAGCACTGCAGATCTGATCCATTGGCTGTGGGATTGCTTGACTCTGTCTACTGTGTGGTGTCTTTGCTGTTTCACATTGTTGCATTGTCACCAGGCTGGCAGCTCATCTTTAGGTCTGCAGGGTACAGCATGCCCTTCTTCTCTCATTGAAGCAGGGTAGATCCCATGGTTTGATGACGATGGCAGAGTATGTCGGGCCATGAGGTTACAGATTGTGGCAGTGTATGTTTCTACTGCTGCTGAGGGTTCACCGTCTCTCGTGGACGCCCCATTCTGCGCTGTGAGGTGTGTTCTGAGCCTTTCACAGTTAGAATGTTCGTAGTGTCAGATGATGGGGGGTGTGGAGGAGACCCACCAGGATGTCACCTGGGATGGGGCGTTTCAGTTCTGAAGAGAGGCTGGAGAGGAGGAGGTTAAAAGGTTTGAGGTGTATAAAATTAAGAGGGGTATAGATATTGTAGACTGCTGGAAACCTTTCCCCATATTTAGGGGCGGCACAGTAGCTTAGCGGTTAGCACGACGCTATTACAGCGCCAGCGATCGGGGTTCGATTCCCATCGCTGTCTGTAAGGAGTTTGTACATTCTCCCGAGTCTGCGTGGGTTTCCTCCGGGTGCTCCGGTTTCCTCCCACATTCCAAAAGACGTACGGGTAGGTTAATTTGGGTTTAAAATGGGTGGCGCGGACTCATTGGGCTGGAAGGGCCTGTTACCATGCTGTAAATAAAATTTAAAAAAAATAAAAATACAAAAAAATATCAGCAGGAGATAAAACTAGAGGACATAGATTTAGGGTAAGGGGGAAGAGATTTAGAGGGAAGCTGAGGGGTCCTGTTACATCCAAGGAGTAGTGAGTACCTGGAATGCACTGCCCGAGAGAGTGGTGGAAGTAGAGTTACTGACAGCATTTAAGAAGTGCCTAGATGAGTATTTGAATCACCCGGGTAATGAAGGCCATAGGCCAAGTGCTGAAAAATGGGATTAGTATGGCCGGTGCCCTTTGGTCAGTGTGGATGTGGTGGGCTGAATGGCCTATTTCAGTGCTGTATGTTTCTATGACTCTATTGTCTGTAAGGTGTGTCTCTGAGTAGGACAGTGTCAGCCTGTCGCTTGACTTGCCTGGGACAGCTCTCCCAATTCAGACTCCAGTCCCCAGCTATTTGCAAGGGGGCCCTTGGTTTGTCAACTGGGCTGGGAGCAACATTGCCATCTCCGAATTTGGTGCCAAGGTCAAAGCTGGGAGGTCTGTCAGATTTATGCTTCTTCTGCACTAACACAATGATAATGGTGCATTGAGTGGCTGCTGGGCTATGCTGGGGGGCTTCATTGTACTTATGGAGGGGTAAAGTAGTCACAGAGTTGTACAACACGGAGACAGGCCCATCAGCCAACCACCATTTGTACTAATCCCATTTCCCACCAATCGGTCCGTAGTCTGCTCTGCCTTGGTCAATCAAGTTCTCATCTCAGTACTTCCTGGTTGCTGCCAGTTGCTCCAAGTGTCTCCTTGCCAAAGGAGTGGAGGATTGGGCTTGACTTTGGTCCTTGTCATGGGAGGCTAATGTGAAACTAATGATGCATGCAGGAAGGCTGCCCGCGTTTTGAGGTGTGCCCATGTATTAGTTGGCATCCCCAACAGATGGGGGTGTAATGGGGAAGAATTATTGAGAAAAGTTATTAAATGTGGTGGGAGAAATGGAGAGTTTTTATTTAGGTAATAACAGAGGAAAAGATTAATCAATTATCCTTTATTAGAATTGGTGGAATTGGTATTGGTTTATTATTGTCACTTGTACCGAGGTACAGTGAAAAACTTGTCTTGCATACCATTCGTATAGATTCATTACACAGTGCATTGAGGTAGTACAGGGTAAAAACAATGCAGAATACAGAGTAAAGTGTCACAGTTACAGAGAACGTGCAGTGCAGGTAGACAATAAGGTGCAGTCATAACAAGGTAGATTGTGGAGGTCGAGAATCTATCCTATCGTTTGGGGGAACCATTCAATAGTCTTATAACAATAGGATAGAAGCTGTCCTTGAGCCTGGTGGTACGTGCTTTCAGGCTTTTGTATCTTCTGCTTGATGGGAGAGGGGAGAAGAGAGAATGTCCGGGTGGGTGGGGTCTTTGATTATGCTGGCTGCCTTACCAAGGCAGCGAGAAGTATAGACAGAGTCCACAGAGAGGAAGCTGGTTTCCGTGATGTGCTGAGCTGTGTCCACAACTCTCTGCAGTTTCTTGCAGTCACAGGCAGAGCAGTTGCCATACCAAGCCATGATGCATCCAGATAGGATGCTATCTATGGTGCATCGATAAAAGTTGGTAAGGATCAAAGGAGATGTGCCAAATTTCTTTAGTCTCCTGAAGAAGTAGAGGTGCTGGTGAGCTTTCTTGACCGTGGCATCTATGTGGTTGGACCAGGACAGGCTTTGGTGATGTTCACTCCTAGGAACTTGAAGCTCTCAGCCCTCTCGACCTCAGCACCATTGATGTAGACAGGTGTATGTACACCGTCCTCCTTCCCGAAGTCAATGACCAGCTCTTTTGTTTTGCTGACATTGAGGGAAAGGTTGTTGTCATGACACCATGTCACTAAGCTCTCTATCTCCCTTCTGTACTCCGACTCATCATTATTTGAGATACGGCCCACTACGATGGTATCATCTGCAGATTTGTAGATGGAGTTAGAGCAGAATCTGGCCATGCAGTCATGAGTGTATAGGGAGTAGAGTAGGGGGCTCAGGACATAGCCTTATGGGGAACCAGTGTTGAGAATAATCCTGCCAGAGGTATTGCTGCCTGTCTTCACTGATTGTGGTCTATTGGTCAGGAAGTCAAGGATCCAGTTGCAAAGGGAGGGGTTGAGTCCCAAAGTCTGGGAGTTTGGTTATGAGTTTGGTTGGAATTATGGTATTGAATGCGGAGCTGTAGTCAATAAACAATAGTCTAACGTAGGTGTCTTTACTGTCCAGATGCTCCAGAGATGAGTGCAGGGCCAGGCAGATGGTGTACACCATAGACCTGTTTCGGCAGTAGGCGAATTGCAGTGGGTCGAGGTTGTCTGGGAAGCTGGAGTTGATGTGTGCCATGACCAGCCTTTCAAAGCACTTCATGATGGTGGATGTCAGAGCCATCGGGCAGTAGTCATTAAGGCACATTACCTTGTTTATCTTGGGTGCCGAGATGATAGTGGTCTTCTTGAAGCAGGTGGGAAACTCAGACTGAAGTAGGGAGAGGTTAAAAATGCCTGCAAATACCCCCGCCAGCTGATCTGAACATGTGGCCAGGGACACCATCCGGGACAGGTGCTTTCCGCTGGTTCACTCTCCAGAAGACTGATCTTACGTCCTCAGTGGTGACCATGGGTTCAGGTTCATTGGAGGCTGTCAGGGTGGGTGGTGACACACCAGTCTGCTTCCGTCCAGAACATGCATGGAATGCATTAGACTTATCGGGAAGGGATGTGCTGTTGGCGACGATGCTGCCCGACTTCGTTCTGTAGCCCATTATAGCATGTAATCCCTGCTACAACTGACGGCTGGTCTTGTCTCTTAGACTGATATTGTCTCTTAGTATCTCTGATAGCTTTATGGAGGTCGTATCTCGATTTCTTGTAAAGGTCGGGGTCACCTGATTTGAATGGTGCAGTCCTGGACTTCAGTAGGAAGTGGATCTCCTGGTTCATCCATGGTTTCTGGTTTGGGAACACCCGTATTGTCCTCTTTGGTACACAGTCTTCAACGCAGTTGCTGATAAAGTCCATGATGCTGGTGACATACTCATCTAGGATGGCAGCTGAGTCTTTGAACACGGACCAGTCCACTGGCTCAAAGCAGTTGCGTAGAAGCTCATCTGTTTCCTCAGACCAGCACTGCACAACCTTCTGTGCTGGATCCTCCTGTTTCAGCTTCTGTTTGTATGCAGGGAGAAGGAGCACAGACTGGTGGTCTGACCTACCAATGCTGTGTGCTAAGTTCACTTGCATATTGTTAATGGATCTAAATGCCATCCATATCATTTTTTTTCTTTAATATCTAGGCTTAGTCAGTAACACACTGGTTTCTAAGTCAGAAGGTTGTGTAATGAAACCCTACTACATAAATTCTGTGGGAGTAACACAATCTGCTGGAGAAATTTAGTAGGTCGAACTGCATCTGTGGAGGGGAAAGGAATTGCCAATGCTTCAGGTTGAAACCCTGCATCAGGACTCCTGTGAGTCACAGAGTCTTACAGCACAGAAACAGGCCCTTCAGCCCAACTGGTCCATGTCATCCAAGATGCCCATCTAAGATAGTCCCATTTGACTGCATTTAGCCCATATCCCTCTAAACCTTTCCTATCCATGTACCTGTCCAACTGTCTTTTAAATGTTGTTATTGAACCTGCCTCAACCACTTCCTGTGGCAGCTCATTCCACATACATACAACCCTCTGTGTAAAATTTTTAAAAAGTTGCCCCTCAGGTTCCTCTTAAATCTTTCCCCTCTCACCTTAAACCTTATGCCCTCTTAGTTCTTGATTCCCCAACACTGGGAAAAAGACAGAGTGCATTCACCCTATCTATCCCTCATGATTTTATACACCTCTATAAGGTCACCTCTCAGTCTCCTATGCTCCAAGGAATAAAGTCTTAGCCTGTCCAACCTCTCCCTATAACTCAGTCCCTCAAGTCCTGGCAACGTTCTTGTAAATATTTTCTGCATTCTTTCCATTTTAGTACATCAGTGCTGTCCTGTTGGAGCTATGACTTTCTACTTGAGATGGTGGCATATGTCTCTGGCTGGTCAGCTACTCCCTTGAAACTTACTGGTACATTGGACAACTTATTATACCACTCTGTGTAACATCTCTCAATAAAAGTGAATTAGCAGAGTGTTGGAGTATGAACTGGAATAACAGCAAATAGTTCAGCAAATCTGCCAGTCCAGCACCAAAGTCCCGTGGAAGCCAGATTAACAGAATTTTTCTGTATAACACTTTATCACAATTTGAAATGTAACTCAGAAACAGACCCACTGTCTGTGCGAACCATCCTTACACTAATTGTAAGTTAATTATTTTTTTTACTCTCTCCACATTACCATCAACCTTCCCCAGATTCTACCCCTCACTCACACACTGGGAGCAATCTACAGCATCCAACACACACATCTTTGGGATGTGGGAGGAAACCGGAGCACCCGGGGGAAACCCACACGGTTACAGGGAGAACGTGCAAACTCCACACAGACGAGCACCCAAGTGCAGGATTGAACCTAGGTCTCTGGTGCTGTGAGGCAGTGGCTCTACCAGCTGCACCACTTTGGCAGGGAAGGAGTTACCCACACACTTCTTCTGCTATTAACAGGGTCAACTTCCAATTTTCTTTTTAAGGTATTTTGTTTTGCTCATTCATGGCAAGAAGTCTGCGCAGATCCATGTGAATATCGCACATTTCATATGAGTTACACTGATCGTTAATTGTGCTCTGGAAGAGAGGCTGGTGTGTGTACAATGTCCTGTGGATTTTCATAGCTTCCATTATATTTCCCTAGGTTTGTTGCACCGTGTTTTTGTGACTGATGCAGTGACAGGACAAAAGCAGATATTCAGCACAAGCAGTGATGTTCTTGCTCAGCAGTTTGCTCGCAGGGTAAGTGGGAATTTAAAATGCTGAGCTTTTCCTCTACCAGAAAGCCTGCTGCACCCACAAACAAAAGGACAGGTTAGCGTTTTTTGCATGCAATCTAATAAAGCAAACACTCAAAAAACATTAATGTACTTCTTGCATTTGCTGGCTATCCTATTTTAATCCAGATGTTTTATTTCCTTTTGATGTTGGAGTTCTAGTATTTCAGCAGTGGCCTCTGTCTACTTGTTCCAGAGTTGATGAGTTGTGAAACCAAAGTGCTTCATATTCACCTGCTTACTGCAGGGGCACTGCTGTCTTGCTGGGCGTGGTTAACACTGGTAGGGGCACGTTATTGGCCAGGCCTTTCCTGAGAAGATGATAACGGGTCATTTTGACTCAATGCAAACAGTCCCGAGAGGAAAGTGATTAGATTTGGACATGAAGAAATCACTTTTAGTCATGAAATTTCTGCTGACTTATTAGCACCTTTTTTTGCTGCTGAATGCTCATTATTTTTGAGTAATCAGCGCACACGCTTCCTTCTGGTAGGTGCCATTGTCTGTGAGTAGTTTCGGATAATGGGTCTCTGGGGATGTGTCAAATTTTATGGGTTCCTCTAGGTTTGTTCATAGGGAGGAAACTGTTAAAGAGGACCTGATATGACTGTGCCATAGTTGCCCATGGTTCATCACAGCCAAACTACTGTATGGGGTGGGGTAGGGCCAAGTGAGATGAGAGTTCTGAGTCCCAGGCTGTTGGCTGACATGTCTTCTCCAGCACTTGACTGTGGAGCGAACCTTTAGAACACCTGCACTCTCTCACTTGCAAGCTATGGACGTGGGCTTGAATGTCTCATTTCTCAGTGGAAGGTCATAAAGCTTTTTGTTAGCGTCCTTCACTATCACCAAGGACATCTTGTCACGCATCTTATTTGTCAGATCGTTCCATGCACAGATTAGTTGCTGTTTGTTAGTGCAACAGTGACTATAATGTGAGGGGTTCTGATGAAGGGTCTTTGCCCTGAAACATTGGCTCTGTTTCTCGTCCCACTGGTGTGGCCCGACCTGGTGAGTATTTCCAGCATTTTCAGCTTGTACTATAAAGCGAAGGCTCATTGAATGTGAGTGTACAAAAACACCCTACAGGAAGGTGTATTCTTCTTGAAACCCCAATTTCAGGGGCTTATTATTCTGTACAATAAGCATACCCATTTTCCTTTTGATGCATGTGTTAGGGTGTAATGGACAAGAGTGAACCATTCTAATTCCACTACAGAGGCAGCAGACACACTTCTTTAACTGACTAAGTGACAGCCACAAAGTAAATAGCCTTCCTTGCATATCCCAAATTATTCTGCTTCTGTACTGTGTCAAGTCAAAATCATAACATGTGGTCTCTCTGCAGGTCCCAGTATTGTACAATGGCTGTCGGTCCGGGGAGATTTTCAGTATAGACATCAGACAACGAACAAAGAAAGGACAGAGCTGGAAGTGTACTAATTTCTTCCATAACTCTGCCGTGACCTCCATCCGACTCCTACAAGATGAAAACTATCTCGTGGCTGCGGACATGATTGGGAAGGTACGCTACCAAAGTGTATTCTTCTCGGCAGAGGTTGAAGCTGCTAGGTTGTGTTATCTGTGGTGTGCACTTCATTTGCATGGTTTCTGTCATTCTTTTCTGTCAGAATTAAACTTGTTTATTCGGGTTACTAAATTACAGGAGGGATTACCCCAAGTGCTACCCAGTGGCACTTAACCTGTTCACTCTCGTGCGGTTGCTGTTCCATCAAGACCACCCAGCTCCAGATCTTGGTCCAAACATGGCCAAAGGAGATGGTTTGCAGAGGTAAGGTGAGAGTGACTGCCCTTGGCATCAAGGCAGCAATTGCTCAAATCTGGAATCAAGAAACCCATGCAGTCGATGGGAATCATTGAATGGGGTGTGGGCTATGGAGGGGAGCAATCTTCTATTGGTTGGTGTTAAAAAAGGAAATGGTTGTGGTACAGAGTTCCCCAGGGTTATGACAGGATTCCGTTCCTGAGAACTGTTCGTAACCCAAACTGTTCATAAGCTGGAAATGAGCAGAAACGGTGTGTGGGAGAGGATCACAGAAACAGCAGTGAAGGGAGGGTGAGCAGGCGCAGGAAGTGCAGCCGCCAGCCAGCCTGACTGACTCAGTGAGTGAGTGAATCTGCTCAGCGCTCCCGGCTCTGCTCAGCTCCACCCAGCCCCCGATTGTTGCAGCTCGGGGTAGGAGAGAGAAGGCACACGGAAATGTCCCGTTCCCACCCGGCAGAAGATGCCTGCAGCTCCACAGCAGCCGGCAAATCCATCCCCATCCATCCCTAAAGATGACCCCTTGATCTCCCAATCTATCTCATCATGGCCCTTGCACTTCATTTGTCTGCCTGCACTTTCTCTGCAACTGTAATACTATATTCTGTTTCCTTTTTACTACCTCAATGTAATTATGTAAGGAATGATCTGTCTGGATGGCATGCAAACAAGAGTATCTCACTGTACCTCAATTCACGTGACAATAATAGTGGTTAGCATGATGCTATTACAGCCAGCGACCCAGGTTTAATTCCAGCCGCTGTCTGTAAGGAGGTTGTATGTTCTCCCCGTGTGTCTGTGTGGGTTTCCTCTGGGTGCTCCGGTTTCCTCCCACATTCCAAAGACGTACGGGTTAGGAGTTGTGGAAGCGTGGCAACACTTGCGGGCTGCCCCCAGAACACTCTACGCAGAAAGATGTATTTCACTGTGTTTCGATGTACATGTGACTAAGAAATCTTAATAAACCAATACCAATCCTGCCGGTCTCCCAAACTCTCGTTCGTATATACGAGGTGTCCATGAGTCGGACGTTCGTGACCTGAGGAGGATCTGTACAGGAGTTCCTCAGGGCAGTGTCCAAGGCCCACCATCCTCAGCTGCTTTGTCAATGAGCCTTCTTCCACCAGAATGCTGGTTGTTGGGAGGTAAAACACCCAGTCCCAGGACATCACCACAGGAGATTCCCCAGGTTACAACATTCTTGAGGACTGTTTTTAACCCGAACTGTTCTTAAGTCAGACCATCACTGATGATGCAGTCACCATCAAGTCGTTAACTGAAGTGGCCAAAGTGAGGCGCCTTACACTCAACGTTCGTGAACCAACTTCCTCTCACGGTACAACACTGCCCTCCAACAATGAAGGTCCACAACAAGGCCCTGGGACATATTGTCCACCTCCATATCTTGGGATCCACCTCCCCAGGGAAGGGGGACACTGATGAAATTCCCCACCTGAATTCATTGTTGAGTCCTGAGTATTGCATAGTGGCTGGATGGGAGATGAGATGCAGAGGAGGCTTGTGATTAAGTGTCCAGACACAATATATTTTGTGACAAATGCCGAGCGCTTCATCTCAATACAAGGTAAAACTCTAGTTCCCATCCCTATTTCAGAGCATTATGAATATTACTGGTTTTGGAGGTGACAGTTTGCAATGCATTTGAGCCTTGTGCATATCACACAGAACTGTGAGTGTTGCAGAGGAGCTCCACAACAAATTACCAGTCTCAGCCCTGTCATCAGCAGGAGGTGCCAGACAAGACTCAGGAGTGTGTGTGAGCACATATTCAAGTAGCTTTTTTTTTAAGATAAAGCTGTTTTAGGTTACAGCTTTAACCGATAATTAAATGTTATTTTATCTGCAATGTAAAGGTGATATGAATCTTAATACAAGTCCATGGGCTGTTTTTATTATCCCTTGTCATTGCAGTGAGTATTGTTAATGGAACTGCTTTATTGTTGTCTCATGTACCAAGATACAGTAAAAAGATTTTGTGTGCCATCCAGACAGATCATTCCATTGATAATCACATCAAGGTGGTAAAAAGGAAATACAACGCAGAAGATAGTGTTACAGTTACAGAGAAAGTGCAGTGCAGGTAGACAAATAAAGTGCAAGAGCCGCAACAAAGTAGATTGAGAGATCAGGAGTTCATCTTTTAGTGTATGAGTAACAATAACACTGCTAAAATCATGAATGTTTAAATAAATCCCACACTAATTAATGTTAAACATATTCCTTCAAGACTATGTATGGGTCATTATTACAAGAAAAATGATTCGGATTACACATTGGTTTCAACTGTGTCCTTCCTTATTTTGGCAGGTAAGTAGGTTCCTGGCCAGCTGAGTGTTGACTTTATCCTGAATCCACTGGCAGGGTCTACAGCAAAGTATCCACCTCAGTACATCGTATTTGTTTTGTGTAAATGTGCTCTGTTTTAAGCTAATGTTGTGCTTCATTTTACAATGCAGTTAGCTGCATTTTCTCTCTCATTTGAGAATGTCTCATAATTATCAATAGAATCATAGAGGATGAGACTATTCAGCTCATTTGTCTGTGCTGGCCACAGGTGAGCTATCCAGACTAATCCCACTTCTAGCACTGGTACAGCTTCTGCATCTCAAGTGCATGTTGAAGTCCTTTTTAAATGACTAAAGGGGTTCAGCATCTAATAGCCTTTCAGGCAGCAAGTTCCAGACCCCTGTGGATGGAAACAATTCTCCTCGACTCCCCTGTACTGCTGCATGTTTCTGTACTCTGATTATTGTCTCCTCTGATAAGAGGAATAAGTTCTGCCATCCACTCCACCTGGATCCCTCAGTTTGATACCCCTCAATTAAATTTCCTCTCTATGTGTTCCAGAGCAAATAACCCCAGTCTATTCCATCTTTCCTCCAGCTAAAGTTCTCCCATCCCAACAGCGCTACTGCATCCTTCCTGCAGTCTGGTAACTAGAATGTAGGCAGTACTCCCACTGTGGCCTCATCAGTGCAGAACAACACAACCTGCCGGAGGAATTCAGCAGGTTGAGCAGCAACTGTGGAGGTAAATGGGTGGCCGATGTTTCGAGTTGAAACCCTGCGTCAGGACAGGTCCAGCATCTACAGCTGCTTGTGTCTCCTGTGGCTGTATCAGTTCTAACATAACCATTTTGACCTTGTATTCTATACCTCAGCCGATAAGTGAAAGTATTACAGGTGCTGGACTGTCTGCCTATCTTTACGGATCTGTGGACTTGCTCTCTAAGGTCCCTCTGCATCCCTCGATAGCTTACCATTCATTGTGTATCACTTCGCCAAGTTTGCTGTCCTTCGTATTGAATTCTACTTGAATTTCTTCGTCCACTTAAACCAGTTCATTGATATCTTCCCAGTCTATAGCTGCCGTCCCTACTTTACAGCTGCTCAGCGACACAGCTAGTAGAGCTGCTGCCTCATAGTGCCAGTGACCCGTGTCCAATCCTGACCTCTGGTGCTGTCTGTTTCCACATCCTCCCGGTGACCGCGTGGGTTTCCTCTGGGTGCTCCAGTTTCCTCCCACACCCCAAAGATGTACGGGTTGGTAGGTTAATTGACCACTGTAAATTGCCCCAAGTGTGTAGGTGAAGGGTAGAATCTGTAGTGAGTGGATGGGAATGTGGGGGGAATAAAAAATGTGATTAATGTAGGATTAGTATAAATGGGTGGTTGAAGGTTGGCACAGACGTTTCTTGATGACTCTCAATCGTATGGCTATTTTTTGTACCACATGCAAACTTCTCAATAATTTGCTTCCTGCCAGCGAGACAATTTTGGATCCAGTTTGCCAATTTCTCCAGGATCCCATGGGCTTTGATTTTTCCAATTAATCTGCTGTATGGGACCTTGTCAAGAAACCCTCGCTAAGATCTGCCACTCTTCCTGGGACTTCCCAGCGTGCTGATGGGGAATCGGCTGTCTGACCCTGCACTGTGAGGGGTAATCCCGCACAGCGAGGAGCCCTCAGCAAGCAAGTGATAAGCTGTCAAAATCCGGAAAATGTGGCACATTATTCACTTGGATGAAATTAATACAAATCATGGCGTTCTTTCCTCTCCTAATCCACAGATTAAGCTTTGGGACTTGAGGACTGCAAGGTGTGTCAGGCAGTATGAAGGCCATCATAATAAGCATGCTCAGCTCCCCATCCACATTAATGAAGAAGTAGGGATTCTTTTAGCTGGTAAGTGCTTCCTTTTTATAATAAAAACAGAACATGCTGGAAATACTTAGCAGCTCAGACTGCATCTGTGGGAAGAGAAGCAGTTAACTGGGAAGGAGAGGAAAACAGTTTGTTAAACTGCAGGGAGGGTGGGGGAGGGGGATGTCTCTGATGGGCTAAAACTCGGGTGACCCTGGGGATAAGCTGTAAACAATGTTATCTGTGAGTGAATGGGAGCAGGTAGAGAGTGAGACAAAGGAAAGTGGGAGTTGCAAAATGCAGAGCAGGAAGACATGCCCAGCAGGTCAGGCTGGGTGTATCCGCTCCCAGAGAGAAAAGAGTGAAAAAAGGGGGAAAAAAAACAAGCTGAGCCAGTAACACAGGTGGGTGACTGATACAGACCAAGAAATCAAGGTATCTGAAGTTGTAGAATTCAATATTGAGTCCAGAGGGCTGCAATCTGCCCAGATGGAAGATGAGGTGCTGTTCCTCAAGCTCGCACTGGGTCTCATTGTAACAGTGCAGGAGGTGATATCCGATGGGACAGAGTGGGAATGGGGTGGAGAATTAAAGTGGCAGGTAAAAAGAAGTTTTGGGTCACCCCGTGGATAGAAGGCAGGCACTCTGCAAAACACTCACCCAGTCTGCGTTTGGTTTCTCCAAAGTAGAGGAGACCCTGTTGTGAACTGAATGCAGTGCACTAGATATGAAGGTGTAAGTGAATCACTGCTTCACCTGGAAAGACTTTTTGTGTCCCTGGATGGTGGGAAGGGAAGAGGTGAAAGTGTTGCATTGCCTGTGGTTGCAAGGGCAAGTGCTGTAAGATGTGGGTGGTTGGTGGGGACAGGAGAATGGACCAGGGAGTGACAAAGGGCACCGTGCCTGTGAAATGCTGAAAGGGGAGGAGAGGCGAAGATGTTTCTGGTGGTGGAATCTCTTTGGTGGCAGAAATTGCGAAGAATGATCTATTGAATGCAGAGGCTGGTGGGGTGGCAGGGGAGGACCAGGGAAATAGGTGTGGATGAAATTCAAGGTTAAGAAATGCCAAGTGTGACATTTTGGTAGGAAAAATATGAAAGAAACAAGATAACCTAGAGGACACAATTCTAAAAGGCTCTATGGGAACAGTGAGATCTGAGCAGAGTTTGTTGAAAGTGGCGGGGCAAGTTGAGAAAGTGGTTAAAAAAGTAAATGGGATCCTGGGCCCTGTAGAGTGGTAAGAGAGCACAAGTGTTGTGTCCAATTCTGGGCACCAAACTTTGGGAAAGATATAAAGGCTTTACCAAAATGATTCCAGGCCAAAGGGACTAGTTATGTGGATAGACTGGAGAGGCTGGGGTTGTTCTTCTCGGCACGGAGGAGATTTAAAATCATGTTGAGTATGGACATTGTAGATGGAGAGAACTTCTTCCAAGTGACAGAGGGGTCAAGAGGCAGAGGACAGGATGAAGGTGATTGGCAGAAGAACCAAAAATGACCCAACGCTTTCTACAGCGTGCACTGCTGCACAGATTCAAATGGGAATAAAGAACAGCACAGCATAGAAACAGGCCCTTCAGCCCACAATGTTTATGCCAAACACGATGCCAAATTAAACTAAACCCCTTCTGCCTGTACATAATCCATATCCCTCCATTCCCGACATATCCATGAGTCTAACAGTCTCTTAAACACCACTATCGCATCTGCTTCCACCACTCCCCCTGGCAGCTCATTCCAGGCACTCACCACTGTGTTTAAAAAGAAACTTGCCCTGCACATCTCCTTTAAACTTTTCCCTTCTCACCTCAAATGCATGTTCTCTAATACTTGACATTTCTAGAACATAGAACAGAACAGGAACAGGCCCTTCAGCCCACAATGTTGTGCCGAACTAATGAACTAGTAATTAAATGCCTAACTAATCCCTTCTGCCTCCACAATGTCCATATCCCTCCATTCTCTGCACATTCACGTGCCTATCTCAGGGCCTCTTAAACACCTCCATTGTATTTGCCTCCACCACCACTCCTGGCAGATGATGTCACTAACACAGATGATCAGTGCATTGCTGGTTGTGGGAGTTAGCTGTGTGCAATTGACTGCCATGTTTCCTGTCTTCAAATGTACTTAAATCAGCTATAAAGCACCTTGGGACATCCTGGAAAGTGCTACAGAAATGCAAGTCTGTTTTCTCTAATATTAGTTAAAACTGCAAACTTCATTAGAATGTAATTCATGCAGCAAATATTTCATCTTCACAGTGGCAGAGAGGTTTGAACTTGCGTTTTCAGTGATGTTTGTCTGCAGGTGAAGTATTCCTGCCAGGCCAGGGGACTGTGCTCTAACAGCGCAGGAGGGTCCTAGTATTTGTGCACAGGTCCTGCAACTTTTACTAGAAAGCTCTGCTCCAACCAAGTTATGAGCAAGGATTGGAGAGACCCTGGTGGTTTAGCCTGGAAGTTGTGAAAGTAATTCATAAGCTCACCCAAAGCTCTTCCCACTTTCTCACTCACAGTGAGCCTCAATGGCCTACAGTGACTCACTGTCATAATTCACAGGGCCTTGCTGTTTTCCTTTAACAGTAGAAAATTACTGCCCACTATCTAAAGAAATCAGGAATGGACTTGTCAGAAGGGGTATTATGTGAGATACGTACCTAGTAGGTAAAACATCATGTAAAGAAGGAACATAGTCTTCAGAGAGCTTGAAAGATTAAACTGTAAGCTAAAAGCCAAGCTGACTGGCCAAAGCTAATCCTTTATCTAAGAGTTTAATGAACTCTGTGCCCAGCACTTCAAGTTTCCCTTGGGATAAAACAATCTTATACAAATGTAAAGACTCTTTAAAAATTGGTATTTAATTTTTTTGAAGATCCAAATATTGGTACAATGTGGAAATAAATAGATTAATGTGCACAGAGAGAGTTATAACCAAGTCTTGAGCATTCCAACATCCCTAGGAAACTCAAAACCAGAACATACACTGGACTTGATATGCAGATGTTCTAACTGCTTAAAACTTAATTTACCTGAGAGAATTAGACACGGAATGAGCCAACTGCAGTGAGCTGAGGCAAGAACAACCTTTGCAACCACCTTGCCAATGCTTACTGCTTTTCACCTCCAAATAACTTACTTCAAAGGCATCTTGCAGAAAGGATCCAAAAACCACTGTCCCAGACTCGATAAGGAGAACACAAATCAGTTTTAACACAGGAATAAGCAACTACTTGTAAAACGGCAGTAAATGACTTAGTTACAATAATGCTTCTTCACCTGCAGTATTTGTTATTTCTCTCCTGGGGAACAGGTATTTTAAAGAAAAAAATTTTTTAAATCACTACTTTTTTTTTCCAGTTGGACAGGATCACTATACACGGATCTGGAGTCTGAAGGATGGTTACCTCCTTCGAACTATTCCGTCTCCTCACCCTGGCTCCAGTGACTCGATTCCCAGTATAGCTTTTTCTTCACAACTGGGTGGGAGCAGAGGGGTACCTGGACTGTTAATGGCTGTCAAACAAGATCTCTATCACTATATATACAACACCGATCTCTAACCAGCTTGAAGGGAAAGATTTCCAAGATCACGGCATACCTTCTCCGAGGGGGATTTCTTGATAATGTGAAATACAGCAGGGTGATGTTTGAAAGAAACACTTTATAAATTTGTTTTTATTCCCCTCATCTAGAGGTGGTGTTATGTTTAAAATCAGGGAGAAATACATGTTAAGTTTACAATTGGAGCTCTCAATTCATGTCCTGTTATGGAACGCTGTATTCCACTGTTTAATTGTGCATGGAGCTAACAAAGGAACAGTTTACTTGTTCTCTGTTTGAGTGAGTTACACGAAGTTTCTGCAGGAGCAATTACATCACGTCTACAGTGAGCCTTCACTTTATTATCTGATGATTAGTGTTACACATAAAGTTCCTGTTTAAGGATTGTTTAAAAAAAACTATTTGTTCATGCTACATTTTTATGGATCATTTCTTAAAAGTAAATTTGATATTAGATATGCTGTTGTAAAGTTCTTTTTGTGCTCAAGAACAGTATATGAGGTAAGCAAAAATCTGTATGGCCATGCCCCTTGCTATGTTGTGGAGATTAGAACTAAAGGGCTAACCCATGAATATTTAGTCATTTTATTGAAATTGAAGAAATAGCATAGGGTGTGCAAAACAGGGAATCGGTGGATGTATAAAACTTACATTTCCGGAAGGCACTTGATAAAATGCCACATCAAAGGATGTTGTGGAAAATGTATGAGGCAACGTAGGGGTGTGGATGGAAGGTTGGTTGACTAACAAGTGAAGACATAATGGATTCTTTCTGATGGAACGAGGGTTGAGCTACGATATTGATGCTGTGGTGGCAACTTCTGTAAATGACAGATGAAGGGATCGAAGGTATGATTACTGAATTTGCTGATACCACAGAGGTAGGTAGGAAAGTAAATCATGAAGAGAAAATGAGGAGACTACAAAGGGATAAGGCTAGGTTAAGGCCTGGCAGATAGAGTATAATGTGGGGAAGTGTCCACTTTGCAGGAACATGGATGCTATCTAAATGTAGATTGCATGATTCACAAGGATAGTATGCAAGTACAGTAACACTCCAATAATCCGCTGTCAGACTATTCAGCAATTCTGATGGTTCAACATCTGGCTCACCAGGTGATGTTTCCTGCAATCCCTTTAAATTCTCCAAGGCCCTGGTTTTCTTGCTCCTTTCAAAATGACTGGTTTCACTGGAAAATTGTGTAACATTTTGTTTAAAAAGAGAGAATTAAGGGTGTTGGGGTAGTAATGGGATATCCAATAATCCAGAAAATTCACCAGTCTGGTGTCACCAGTCCTGAGCATATGCCAGATTATTGGAGTTTTATTGTAATTAGGAATAAAAGTTGTTTGCTGCTAGGGGAATTGAACATTAAAACTAGGGAGGTTATGCTTCAGTTACACAGGGCATTGGTGAAACCACATCTAGAGTACTGCGTACATTGTAGGTCTCCCTACTTAAGGATGTAGATGCATTGGAAGCAGTTCCAAGACAGTTCACTAGATTGATACCTGGTATGGGGGCCATTGCCATATGAGGAATGGTTGACAGGCTAAGCTTGTATCTTCTGGAGTGTAGAAGAGTGAGGGGCATGATTGAAAGATGTATCCTGAGGGGTCGTGACAGGGTGGATATGGAGTTTCTTATCGGGGAATTTGGAACTACGGCTGTTTAAAACAAATGACGCAATTTTTTTTCCCCCAAGTATTTTTTTTATATAACTTTTCCCAAAGGTGATGGAAGCAGAACTTTAGAATAGTTTTAAAGGAGAGGTAGATATATACTCTAAGCAAAAGAGTGGTAGCTTATTGGGGTATATGGGAATGTGTCAGAGCAGCTGGGACTTGTGGTCCATTAATGTGTGTTTGTAAATTTAAAGTGGCTTCAGCAAAGGAATAGAGACAGGAAAGTACACTGCCATTTGCCCACATTATATCTGCTTGTGTGAACATAAGTCATCAGCGATCAGGCCCTTGGTGTGGGAGAGGAACATGGTCTGCACTAGGAGATTCTGCCAAGTGAAGAGGATTATTTTCCAGTTGTTTTGAATGGACTTTGATAGGTTTTAAATCTTAAGTGTTTAAATAATTAACTCTTTGACTGAATCAGACAATTCCAGTTGATACCTTTGTATCTGGGGCCACAAGGTAGCTATCAGTTTATTTTTATTGCGGGCAGGGTTCATTGTAGCTGCCAGCTGTGATGTTCCTTTTGAAGCACCAGGCCTCCCCACACACTCTTCCCAGTGGTTTTCACTGTATCCTGCTGGGTGAATCAACAAACTTTGTAAAGAAACATAAAACCTGCAGATGCTGGAAACCATCAACAGGTCAAGCAGCATCTATGGAAGGAGAAACTGTTAATGATTTGGGTCTGGGACCATGTCGTTAAATTGTTTCTCCTTCCACTGACTCTGCCTGACCTACTGAGTGCTTCCAGCAGTTTGTCTGTCTTCATTTAAATGAAGATCAGGAGTGATCATGTGAAGCGTTTCCAGCCTCCCTCTGAATAGACATCCTTACATGTGGATTCTTCAGTAATGGTTTCCACTTTACAGGTTGTACCCACCGGCAGTGACTCCATCCTGATGTTAAAAAGCCTTTTCCAAACAGTCCCTCAGAAACCTCTATGGAGGGGCTGTTTGCTTCACCAATGAATCAGCAATTATCCCATTTCTTGCTTTTTCCTCTAGCCCCACAAATTAGTTATTCACTCTTTGCCAATTTATTGCAGGTCATAATGCATTATATTCTCCATCACATCAATTAGCTTGATGTGTTTTTTCAAGGCCTTCATAGCCACACCACCAGCTGAAGCCTAATCAGGATGACAGTCAAAGGTGACTTCCCAATTTTTCTCCATCAGATCTCTAAAGAATCCCATGTGTTTTTTAAATGCCATCTCAACTTCTCCTGTCACTTTCAAATATGTATAAATTTTCTTTTTAACTCCATGTTTCTGCAAAAGTATACCACTTCACACTTTGCAAAATTGTCTATGCCTACCATTCCATTAGTTGCTCCCCTGGATTCACTAATTCTCAATTTTACAACAGGTTATAAATACATTTGTAGCTATGTATAATTTGTTACAGTGGGGTAGTTCAAAATGGAGATTTGATGGACAGGAGTGGTAACAAAGGTAGAACCAAGGGCTTGGCATGGGTGCAGGTGACCTGTGATCTAATAAAACAGTTACACTGGATCAGTGTGTTTGCTTTCAATAACCAGATCACCACATCTTCAGCTCTCAACCTGGATGAAGTCAGATTAATGAATGAGACCTCTTCATCACCATCCACATTATATTCATCAGCTTGATGTTAGATAAAAATGCCACTGAAGTTATCTCAGACTTCAATCCAATTTGTTATTTGTAGAAGGAATTCCATTAAAGCACAGGGCTGCTGCTCAAGTTTCACATTCTCGGTGTTAATTACAAACCAGAGTTCTACAGTTTCTGCTTGGCTTAAGTACCTAACAGCACGTTCACCCCACATCTTTTCAAGTATGGCCAAGGTGCACACGAGAAATGATTTATGAATGTAACTGTATGCAATGTTTTACACAGGCAGCTTGCCTGGTTTCATTGATTAATGAATCACAGCCTGTCTTAAATCCACACAGACAAAGCAGGAGAATATAGTGTGGCAGAGAACAACTATTTTATTTACAATCAAAAACAGTTATTTAATACGAAGAGGCATTAACAAAACATGATTAATAATTTGGTAGGGCCAACATTGGACATTCTAAAATATGTTTGCCTGCTAATGCCACTGAAAATGAGCTAATCTTAAAACACGGTTTGATATTAAAACTAAAATATTCTCCACTGGAACATGCCATTTCTTGACATTTGTGTGTATTTAAGAGCAGACTTAGCAATCCATTCATACATTACATACATAATATACAAGTAATTCACAATGAGTGAATAAGATCAATAAGTGAATAGAGTTGAATTAGACAATCTTCTACTGAAGAAAAGGATTTGACCAATTCCCTATTGTGGTCCAATTATTATCCAGAGGCCTCAAAAAGTAAACATTTTTGAATAGGCAAGATTAGGAACTGTATTAACAACCAAGTCCCACTTTAAATGTCATGCGTATGTAATAAATAGTTCAGGTTAAAATTCAGTATTAGGCTGTTGTTTCTAACTCTGCTGCTCAAAGATCACCTGCCTTTTTGTAACAGTTTATGCACACTCGCACAGGATGATCCCATCCACGGGAGGAGACTGAGCGCCTATTCTGAGAGCACTCGTTGCAGAAACCCTGTCCGCAAGCACGGCAGTGATGCTTCGACATTTTTGGGGTAAACTCTTTCCGGCAATAGAAGCAGTCAGTGATCTCGTGGTCAGGCACCCAATAAGATGGTCTGGCAGCATCCTTCACCAGTCCTAATAAACACAACATGAATTTGTTAAATAAATTGAAGTGAACAGTAGTCTAATTTCTACAACATTTCATCCAACATTCATTTCACTTCGAAGTCATGTCACCCAACCAGCCAATTGGCATAGAATCATTGGGCTGCTAATGCTCAGCAATTGCATTCAGCTGCAGTTCAGGGGTATCGTAGTAACAAAATAGATTAAGTACCAGCAAGCGAACCTGGAGTTTGCTTGGCCTGATCCAACACCAGTCCGGCAAAGTGAGAGGGGAAAGATTTAAAAGGAACCTGAGGGGCAAGTTTTCCCACACAGAGGAACGAGCTGCCAGAGGAAGCTGTGGAAGCAGGTACAACATTTAAAAGACATTTGGACAGATTAGGAAAAGATAGGAAAGGTTTAGAGGGATATGGGCCAAACGCACACAAAAGGGACCAGATCAGATAGACACTTAGTCGTCAAGGATGAGCTGTGCCGAAGGGCCTGCTTCCATGCAGTGTAACTAACTGGACACATCAGCCGTAAAACATGTATTCACTGTCTCTCTTGTTAGCAAACAACAGGTCCACCACAGAGAGAAATTCTTGGTTATCCACACACCACTGGTCCCAAGCTTGGGACAACAGGTGGGCTCCAACATTTACGGGAATGACCATCACATTGAATTGCCTGATATTTACAAACTCCCAGCAATAATCCAGTACATGACCAATTAGATTTCAAACTCTTTGGTTGATAGGGAATTTCCCAGGTCACCATTGAGAAAGTATGTACCAGGAGTGTTAAGTGTTTCACACTTGCTTATCTGAAACTAATACCCCGAGCACAACTCCATCACTGCCCCTCCTGTCTCCCACAAATTGCTCAATATTTCTAGAAAATGTCACATCTCGTTTCACCTGTAACTTGCCTACAGATCAAAGTTGGCAGCCACTGATCTCTGGTTCATCTGCCCTAATGTGGTGTGTTACTTAAACAGATTAAGTGATTAGCTATTCGTTTGGTTATCCATCAAATTACAGGGATTATAAAATAAAAGATAGCACGAATTAGAAGGCATTTGGTGCTCAAATACATTATACCCAATGGCTATCCAATTTGTGTAGATGCAAGTGAATACCATCCTAGAATAGATTTCTAAGGAGAAAATAAAACTGATTTAGAACCAATTCTATAGTTTAAATCTGAACATTTCAACATAAACTTTAATATGGATTATAAATCCCACAATTCAGAAGCACATGCCAAAGAGTGTCGACTTGTTGGAAAGGTTGGATTTTGTCTTGTAAGGTAGGAAGCGATGCAAAGAATGCCAGAATGTGGGGCCCACAAACTTATACGCTGGAAGGGAACGAGGATGCTCAAGAAACCAGAGTCATTGGAACGGACTGTTCTTGTGGGCATAAAGGGAAGGCAGCTGGATATGGAGGGGTCCGATCCTGAGGGGGGTTAACATGAGAATTTTAAATTTTAGGCTCTCGAGAGCCTGCATCCGTGTGAGTGAGGGCAGATGGGTTAGGGTTATAGGCAATGTTTAGGATGATCTGAACTTCAGGTGGGGAGATAGCCAGCGGCACAATGAACATGGTAACAATTGTACCAAGGGTAGCAGGGTCTGTTCTTCGGTCTATATCCCGCAAAGCTACTAGACATTCTACTTATTTCTGTACCAAAATTGTCATTATTACATGTGGCAAACATTGACTGTTGGAGGAAAACAGAAAGTGCTGGAGATGCTCAGCAGGCCAGACAGGATCTGTGAAGAGAGAAACAGAGTCAATGTTACAGGTTGATGAACTTTAAATCCGAAATGTTGACTCTGTTTCTCTCTCACAGATGCTGTCTGACCTGCTGAGCAGTCCCAACATCCTGCTTTTTGTTTATTTCAGATGCCCAACATTTGCAGTTGCTTGCTTTTCAGGTTGTGTACGTGTTGGAGGTGTTCAGATGGGAAGGTTCAGTACAAGGGTGCTGCAAAGGTGTTTAGCAGCTTAACTAAAAGTGCTTGGGGAAGGTAATGACCACCTCAACTCCTAATAAAAAGCAGATGAATGAGCTAACAATGCCAATATCCACAGGACTGCATATCCATTTCAGGGGCACGTCCTACATTAATAAACGCAATATGGATTGTGTGACTGTCTTTAAAAGTTTGTTAATGAGTCCACTCCAGACAAATGAGATTTTCAAAACATAGAATTTAAAGCCGTAATGAAATCTACTTTTGGATTCTACAACGGTACAACAAAATATTTGCCCATTTTATAAAACTCTTACCTAATGGAAAATCTATTGCTGTAGCCACAGCTCCAAAGGTGTTCTGCACAGCTTCCCCAACTTTCCGTGCTATTATTGTACCACGTTCATCATCATCATCTGCAGCTTCTTCAAAGAAAATCAAGCAGTTTAATAATGTAATAGAAACATGCTGTTTCAACTGTGTTATACAATGCAGGCCTTAATCCAAGTAAAACAGTGAGCTGTGGTGGCCTAAAGGTTAGTAATGATTTAAGCTGTGGCTCTGTAATAAGTGCAGAGTTTTGGGACAGTGTTCAGATCAATTTAAATACTTCAGCCATTTCATTTTTCAGAACTTGGTGCCTGAGAGAAAGATTCAGAAAATACAGCTTTGAGATTAGATTCACCACTGCAATATCCAGGTTAAAAATGTACAGTTTAAGGCTTAAAAATTGAAGACTTAAAAAATATACAATGTAAACCACAGTTGCAATCTCGCAATGTTTTCTGGGATCAGGAGGAGAAATTGAGTAGGCTACGTCTATACTTATGGAATTTAGATTTGGGTTGGCTTGGGGTCAGAATATCCTAGAGTCTAGAATTAGCAGGTTGATAATTTTAGATTGGAGTGAGAGAAGAATTTCATAATTCAGTAAACTGCAAACCTTAGGAACTCTGTCTCAGGGCTACACGTGCACAGATTGAATACATTCAAGGCTGCCACCGATAGGTTTTTAGAATCTAAGGGAATCAAAGGACACGTGGTTGCTGCCAGAGGGGTTAAGATCAGCCATTATTTCCCCAATTAATGGAGCAGTTTCCAAACACTACTGTTTATGTTCAAATTACCACAAGGGTTTCTGGAGTTTTCACACAGTGTCCTATTTACTGACGATCAGACTCTGCTAAACTATCTTTCTTTGTAACCATCCCTCCAGAAACAATTTGGAAATACCAATAAATTAGATTTCACAAAATCTTGCCCATTCTCTCCAACAGTAATAATCCACTTCTTCAAATTCTCACCCCCCACCCCCATTTCAGAGTTACCCTAAGATATATATGTAAAGGATATGTCAATCAACCTTTCCTCATAAGACATGTTCTCTAATCCAGGCAGCATCCTGGTAAATCTCCTCTGCACCTTCTCTAAAGCTTCCACATCCTTCCTATAATGTGGTGATCAGAACTGAACATAATATTCCAAGTGTGGTCTAACCAGAGTTTTGTAGAGCTGCAACATTACCTCAAAGCTCTTGAACTCAATCCCCCAACTAATGAAGGCCAGCACACCACATGCCTTCTTAACCACTCAATCAACTTGCATAGCAACTTTGAGGGATCTATGGACTTGAACCCCAAGATCTCTCTGTTCTTCCACACTGCTAAGAATCCTGCCATTAACCTTGTACTCTGCCTTGAACTTTGTTCTTCCACAGTGTATCACTTCACATTTTTCCGGACTGAGCTCCATCTGCCACTTCTCTGCCCAACTCTGCATCCTATCTATGTCCCGTTGTAACCTATGACAACTTTCTACACTATCCACAACACCTCCAACCTTTGTGTCATCTGCAAACTAACTTACCCATCCCTCCACTTCCTCATCCAAGTCATTTATAAAAATTACAAAGAGCAGGGATTCCAGAACAGATCCCTGTGGAACACCACTAGTCACTGACCTCCAGGCAGAATACTCTACCCTCTGCCTTGTGGGCAAGCCAATTCTGAATCCATGCAGCCAAGTTTCCATGCATCTATGCCTCGTGATTTTCTGGATGAGCCTACCACAGGGAACCTTGTCAAACACCTTACTGAAGTCCATATACATCACATCCACCGCTCTACCTTCATCAATTTGTTTTGTCACCTCCTCGAAAATCTCAATTAGGCTTGTGATGCATGATCTGACCCTCACAAGGCCATGCTCACTATCCCTAATAAGACTATGCTTCTCCAAATGCTTGTAAATCCCGTCTCTAAGAATCCTCTCCAATGGCTTGCCCACCACTGACGTAAGACTCACTGGTCTATAATTCCCAGGATTATCCCTATTATCTTTCTTGAATACCATCCTCTAATCCTCTGGTACCACTCCTGTGGCCAGGGAGGATGCAAATGTCATCATCAATGCCCCAGCAATCTCTTCCCTCGCCTCTCATGGTAACCTGGGGTATATCCCGTCTGGCCCCAGGAACTCATCTATCCTAATGTTTTTCAGAAGCTCCAACGCTACCACTTTCTTAACCACAACATGCTCCAGCACATTAGCCTGTTCTACACTGACCTCACATTCATCAAAATCCCTCTCCCTAGTGAAAATTGAAGTGAAGTATTCATTAAGGACCTCCCCTACCTCCGGGCACATATTTCCCCCTTTATCCCTGAGTGGTCCTATCCTCACTCTAGTCATCCTCCTGTTCTTCATGTACCTGTAGAATGCCTTGGGTTTTCCTTAATTCTACTCGCCTAGGCCTCATGTCCCCTCTAGCTCTCCTAAGTCCCTTCTTAAGCTCCTTCCTGGCTACCTTATAATTCTCAAGAGCCCTGCCTGATTTTTGCTTCCTACACCTTAAGTATGCTTCCTTCTTCCTCTTGACTTAACCTTGTTGCATTTCACCAAACGCGCTACCACACACTTACCTGGATTAAATCCCATTTGCTACTTATTCTGTTTGTAACCAGACTATTTATATCTAAAGCTTTCCTTCCCACGGTCAAACATACAGCCAATCTTTATATTAGGTGCAACAATTTTTTTTAAAACATCCTCCCTCACATTTAGTCCGGATCACTGACATATATTACAGAAAGCAATAGGTCAGTACCACTGGTAACAGCTTCCAGTCACAAAAACACCCATCACCCTTTGCTTCCTTCCACTGAACCAGTTTTGCATCCAATTTGCCACTCTCCCTTGGATCCCACGGGCTTTTAGTTTTTGACAAAGCTGCCATGTTAGACTTTGTTAAAATTCTTGCTAAAACCTACATCCTCATTGATTCTCCATGTCACCTTAAAAAAATGTTGTTGTTAATGAGACAGAACTTTCTCCTAGCAAACCCATGCCGACTGGTGCCGTCTAACCTGTCCCTTTCAAGGTCAAGGATTATGAGTCCCTTAGAATGACATCCAGTAACTGACCCAACACTGGCCGGTAATTACATGGTTATATACTCTCCTCCCTTTCTAAACAACAGTACAGCGTCAGCAATCTTCCAATCCTCTGGCACCACTCCTGCAGCCAAAGAGGATTGAAATTGTAGTCACAGCCTTGGCAGTTTCTCTCCTTGATTCTTTTAATAGCCTGGGATTTATCAATTCTTCCACAATAGTTTATTCCTTAATATTTCCTCTTTCACATGTTTATCCCATCCAATATCTCCCACAGTCACCCTAACGACAACACTGTCCCCCTAACGACAACACTGTCCATAAGAGGGATTTGATGCAGTCACGAACAAATTCACCAACCTTCCTAGAGCCTCCACCTCCACACGAGATATGTTATGGTCTTCCTTCAGTGTTGTTCTTCACCTACCTAGTAAATCCAGAGATGGTTTCTTTGATTTTACTTGCCAATCTTTTTCCTCTGCCTTTTATTGCTTTTGTGATTTCACTCTCAACACTTTCTATATTCCTTCAGGCTTCCTACTGCATTGAATTCTTGGTGTCTGACATAAACTTGCCTATTTGGTTTTATTCTGCACATCACCCATGGGGCTCTAGATTTGGCAGTTCCATCCTGTTTACTCTGAACCCCTTGAATCTCCTTAAACACCTTCCAAAGCTCAGGGTCTGGCTTAACTTCAAATAGCTGTTTGTTTCTAGTCTCATTATGTGAAACTTACCCAATTTAGAACCTTTTTTTTCAATAATTATGCCAAATCTAACTGATTATGATTAGCTTCAAGAAAGATCTCCCATTGATACTCCTCCGACCTGCCCTGGTCCCTTCCCCAAAACTAAATCCAGTGCAATTGCCCTTGTTCAACCCACATTGCTTCATTAATGATCCTTACAAGATGACATCCCATCTCAGAACTGAGATCGCTACTTTAACCATCAATACCACCACCCCTCCTCCATCTCATCCTGTAATCAGGAATGCCAAGCCGCTGAGCCTACCAGCTAGTTAAATCATGTTTCCACAGTAACTAAAACCTCATACTTCCATATGTCCACGTGCCCTCAATTCACCTGCCTTATTCACTATACTACTTGCATTTCGTTATATACCACTAAGCACAGACTTATTTTTCATTTATTTTCTAACTTATGTTTCGAACTCCCTCATCGATTTTCTGCCTTCCATTTCTAGTTATGCCTTTCTCCATTATGAATTTTGCTTGCACTACCAAGTTAGTTTAAACCCTTCCCATAGCTTCAACAAACCTGCCCTGAAGGAGCTTGCCTTATAAAGGAAAGCATCCCCAATGCCTTTTTAACCATCTCACTGACTTTTCTGTAATGCTGAAATATCAGTGCACATGTACTCCAAGGCTCAATTCTCCACACTGCTCAATATCCTCCCACTGAGTTGCCACCAACCTGGCCTGTATTGGTCCTACCATCCCAGAATCATTTCAAATCTAAAGCCTTCCCTTCTGTACCATTCTTCCAAACAGGTCTTCATCTCATTCTGTCCTATGGTGCAAGCTTTGTATCATTCAGTGGTTTTTCTACCATTGGATCTATAAGTCTTAAGCAACGCACTGCTCCCTACACCCAACATAATCACTTATAAAAGGTGCAAGGGGGTAATGGCCCCATCACTGACCCTTGGGGAACACCAGTACAAGGGGAACAGAGAGCACAACATCATTCATTTTGATTACTGATTACCTGTTCCGACTATTGCTCTTTCGTAACACTCATCACACACCCGGACAGGGACTGATCCCCAACCGCGCTCCGGAACCGGCTTGGATTTCGATGAGCAACCATCACAAAAGCCTTCGCCACAGGCTCTACAGTGGTGTTTTGCTTCCTGGTCTTCAAAAGGTTTATTGCACTTATGACAGTTCTGTGGAATGCACATAGCACACATTACAACTCTGTGCACTCCCGAGAAGGTTCAAATCCATCAAATGCATGTCACAACTTATTTACAGATAGTTGTGCAGAATGGGGCGGCACGGTAGTGTAGAGGTTAGCGCAATGCTATTACAGCGCCAGCGATCAGGGTTCGATTCCTGTCGCTGTCTGTAAGGAGTTTGTACATTCTCCCGTGTCTGCGTGGGTTTCCTCCGGGTGCTCCGGTTTTCTCCCACATTGCAAAGACGTACGGGTAGGTTAATTTGGGTTTAAAGTGGGCGGCGCGGACTCACTGGGCTGGAAGGGCCTGTTACCACGCTGTAAATAAAAATATAAAAAAAATGTTTTAAGAAATTTAAAACTTAGTATATATGTTTATAGTTAATAATCAATATGCAAAATATTGATTGAAAGTCAACACCAACAAATATTGATGATAACTAAGCTGTGTTAGAAACAAGTCACCTTTGATCCTGAAGAGGAAAGATTCTACACCAACCTGGAGGATAGATCTTAGCCTACCAACAGGGACAATGATGCACCTGACATAAAGTTAGAATCGATCACTCTTTGTCTCACACAGCGTTAGTTGCATTTCTTCTGTTAGCAACCTCAACTCCAAACCTGTAGTGTTTAATTATTTCCAGAGACAAGCACAAATATCTTGGCTGATGTTTCAATCAAGTACTGAGGAAGTGCTGCATTGCCAGAGATGCCATCTTTTAGATGAGGCATTAACAGAGGTTGCAACTGCTCTCTGGGGATGTAAAAGATCCAGGGCTCTACTTTGAAAACAGGAGGAAAGTTGCTCAAAATTTAAATCTCCCAATCAGCATTTGGAAAGGAAGATCATCTGGGATTTATCACTTTGCTGCCCAGGGAGTTTGCTGTGTGCTTGTTTCCTTCATTAAAGTTTCTACACTTCAAAAGTGCAATGGCTGCAAAGTGTTTTGTGCAATGCTGAAAGGGTTGCAGACAGCACTATGTAAATGCTCACAGAAACTGCACTCTTGACTACTGACAGCAGATTAGAAGGTCCAAGGATAAAGAATAAGAAATCAGGAAGGAGCAGCCCTGGATCTTGATCCAGAGGATGTTAACACTGTGGTATGAGAGTAGACCAAAGACCCATATATGACCTGGAGACAAGTTCACGACCCACCCTGCCAGCTGGGGAGTTTAAATTGAGCTGGTCAGAAATATACAGCATGGAATGAATCCCTTCCCACACACAGAGCAGCTGAATAGCCTCTCCCCAGTATGAATGTGTTGGTATTTTCTGAAGCTGGCATGACTGAACAAATCCCTTCCCACATTAAGAGCAAGTGAACAACCTCTGCTGAGTGTGAATTTACTTGTGTATCAGTGGTTCTGATGACCAGGCAAATCCCTTCAAACATTCAAAACAGGTGAACGGCTTCTCCTCATCTAGGATACATTCATGGGTGGGCATTGTTGGGAGCATTTATTCTCCATCCCTTGAACCAAGTGGCTCACTAAGCCAGGGGGTGGTTAAGAGTACTGTATAACTGTGGGTCTGGAGCTGCAGGTAGGTGGCTGATGGCTGATTTCCTACCTGGCATTGTGAACCACTGCCATATTAACAAGAAACTGGTAGCTTCACGGCATTTATTATGAATTATTTAGGACAGCACAGTGGTGCAATGGGTAGAGCTGCTGCCTCATCAGAAACTCGGGTTCAATCCTGACTTTGTGTGCTGTCTGTGTGGAGTTTGCATATTCTCCCTGTGACTGCATGAGTTTCCTCCCACATCCCAAAGACGTGCTGGTTGGTAGGTTAATTGGTCACTGTAAACTGCCCCTAGTGTGTAGGTGAATGGTAGAATGTGGGGAGAATTTAAAAAAAGGGATTCATGTAGGTTGTGTGTAAATGGGTGGTTGATGGTCAGCGGGAACTAACAGACTGAAGAGGCAATGAAACAACAGAGTTCACACATCAGTACTCCTCCCATGCAAGTGCCTGATTTTGAGATGGAGACCAGCTTTGACTGTCTGAAGTGCAGCCAGGCCAACAGGTACCAGCTACTACAGCTTTACCATCTGTTTTAAAAGTGAACAGTACTTCAAAATCCAACAATCATTTGGTCACTTTTTTTAAACCTTAGTTTAAGAAATGAATTCCTAAATTCAGGAGGCAGCAAGTGCAGAATTTTTTTCTTATAACTTAACTTCAAATTTCATCAACAGCATCTTCACCATTTTAGTGCCATTACTTTTCCTCATGCTGTTTTCTTGTTTGAGCTCTGGCTCCCGATTTTTTTTTAAACTAATTTCCTTGGATTATCACGTATAATATCCTTTACCCCTACTGTGAAGACTGACCCACTTAATTGGTTTCAATTCAAGACTCTGCTTTCTGACAAACATACAACACTGCAGCACAGGAACAGGCCCGTCGGCTCATGATGTTGTGCCAAAGCTAATTACACTAATCCCTTCTGCCTGCACATGGTTCATATCCCTCCATTCTCTGCATATTCATGTACCTATCTAAGAGTCTCCTAAACACCTCTATCATGTCTGCTTCCACCACCACCCCTGGCAGCGCGTTCCAGGCACCCACTACTCTCTGTGTAAAAAAAAACCTACCCCGCACATCTTCTTTGAACTTACCCCCCCTCACCTTAAATGCATGCCCTCGAGTATTAGACATTTCAACCCTGGGAATAAGATACTGGCTGTCTACTCTATCTGTGCCTCTCATAATCTTATAAACTTTCATCAGGTCTCCCCTCAGCCTCTGCTGCTCCATAGAAAACAACCCTAGTTTGTCCAACCTCTCCTTTTAGCTTATGCCCTCTAATCCAGGCAGCATTCTGATAAACTTCTTCTGCACCCTCTCCAAATCCTCCACATCCTTCCTATAATGGGGTGACCAGAAATGAATGCAATACTCCAGATGCGGCCTAACCAGAATTTTATAAAGCTGCTCTTGAACTCAATGCCTTGACTAATAAAGGCAAACATGCCATATGCCTTTACCACCCTAACAACTTGTGCAGCCACTTTCAGGGAGCTATGGACTTGGACCCCGAGATCCATCTGAACAGCAACACTGTTAAGGGTCTTTCCCTTTATATTTTATCTCCCAAAGTGCAATACCTCACACTTGCCTGGATTAAACTCCATCAGCCTCTTCTCTGCCCATATCTATTTCTGCTGTATCCTTTGGCAATCTTCTGCATTATCCACAACACCACCAATCTTAGTGTCATCTGTAAACTTATTAACCCACCCGTCCACATTTTCATCTTAGTCATTTATAGATATCACAAACAGCAGAGGTCCCAGTACATGAACCCTGTGGAACACCACTAGTCACGGACCTCCAGCCAGAATAAGACCCATCGACCACTACCCTGTCTTTTATGGGCAAGCCAGTTCTGGATCCAAACGGCCTAGTCACCGTGGATCCCATGCTTCTGGATGACAAGGTTGTGTTCCTCTCAAACTGCATACAAAATTGTAAGATTTTGTGATCATTTCTCCCCAAGAGGAACACTGAGATTAACCTGGTCTCATTTCACAAGATCTAACATTACCTGTCCCCAGATCGGTTTTCTGGTGTGTTGTGCCACAAAACTGCCCCAAATGACTCTGGGAACGTCCTCCAAACTACTTGGGTAAATCTGATTACCAGCGTGTATGAGAAAATTTAAATTTTGCATAATTATTGCACTACCTTTGCTGATGTTGTTCCTACTGATTAGTCCCCTCCCCTTGTTGCTGAAGGAAACATGTCAACCATTCCCATTGGTGTTCTTGTCCCTTGTAATCTCTTATTTCACCCCTTTTAATTCTACATCCTGCTCTGATGGATCAAGATCATTCCTTGCCCTTCTAAATTACCCAGGCTACTCCTGCTTTTTCAGTGTTGGTTTGTCCTTTCTAAACATCAAATGCCCTGGAATAGTTCATTCCCAAAAGTAGCTACTGAGCCTCCTAACAGCCATCTCTAATAACTATTGGCTCAAACCCATCATCTTCATTTGCCACATCCATTCATTTATTTTGTTACTAATGCTTCATGCGTCAATGGCCACACTCTTTGTGCCTTTAATTTTAACAATGCTTCCTTGAATTGCCTTTATTTCCTTGTGTACTATTACCGTCAAACTCTGGCATTGCTTGTCACATTCAACTTTGCCAACGATCCTGCATTTCTCCATTAAATTTAAAATTCTGCCCTCACATGAACCTTGCTTCTCCACCCATCAGTTATTGGCTTGAAGCTCTGTGCAGTCCCTATTACTTGATTCCCTCAATAAAGGAACCAGTATCCCATGAATCTAAACCCACATCTCCCACACCACAGCCACACAGTTAACCACCCTGAACCATTACACCCAACGTCAATTTGCATATGGCTCAAGTAACAATCAAGATTATCACCGTGAGGTTCTGCACTTCAATTCCGATCCTGGTTTTGAGATCTCAACACCAAATGAACTGCAATCACTCATCATTCTTTCAACTGCATGTCTCATATGAAGCATAGCTTCAAGGAAATGCCAACCAGAGCCAAGATAAGTCTGTTAGAGAGTGTGAAAGAGAGGAAGTCAGCCTCTGCTGGGTTTTCACGGTCAGTGAGATTGCACTGTTGGTAGAAGGGTAATCTGCCCATGTGTCAGCAATCTTGCATAGAAAAGAACAGGAAATGAAAAGCCACAGTTTTTTAGACTTACGATAATCTGAGAGTTGGGCCTCCAGTAGGAGGGTGCGATCTGATCCGTCAGCCAAGCTGTCACCGCCTTTGTTGGTTTGGCACCAAATTCTGAAACTGATTGTGCCATGAAATTCACTCCATCCAGCAATCGACGGGCAGCATTGTTGTTGTCCTTTAGAAATCCATCAGTCTGAAAAATAAGTGCCATTTCATTGGTACAGTGTTATGATAATAATGGATTATACAGGGAGGAAAAAAATTAAAACAAGCTGTCAGTAGGTAAAAAAAAAAGTACTAGGAAAAGGCTAAGAGCTGGCAAACACCCTGGACCTGATTGGCTACATCCTAGTGCCTCTAAAGATATTAACAACATTTAAAAAGGTACCTGGACAGGTATATGGATAGGAAAGGTTTAGAGGGATATGGGCCAAATGGGACTTGCTTAGATGGGAATCTTGGTCGGCATGGACCAGTTGGGCTGAAGGGCCTTTCTGTGCTCTATGACTCTAGAGACTGCAGAGACAATGGATGTGTTGGTTGTAATTTATTAAAATTCCCTTGATTCTGGAGATGACCCAGAGGATTGGAAACCCACAAAAATATTACCACTGTTCATGTCAGAAGGAAGCGAGACAACAGAAAAATATAAATCAGAAAACTGCAGATGCTGGAAGTCTGAAATAAAAACAGAAAATGCTGGACACACTCAGCAGGTCAGGCAGCATCTGTGGAAAGGCAGAGTTAACACTTCAGGTCCAAGACCCTCTAGCAGAACTGGGGAGGGGAAAAAAACATGTTAGTTTTAATTTGCAGAGGGTGGTGGAGGAATGGATAAAACAAGGGGAATATCTCTGACAGGGTGAGGCCAGGGTTGCTGCAGGGATAAGATGTGAAGAAGTCATCTGGTTGACAAGGGAAGTTGGAGAGAACACAAACAAAGCAAGGTACAAGCTGTGGAAGGCAGAGCCAATACGAAGTACCCGGGGTATCACGCTGCACTAGTGGAGTGAGGAAAAAATGAGCCAATATTACAAATGGATGAGCTACAGCAGAACTGGTACATTTTGATATAAACAGAGAAAGCTAGTTTGCGTGAACTGTCCATATTTTATCAAAATGTTTTCTGCAGAACATTTCCATTTTTCATATAACACGTGCAAGGAGTGTTTGGGCCCCTGGGTGGTTGGAAGACAGGAGTTAAAAGGATAGGTGCTGCATTTCCTGTGGTTCTGTGGGGAAGTTCTTTGAGGAGTGGTTGGTGGAAATGGAAGAATGAAACAGGGAATATCTGTTCGGGAGGGGATTCCCTTTGAAGGTAGCAGCAGGTTAGAAGCACCAGCATCTGAGCTTCTGCATGTCCCCTGACTCCCGTCTAATAAGTAGGGGAACCAGATTGATGGGATTGCTCAGAGCTGGCGGAGACTCAAATGGTCACTTCTGATGGGAAGAAATGCTTGGAAATGAACAGATGCAGAGCAACAGCAAGAGTATTTTGCACGTTATCACTCAGTTCCTTACAGTTATGCTGTGGGAGGTCCCACCCATCTAATCAGCCACCTTTTGGCCGTGGTACTTGAAGAGTGATTACTTAACCAACATTTCAGGCTTTTTTTGAACTATACTGTAAACAAGAACCAACATCTTCAGGGAAGGCAGGGAAACAATGGAACTCCTATGTTTTTATTGTCTTTAAGGACAGCACAATGGTGTGATCTAAGAAAGCATTTGTAAAGCAAATACAAGACTATTATTGTAGCTCTTAAAATTAGCCCTGGAACATCAAAATGAGCATAGAAAAATAAAAGGGCAAGAGATAGGTGCCTGAGGTGTAAACTGACAGACATCACAGTTAAGTGACCAGTATAAGACGATTCACAGCTTCCATCTCCCCCACATTGCAGGAAAAGTACAAAATGGTTTCATTTCTAAATGTCATATATTAATTATATTTTCAGAATAATTGATTCTATCGACATTGGGGGTTTTCCTGTAGTACACACTGTCTTGCAAGTTATAGGGGTTGGAGACCAGCTTCCTGGCTTGTGCCCTGAAATGACCTATAAAGTGATAAGAGAAGAAAAGCAGTCCACCTGGCTCTGATTTTGTACTAAGGCAGTGTTTGGAGGGGGAGGGAAATGCCTAATTGGTGCAAACATCCTAAAATACTACAACTGAAGTTGGTAACTAGAGGAGAATTACATGCATAAACCTTTTATCAATACATACTTCGTTTTAATAAATACTACCATAAGAACACAATAACATTATGAACAGAAATGGGCCACTCCACCTTCAGCCTGCTCCACCATTCAGTAAGATCTTGATTGAATCTGTCTCGACCTTAAGACCACTTTTTCCGCACTCCCCCCATATCCCCTGTGAACCTTATAGTTCAATCTCCACCTTAAATATAGTCAATAATAGCTCTGTGGGCTAGGGAATTCCAAAGCTTCACCATCCTCAGAGAGGACATTCCTCCTCTTTGTTGTTTTAAATGGGCGACCTCCTATTATTAAACTATGCCCAAGTTGTAGATACCCCAGTAGGGGAAACATATTCTCAGCATCCACCCTGTTAATATTTCAACAAGATCACCTCCAATTCCTCTGAACAATGAGTATGGGTCCAACCTGTTCATCGTTCCTTCATTTACGAGCTTCTTCATCTTAGGAATTTGCACCATCTCCAATGTGAGTATGTGTTTCCTTAAATACAGAGACCAAAACTGCATGCAGTCTGATCAGGTGTGGTCTCAGTAGTGCCCTGTAAAGCTGCAGCAGGACCTATCTATTTTTATACTCCATTTCCCTGCAACTACTGTTACGGACTCAGTGAAAGTCCCTTTAAGATAGAGAGTGTGTGTATGTGTGTGTGGGGCGTGCTTACGTCAATAGAAGATAAAGGACGTAATGACGTTGTTGAAGAAGGCAGAAGAAGGAGAGAGAGAGAGAGAAGGGAGAGAGACACCAGCCTGCTTGTTTTCTCTATCGATGGATGAGAAACAATAACTGTGTTTGCCACTGAAATCCATGTATGGAAGTTGGAAGTAATCCGGTGGAGTTCACTTTGTTGCTGACCTGTAGAAGGAAACAGGTATTTGTGTGTGGACGACCACGGTTCGGATGCTTTTCGGGGTGAGGAAGTCACTACCGAGTAAACACTGAAGTGTCGTTTGGGTTCCATCGTGGAACATTTGGATTTCGTATGTACTCTCTCTCTATGTTTTTCTACATCTACATCTTATCTTCAGACAACGGTGGTTGTTGAAGAAGCCCTTGCTCATGTTTCACCTTATGGCTTGCGGAACTGAACTTTAAGAACCATTCAGGAACTGGGAGTTTTGGACTTTGTCACACACACACACGACGAGTTTAGTTTTGGGGTTAACGTTCGAGGTTTAACATTCTTGAATTCTAACATACTAACATTTTTACTTTTATTTTACATATTATCATAAGTAGTGATTAATAAAATAGTTTTTAACACTGAATCATGCTCAGTGTGTTTCTTTTGTTGCTGGTTTGTGACACTACAGCCAACAATACATTAATCTCCTAATGACTTGATTTATCTGCATGCTAACTTTTTCTGTTCTGTGGATTGGAACACCCAAATCTATCTGCTCCACAACATTTTGTAATCTCAACTATGTTTAAATAACCCTAATGTTTTTTGTTCCTCTTTCCAAGGGTTGGGGAACATTTTTCTACATTATACTCCATCTGCCAACTTCTTGTTCACTCACATAACCTGCTCACACTCTTATCTTCCTATTATCAAAAAATCTGGCTACAGTGCACACGGTCCCACCATCCATGTCATCGATATGGTTTATTAAAGGCTGACGCCCAGCACTGATTGAAGGGTCTCAACCCAAGACGTCAACTGTTTATTTCCCTCCATAGATGCTGCCTGACCTGCCAATATATTACCATCTTACAATCTTTACTGGTGCAGCAACCTTTTATTCGGCACCTTATCAAATCCCTTTCAGAAATCCAAATATGCTACATTTACTGATTCTCCTGTATCCACTGTTTGGTGTACCTTCAAAGTCAATTTTTTTCAAATGCAATTTCCCTTTAAATTGGTAAAAGTTTACCAATAGTTTATTATTGTCACATGCACCAAGGTACAGTGAAAAACTTCTGTTTGTGTGCCATCCATACAGATCATTTCAAAACATCAGTACATTGAGGTAGTACAAGGGAAAGCAATAACAGAATACAGAATAAAGTTACAGAGAAAGTTCAGTGCAGGCAGACAACAAGGTTCAAGGCCATGATGAGGTAGATAGTGAGATCAAGAGTCTACTTAATAGAACCACATTGAGTTTGCTTGATTATCTTATGATCTTTTTTAAAATTTCTTTTATAACTTCCTTAGTAAGAGATTCCAGCATTTGCACAATGACCTGATAGGTTAATGAGCCTACAGGTTCCTGCTATAAAAAAAAGAAAATGCTGGAAACAGCACGTCAGCAGCATCTGCGCGAAAAGAAACAAGTTAATGTTACAGGTTGAAAACCCTTCCAAACTGGGAAAGAAAAATAAGTTAATTTTGCAGAGAGAGAGGAGGAGGAATGGATTGAACCCAGATCATGGAGATACAAGACAGTAATTCCCCTAGCTGCACCACTGTGCACATTTTGGAGCACAAGTCAAGTAGTTCAGTACAAAAAGTAACCATGCACTTGCATGAGGAGAGATTTAATTAGCTGTACTCACTCCAGTCCAAACGTGTTCAATTTCTGTTCTTACTACAGTGTCCACTGGATCCTGGTTGCCAAACCAATACTGCCGACTCCGATAAATGATCCCACAGTTTGAGCACTCAATCACATACCTGCAAGAGGCATAAACTTAATAACCAATTCAATATATTCACATTTTAAAAAACTGTTAAACTGGAATGCTCTGTATGATAAGATGATATACTGTCAACTTATTTTCAATAATATTTGGTTGGTGGTTTTGAACTACACTGCTGCTCTAGTGGGGCTCAACAGGATGGCTGTGATCTTGGTGTTAAGTTATTAAGGTACAGAAGACTTACCCTGACCAGGCATATATGGCGAGGCCCAACCAAGGAGAGTCTGTCGAAGCAGATGTTTTAGGCACCACAATTACTTCTTTTCCACGCTCATAACAAGCCTGTAATAAAACCATCATTTAATTGTGCTTTCAAACAATCCTTACCTCCCACAAAGCATTTTACACCTATTCATCAGCAATAATGGTTACTGAAAAAGAGAGTCCTTCTCTGCTGCCAACTGGCTCAATGACAAAATGCTATTTTGCACTGAGTTAGCTGACGTCAGCCTAGACAGCAAGGATGCCATAAAAGGCTTCTGGATTGGGGATGTCAATTCACATCAAAGCTTATAAAATCACCATCACGTGATATTTTCTGGAAGGTGTCAGCTTGTGGAAGGCTGCTGAAATTCAAATAAGGTTTAGGCTTTCATGACCTGTTGGAACAAGATTATAAGGTAGTTCAACCCCTTGGAAACACATCTTCAAGAGGAAAAATGTTCCATTTATTCTATAAAATGATGTGGCACAAGCAGCTGAAAATTTGAACAGTATGAATTTAAAAAATATCCAAAAAAGCCAATGCAAATTTTGCAGATATAAAATGAAGATTCCAAGCCCACCTTCAATATTATGCCACTGTTGTTGGCAAAATCACGGATGGTGATATGGCGACGTACAGGAGTGAGGTAGGTCAGTTGGTTGAGTGGTGCTGTAACAACAACCTTGCACTCAATGTTAGCAGAACCAGGGAACTGATTGTGGACTTTAGGAAGGGGGAGTCAGGCAAACATGCACCAGTCTTCACCAAGGGTCAGCAGTGGAAAGGGTGAGCAGCTTCAAGTTCCTGGGTGTCAATATCTCGGAGGATCTATCCTGGGCCCAGCAAATAGACGCAGCCATGAAGAAGGCACACCAACATCTCTACTTTCTTAGAAGTTTAAGATTTGGCATGTCATCGAAGACTCTGACAAATTTCTACATATGTACAGTGGAATGCATTTTGACTGGTTGCATCACCATCTGGTATGGAAATTCCAGTGCACAGAAACACAAAAGGCTACAGAGAGTGGTGGATTCAGCCAGTTCCAACACGGGTATAGTTCACCCCACCATCGAGGACATCTACAAGAGGTGATTTCTCAGGAAGGCGACATTCATCATCAGGGAACCCCACCATCTGGGCCGTGCCCTCTTCTCATTGTTGCCATCAGGCAGGAGGTACAGGAACCTGAAGACCCTCACCTCAAGGTTCAACAGCTTATTTCTCTCTGCCATCAGGTTCCTGAACGGAGCTGAAAATCCCTAACACGACCTCGGATTATATTTCCCTCAACTTGCACTAATTTTGTTATGTTTATTTTGTTGTGCAAGTTATCTATAATTTATGTAATTTACATTTGTCATGTTTGTAATGTACTGTGCTACAGCTGTAAAAAGCTAATTTTCATGGCAGTTATACCCTGGGTATATATGCCAATGACAATAAACTTGAACGATAAAAAATAAATTCACCAAAATGAATATGTTTCATGGCAATTAATTTGTTATTGGGAAAGGACTCAGTACAAATATGTACACAGCAAGATATTATTGAGCTATGGAAAGATAAAGGGAAAGGACAGACTGTGTCACACTTGAGAGCTTATGTGAAACTTGCATCTCATTCAAACTTCATCTGGTTCAGACAAGTACTCCTTACATAAAGTTGGAACTACTTCCTTGGGATAAACAACTGATTGAAAATTTGATACAAGAGCTAAATTTTAACATACGAGAATGTAATTGCATGTGGAAATCATGCACAAATACACATCTACATTGTGCTTTTACTGTTGAAAATGTCAAAAGTACTAAGAGTCAGAAATGTTGCCACAAGAAAATCCAATGTTGAAAGGGTCAAGGACTCCACAAAGATAGTTCTTCTCAGACAGCACCTCACAGAGTACTTAAAGACCCACAGCCAAAAGGAGCTGCTGAGTGTCCACATGTCCGGACAGGCCTGGAGTACACCATAATTAGCAGCTCTGAACAGACTCGAGGCTTCTCCACCACAAACCTCCAGTACTGGTTTGATGAGAATGACCTGCAAGTCGTGGAGATAATTAACCACAAACACCAGGCCTTCCTGGATTGGACACTTCCTTATGCCTTAAAGGAAAATAAACAGCTCTCCGGGCACCCAGTGGCCAAGGTTCAACAGGAAACTGTGACCTCAGGAATGGAGTCTGGGTGGAAAGAGCATAAGTGGTAACATCATGGATTCTTCAACGCTGTCAAAACCATTCACAGCACAAAAACAAGGGACAACACTGCTGAAGGCCAAGGATGCTCAAAGGATGACAGACAGTCAACACTTGCTGCAAGAAGCACATTGAAGAACTCCTCAACCGTGATTCTTTCCCTGACCTGAGCATCCTGGAATCCATCCCTCAATAAACCAGCTGGCCCAGCTTCTCTCCAGGTGGACAAGTTGTCGAAGGGGTCATAAGCCAACTGATAAATATAACTATTCTACAGTTATCAATAAGCATCTCTAAAGACATGAGCCTACATAATTCAGGAAAGAAATTCTGAGGCATGAATCAATATAAAGCAAAAGCTTCACTGCACAACTAAAAGTTTTCAGTCACCTTACACTCTCAACTAGATTTCCTGCTGCAATTCCCAACTGTCCTTTAAATCTCTTTAAGACACATCCATGTCGCCACATGCCCTGGCCTAGCCTCAGCACTTCAAGTGCAATAGAAAAGCAACAGGATCAAAAAAATATTTTCAAGTACAATTTATAAAATATGCTGATCCTGAACCATTTTACAGTCTGGAATTATTGCCCTTTCTCTGCATTTCCACTGCACCCTTAAGTAGGCTAGGTTTAAACAACAGGAAAATAACTCACCTTGCAAGTATACACCCTGTTATCATACTGGTGCGAGTAGCTGCAGCGGCTTTGAGAGTCATGAGGAATGCCATCCTTTGCATGGTTCATACTGTTCTTGCAGCCAACCCTAAACCAGACCAAAATCATAACACTGAGCACATCACCATATCTGGGTGTTCAAAGTGGTTCCAATTTGTCACTACAAAATTTCAATAGCCAGACTGAGGGAAAATGCCCATCATTTTTGAACATTACAACTTGTATTTTTTTTAAATTTTCAATGCTTCCAAATATCCGGTCAGAAGCAAGTACACCCTTTCCCAATGCTGTTCCACCACCATCTATTTGAAGGTCATCATCAGCAACCTAGATTTACCCACCAGCTGAATCTCTGGGCTCTTTCTTGGAAATCACATCAATAAAAAACTGATCACTTTAACAAAAATGCAATCCAAACTTTTCCTTAACTTGCAGGAACCACAGCTATCCTTGCACCAGGTGTCTATCTCCATCTGCATAGTCCCACTGACTGAAGATGTGTGAAGCCCACTCATCTCCTGGCTCAAATTAGACTAATCCTTTTAATGAGATCTCATTCAACAGCAGTGCTTTATGAGCTCCTGTAACCACAGGACACTGCACCGCGAAGTTTGTGTGGTTTTGATAGGAATAGGTACGCCATTGCACCAAAGGCTCTGGTTTCATGATAATTACATATATGATACATGCGTACAACACAATAAATCTCCTCTGGCCATGAAAAAAACAGCATGAGTACATATTTAACATATCACTTGAATCGCCTAGGCATGGAAGGCTACAGGTCAAGTGCTGGAAAATGGGATTCATATGCATGGGTGCCCACTGGTCACCATGGACATGATGGCCCAAATGGCCTGTTTCCATGCTGTATGATGCTATATTCAGAGTACACTTGAATACACAAGAATAATTTCTTCACCACTAGTTGTATATGTCAACCTCAATGCTTTAGTAAAGAACAAAAATCTATTAGTAATAAATCAGTAATGATGCATCGCTCAATGCTAACAACGTACTATCCTGATTTAATAACTTAATCCCATTAAAGTTAATGAAACCAGCTGTCCATTGGTAGGTTAGGCTATAATCTCATCTTCACCCCTAAGAGTACTGCCATGAAGTAGTTTTGCCTCCCCTACTAAACATGCACTAAAGTAACAACTGGTAATATACATATATGTGGAGACACATGAGACTGTAGATGCTGGAATCTGGAACAACATACAATGCTGGAGGAACTCAGCGGGTCGAGCAGCATCTGTAGGAGGAAAGGAATTGTCAATGTTTTGGGTCGAAACCCTACATCAGAACATATATATATATATTCACTTACCCACAGCTGAGACATGTGCAGGAGCAAGTAAAATATTCGTCAGGGAAGAAGCAGCTGTAAGCCATTCGGTCATCTGCAATTTCTCCACAGAAACGCTCACTCAAAGCCTAAAGAGAAAATGTTGAAAGTACGATAATTCAGCAGAGCTGTTTTCCTAACAGTAACAAAAAACCCAGTCTCTGTTACTGTTGTCAACCAGTGGATATAATCTCAACTCAAATGTTTTACAGTTCAGGGAAACCTATTAGAGGTTATCATTTAATAAAAAGTTTTTGAAGTTCCTATTTTGGATGACATGTTATAGAAATCCCAAGTTTCTCTCCCACATCTATCATTCCCAGAATTAAAACATAGATTAACTGCTGTGTGTTTTACAACAGAATTCATGTTCCACAAAATTTATTTACTTTCACATTCAATGCTATGATGCATAAAATCAAGAAATACTATTTTTTTTTAAGATTGTTTCTACCTGAACAGCCAGTTTTAAAGTTTGGATTATTATGTTCATTTTCAAGTCTGTTAGAGTCATAAGAGCATGGAAACAGGCCCTTCGGCCCAACTTGTCCATGCCAACTTTGTTGCCCAGCAAGCTAGTCCCATCTGCCCATGTTTTGCCCATAGCCCTCTAAACCTTTCCTATCCATGTACTTATCTAGATGGCTTTTAAATGTTGCTAATGTGCCCACCTCAACCACCATTTCTGGCAGCTCATTCCAAATATGCACCACCCTTTGCATGAAGAAGCTGCCCCTAATGTCCCTTTTAAGTCTTTCCTCTGATCTAAAACCAATGCCCTCTTGTTTTTAGAACTCCTTTCCCTAGGAAAAAGACTATGTGCCCTCACCACATGATCTTGCATACCTCTACGAGGTTACCCTTCAATCTCCTAAATTCCAGGGAATAAAGTCCCGGACTATGCAACTTCTTCTTGTAACTCAGGCCCCCAAGTCCAGGCAACATCCTGGTAAAATCTTTTCTGCACTCTTTCTAGTTAAATAACATCTTTCCTATAACTGGGTGACCAAAACTGCACATAATTCTCCAAGTGAGGCCTCAGCAATGTATTATATAACCACAATGTAAATTCCCAAAGCAGAGTTCAACCTGGATAAGTGTGAAGTGATACACTTTGGGAGAGCGAATTCGAAGGCAGAATACAAGGTTAATGGCAGGACTCTTAGCAGTGTGGAGGATAGATCCCTCAAGGTTGCCACGCAGGTCGATAGGGTTGTTAAGGCGGCGTATGGAGTATTGGCCTTCATTAGTCAGGGTATTAAGTTCAAGAGCCGTGAGGTGATGTTTCAGCTCTATCAAACTCTGGTCAGACCAGACTTGGAGTATTGTGTTCAGTTCTAGTCGCCTCATTATTGGAAGGATGTGGAAGCTTTAGAGAGGGTGCAGAGGAGATTTACCAGGATGTTGCCTGGATTGGAGAGCATGTCTTATGAGGATAGGTTGAGTGAGCTAGGGCTTTTCTCTTTGGAGAGGAGGATGAGAGGTGACTTGATAGAAGCGTACAAGATGATAAGAGGCATAGATCGAGTGGACATTCAGAGACTTTTTCCCAGGGCGACAATGGCTAACACGAGGGGGACATAATTTTAAGGTGATTGGAGGAAGGTATAAGGGGGATGTCAGGGGTAAGTTTTTTTTACACAAAGAGTGGTGGGTGCATGGAATGCACTGCCGGCAGAGCTTGTGGGGGCAGATATATTAGGGACATTTAAGAGACTCTTAGATAGACACATGAATGATAGAAAAATAGGGGGCTATGTGGGAGGGAAGGGTTAGATAGATCTTAGAGCAGGATAAAATGTTGGCACAACATTGTGGGCAGAAGGGCCTGTACTGTGTTCTATGTTCTATACTCAATGCCCTGACTGATGAAGGCCAGTGTGCCAAACCCTTTCTTCACTACCCTATCTGCCTGTGACGCTGCTTTCAGTGAACTATGCACTTGCACTCCTGGGTCCCTCTGTTACATAACACCCCCCAGAGCCCTACCCTTCACTGCACAAGTCCTACCCTGCTTTGATCTCACAAAATGCAATACCTCACATTTATCTGGATTGAATCCACTTACCAATCCTCAGCCCACATACCTAATTGATCAAGATCCCCCTGTAATTTTTCATAAACTTCTACACTGTCTACAATACCAGCTATTTTAGTATCATCCGCAAACTTACTAACCATGCCATGTACATTCACAAATCGTTTATATAAATTACAAACAACAAAGGTCCTAGCACCGACCCCTGTGGCACACCGCTAGACACAGGCCTCCAGTGCGAGAAACAAACCTCGACCATCATCCTACCAGAGCCAATTATGAATCCAAACAGCTATCTCCCCCTGGATCCCATGCAATTAAACCTTCCAGACTAGCCTGCCATGAAGTACCTAGTCCAAAGCTTTGCTAAAGTCCACATAGACAACATTCATCTACCTTAATGAAAACCACGATGATGCTGGAGGAACTCAGCAGGCCAGGCAGCATCCGTGCAGCTGCTGAGTTCATCCAGCATCATCGTGTTTTTCATCTAGATTCCAGCATCTGCAGTCCTTTGTTTCGCCTCATCTACCTTCTTGGTTACCTCCTCAAAGAACTCCAAGAGATTTGTCAGACATAACTTTCCATGCACAAAACTGTGCTGACTGCCCCGAATCAGACCCCGTCTCCACAGTACCACAGTGATAGTTTTTGCTGTTCTTATTCTCAAAACCTGTGACAGTCTATTTTTATCAACTGTTTGGCATCTATTTATATGCTCCATTAACCAATGTCCTTGTGCAATCTTTCATTTCTTTACAAGTGAACTTGTTCTTCTATACAACTTTATCACTTTTCAATGTTCATCACAATTTTCAAATTCCTAACTGAACAAAATTTGTCACAAAAGTTACATGGTAACATGCGAAATAAACTTGCATAAAAGATCCTACAAATAAATGAATGGCCAGAGAAAGATTACTGCTGCTAAAACTGAGGAAGGATTGTTGACCAGAACACTTACACCATGTAGCCCTCCTATTTATATGTGGCAGGAAGTATAGAGTGAAGTGCAGGGACAAATGATGATGGAAGAAATGTGTACAACCTCAGTAGTGGTGAAGCACCCAGACAGGATGAAGACAGTGGCTTGTACTAAATAAATCTCCTTGGTCTCCATCCAGCCAACACCAAGCCAGAATCACAACTACATATAGGGAAGTCTGAGCAGAGACATGGAATCACACAACACAGAAACAGGCACTTTCAGCCCACTTGGTCAATGCCAGCCATGATGCATGATGCCGAACTACTCAAACCTCATTTGGCCACAATCAGGCCAATATCCTGCTACTCATTTCTTATCCATATACCAGTCCAAACGCCTTTTATAAATGTAATTGTATCTGCCTCAACCACCTTCTCTATTCCAAATGTTCACCACCCTGTGTGGAAAAACTTACCCTTCAGATCTCCTTTAAATTTCTCCCCTCTCACCTTAAACTCATGCCCTCTAGTTCTGGACTTCCCTTCCCTGGGAAAAAGACTCTGACTATCTATGACCCTTAATTTTATAAACCTCCATTAGGTCACCTCTCAACCTCCTACATTCAGGTGAGAATAAACCCAAACTATCTAATTTCTTCTTGTAACTACTGCTCTCCATTCCAGACTACGTCCTGATAAATCTCTCCTGCACTCTCTCCATTGTTACCACATCCTTCCTGTAGTGTGGCGACCAGAACTGTATACAATACTCCAACCACAGTGCAGCCAATGTTTTGTACAACTGCAACATGACATCCCAACTCTTAAACTCAATACCTCAAGCCTAGGAAGTCAAGCATACCAAATGCCTTTTTCACTACCCTATCCACCTTTCAGGGAGCTACGAAACTGTACCCAAGGTCATCAATACTCCTAAGGTCCCTGCCATTTACTCTATATGTCCTACCAGAATTTGACCTTCCAAAGTGCATTATCTCACACTTGTCTAATTTAATTCTATTTGCCAAGGTCATTTCAAGGCCCCTTTTTACCCTCCTAATTTCTTTCTCAAGTTTTCTCCTATATTCCCTATAAATGTCAAGTGACAGTGTGGGAAAAGTCTTCTAATGTTTCGGGGCTAAACTACACATTTTCCTAAGATCAGCATATTAAAGCATTGTCATGACCCACACTGCTGGTCAATTATTCAGCTCTAGTAGAATTCAAAGGGTCTATTTGTTGCACCAACTTTCTCATTGCAATGCAGGCCCAACACAGTATTGTTCTACAGGTTCAAGTCCATTTTTGCATTTTACTACAGTACTGTTTACAATAATATTCTACCATAATGACTTTGCTTTTTGAAGATGTATAACACATTCATGGAGTTTTTGTAGTAAATTTCTTTTAAACCCTATGAAGGGGCAAGGATTGGGGTAGTGAAGTACCTCTTCTAACCCATGAACTGAATCCCAATAGGTCTGCCAGACATCAAAGCTGTCATGGCTCCTCAAATCATTTCCTCAATTAAAATAGCTCAGTAAATTATTGGATTTGCTCTGCCTGTACAGCAATCACACCCTGCAGGTGATCTGCTTGATTGCTCAAGTGAGGTCCTTACAGGGAATAAGACTACATTGAAGTTTTTTATGTGCTCTATTCTAAAAAAAATACATCAGCCATCTTCTCACTTGGACTAGGAAACGATCACCTGAGCTAAGTTTCCATCAATTGGCAGCAAATCTTGAAAATTTGGGTTTTTTTTTGTTCCATTGCCGAAAACATTTATGGAAGCATTTCTGAACAAACCAGACTTTTGTAGAAACTCAAACTCCTTTCATCTTCAGCAAGTTTCCATTCTTTAGCTAAAACATTAATTATGTTAGAAATTCAGATTCAGATTAGTTTATTGACATATGCACCAGGGTGCAATGAAATTCCTTGCTCACTTGAATCTAGAGACATCATGAAGTAAAATCAGTCCCAGATGAGGCTGATTCTAGGTGATCACTTATCTGGGATTTTACACTAGTTCCAATAGTAGGTGCCAGAGCCCAAATTGACAAGGACTTTTATTGTTTGTGGTTATATTTTAACCAATGTCTTACTTTCAAAGCCTTAAAGATGATTCCTGGGGGTCTGGGAGAACGAGTTGTGTTGTTATTTAACTGCTGTTCAACAGTCCACAACAATCCAGAAAAGTCTGTTGGAGGATTATATGTTCTAGTGCCTTTGTACTGGATGGAACAAAAGGCTTCTGGAAAGCGTCCAAGCTTGTGAAATCGCTCCTGTAACAGTTTTTCTGGCAGTTCTGAAGGTCCATCTGCAAAGAGAAGACAATAGTTTAATGCAAAGCACCAACCCACCAATGCATATAGCACAGCAACAGGCCCTTCGATCTACCAAGTCTGTGCTGACCATCAATCACCCATTTACACAAATCCTACATTAATCACTTTTTAAAAAATTTCCCCACATTCTCAGTTCCTCTCACCTTCGAGCACTCACCTAATCATTGAAGCAATTTACAGAGGCCAATTAATCTACCAACCCACATCTTTAGGATTTGGGAGTGAACATGCAAACTCCACACAAATAGCACTGGAGGTCAGGATTGAACTCGGGTTGCTGGATCTGTGAGGCAGTGGCTCTACTAGCTGTGCCATTTGCTTCCTTACAGCTTTATTGCTACCACAATCCTCCGAGTAATTCCTATCCACTAAGGCTGCTGTATCAATGAGACCTGTTACAGATAAGGATACAAGCAGCAGGCTTACAGATAATCACAGAGTTTATAGACAACAGGCCAGCTGGGAGGGCAATGAAATGGTCAAGACTAGACAAAGCTATAGATGAAGATTTCAACAATAGACAACTTAAGGTAGAGTCAAGGAATACGAGACAGTTGGCAATAGATACTCCTTGCATTCCATGGATATGAAGTCCGAAAATCAACCCGTGGTTATTTTTTTTTCCCAATACAATTATAGAGTCATACAGCACAGAAACAGTTCCTTCGGCCCAACTGGTCCACGTCAACCAAGATTCCCATCTAAGCTAGTCCCATTTGCCCGCGTTCAGCCCATATCCCTCTAAACCTTTCCTATCCATGTACTTGTCCAAGTACCTTTTAAATGTTTTCAATGTACCTGCCTCAACCACTTCCTCTGGCAGCTCATTCCATATACTGACCACCCTCTGGATGAAAAAATTGCCTCTCGGGTTCCTATTAAATCTCTCTCCTCTCACCTAAACCTATGCTATCTTGTTCTTGATTCCCCAACCCTGGGAAGACTGTGCGTATTGACCCTGTCTATGCTCTCATGATTTTATACACCTCTATAAGATCATCCCTCATTCTCTTACGCTCTAGTGGAAAAAGTCCCAACCTGCTCAACCTCTCTCCATAACTTGGTCCCTCAAGTCCTGCAACATCCTTGTACATCTCCTCTGAACTCTTTCCAGCATCATGGCAACCAAAATTGAACACAATATTCCAAATGCAGCCTCAACAATGCCTTGTACAATTGATTCCAAATGCGACCTCACCAACGTCTTTTACAACTTTCACCAGGGTTACAAACAACGTGGTTTAGCTTTAGACAGATGGCACAGGAGAATGAAGTTCGAGGTTCAGGAGTGAAGTTTGCAACATTGGCCAAAAACATTGGTTCATGTCTTCCGATATTTATTTGAAGGAAATTTATCCGTACCCATGATTGCAAGACAGTGAAGTGTAAGTGGAGGAACAAAAGAGGAACACAAGATCTAGGACAGCGGTGCATAATTCTATTGAGTGAGGGCCAGACAACAATCCAAATCACCTCTAAAGCCACTCACATGAACGGTTATAGTTTAACCACACACAGCCAATACTTTTAGTGGAAATGAGTTGCTTGTTCTGACAAGCTAAACTAATTTGGGAGTTGGATGGGAAGCAGAATATTGAATTAGAAATAGAAACACTGTGCATTTAGAACCGTGAGACAACACCAGAGTGAGATATCATACACAGCTACTTAACGGCAGATATAGGAAGAACACAAGATCTAGGACAGCTGTGCATAACTCAACTGAGTGAAGGCCAGATTACAATCCAAGTCACCTCCAAAAGTATTCACATGAAATGTTAAAGTTTAACCATATGCAGCTGACATTTTTATTGACATCTTTGAAGACAAACACGAGAATCTATTTTTTATTTATTTTTCAGGATCTGGATGCAGCTGGCAGGGCCAACATTTAACAAGCAACTGCTGTAATCCATGCAGTGGTGGTACTGCTAAGTACCAAAGAAAAATAAAGTAATGTAAAATAATGGCAATCGACCAGTGTCTCTGACACCCACCATCATTAGGTGCTTTGAGAGGCGGGTCATGGCACCCATCAACTCCAGCCTCCCAGGCAGCCTCGACCCACTGCAATTCGCCTACCTTCGAAAACAGGTCCATAAGACCATAAGACATAGGAGCAGAATTAGGCCATTCAGCCCATTGAGTCTGCTCTACCATTTGATCATGGCTGATTTATTTTTCCCTCTCAATCCCATTCTCCTGCCCTCTCCCTGTAACCTTTGATGCCCTTAACTAATCAAGAACCTATCAACCTCTGCTTTAAATACACCCAATGACTTGGCCTCCGCAGCTATCCATAGCAATGAATTCCACAGATTCAGCACCCTCTGGATAAAGAAATTCCTCCTCATCTCTGGTCCTAACTCTCCCACCATTGGAAACATCCTCTCCACACCCACTCTATCCAGGCCTTTCAATATTCGGTAGGTTTCAATGAGATCCCCCCTCATCCTTCTAAACTCCAGCAAGTACCAGCCTAAAGCCATCAAATGCTCCTCATACGTTAACCCTTTCATTCCCCAGATCATTCTTGTAAACCTCCTCTGGACCCTCTCCAATGCCAGCACATCCCTCCTTAGATATGGGGCCCAAAACTGCTCACAATACTCCAAATGTCGTCTGACCAATACCTTATAAAATCTCAGCATTACATCCATGCTTTTATATTCTAGTCCTCTCGAACTGAATGCTAACATTGCACTTGCCTTCCTTACTACCAACTCAACCTGCAAGTTAACCTTTAGGGAATCCTGCACTAGGATTCCCAAGTCCCTTTGCACCTCCAATTTCTGAATTTGCTCCCCATTTAGAAATGCCTTTATTCCTTCTACAAGAGTCCATAACCAGACACTTCCCTATGCTGTATTCCATCTGCCACTTGTTTGCCCATTCTCCCAACCTGTCCAAGTCCTTCTGCAGACTCCCTACTTCCTCAACATTACCTGCCCCTCCATCTGTCTTTGTATCATCCGCAAACTTAGCCACATAGCCATCAATTCCATCATTCAGATTATTAACATATAACGTGTAAAGTAGTAGACCCAATACTGATCCCTGCGGAACACCACGTCACCGGCAGCCAACCAGAAAAGGCCCCCTTTATTCCCACTTCTGCCAGTCAACCAATCTTCTATCCATGATAGTACCTTTCCTGTAATACCATGGCCTCCTATCTTGTTTAGCAGCTTCATGTGTGGCATCTTGTCAAAGGCCTTCTGAAAATCCAAGTAAACAACATCCACTGACCCTCCTTTGTCTATCCTGCCTGTTACTTCCTCAAAGAATTCCAACAGATTTGTCAAGCAAGATTTCCCCTTAAGGAAACCATGCTGACTTCAGCCTAATTTATCATGTGCTTCCAAGTACCCAAGAAAGCTTAATAATGGACTCTAACATCTTACCGACCACTGAAGTCAGGCCAACTAGCCTATAATTTCCTGTATATTGCCTCCCTCCCTTCTTAAAGAGTGGAGTGACATTTGTGATATTCCAGTCCTCCAGAACCATTCCAGAATCTAGTGATTCTTAAAAGATCACTACTAATGCCTCCACAATCTCTTCAGCTACCTCTTTCAGAACCCTGGGGTGTAGTCCATCCGGTCCAGGTGAATTATCTAAAAGTTTGCAGATGACACCACCGTAGTGGGCCGAATCTCAAATGATGATGAGTCGGAGTACAGGAAGGAGACAGAGAGCTCAGTGGCATGGTGTCATGACAACAACTTTCCCTCAATATCAGCAAAACAAAACAAGTGCTCATTGACTTCAGGAAGGGAGGCAGTGTACATGTTGCTGTTTACATCAATGGTGCTGAGGTCGAGAGCTTCAAGTTCTGAGGAGTGAATGTCATCAATAGCTTGTCCCAGTCCAACCACGTGGATGCCATGGCCAAGAAACTATACAAGCCTCCACTTCCTCAGGAGACTAAAGATGTTTGGCAAGTCCCCTTTGACCCCCATAGAAAGCATCCTATCTGGATGCATCATGGCTTGGTACGGCAACTGCCCTGCCCGAGACCACAAGAAACTGCAGAGAGCTGCAGACACAGCCCAGTGCATCATGAAAACCAGCCTCCCCTCCATGGACTTTGTCTACACTTCTGCCTCAGTAAAGCAGCCAACATAATCAAGAGCCCCACCCACCCTGGATATTCTCTCTTCTTCCCCCTCCCATTGGGCAGAGTACAAAAACCTTTAAGCATGTACCACTGGGCTCAAAGACAGTTTCTATCCCATTATAAAATTATTGAAGTCCCCCAGCACAATATAATGGACTCTTGACCTCACAATCTACCTTGTCATCTGCCTGCTCTGCACTTCCTCTGTAACACTTTATTCTGCAATCTGTTATTGCTTTTCCCTTGTACTACCTCAATGTACTGTTGTAATGAAATGATCTGTATGGATAGCATGCAAATTGAAGTTTTTCACTGTACCTCAGTACATGTGACAATAATAAACGAATCATAATAATAGAGCGCTTCAGAATTTACACCCACCAATGAAGGAAGACCAAGGTTGCAGCCTTGGGAAGAGCTGTTGGAGTAGCCAAGGTGAGTAACTGCACTTCATTTTGTACATGGTGTACATCGTAGCCACTGTGCACCAGTGGTGAGGGGAATGAATATATAGGATGGTGGACAGGGTACCAATCAGGCAGGCATGCTTTGTCTTGGATGGTATCGAGGGTTGCAGCTGTGCTTATCCAGGCAAACAGGGACTGTTCAATCGCTTGTTTCTTGTACATTGTAGAAAGGGTTTGGGGTGTCGGGGGTGATTCACTCATCACAGGATACAGTGTTTGTCCTGCTTTTGTAGTCACACTATTTGTGTGATTGGTGCAGTTGGGTTTCTGGTCAATAGTGAAGCCCAAGATGTTGATGATTGGAGGATTTGGCCCTCATCTTGTTGGAGATTGTCACTGCCTGGCACTTCTGTGATGCACATATTACTTGCCATTTATCAGGCCATACTGGAAATGTAGTCTAAGTCTTGTTGCATGCAGGCTCAGAGTGCTATTTGCTAAGGAATTGTGAATGGAACTGAACATTGTGCAATCAGTGAACATCCCCACTTCAGACCCTAAGATGGAAGGAAGGCCTTCGATGAAACAGCTGAAGACGGTCAGGGTAATGCATATGTCGTAAGGAACACCTGCAGTGACATCCTGGGATTTACCTCCAATCACAACCAGCAAGATATGACTCAAACCATTGGAGAGTTTTCCCTTTGATGCCCATCAACTTCAGTTTTATCAGAGCTCTTTGATACCATGTTCAGTTAAATATGCTCTTGATTAACACCCTAGTTTGTTTAGACTTCTATCAAACTACACAAACTAGTAATTATTGCCTTATTTAAAATGCAGGGAATCGTGGGTTGCAGGTTTGTGCCAAACATCATAATTTGCTTGACATATTTCACAAGTCCCAGTGACTCAATGGATCATTACCAACACAGCCTACAGATTTTAATATATTGGCTGTCTTATATGTGAATTGGAATTAGTTTATTATTGTCACATGTGCCAAGGTACAGTGAAAAACTTGTCTTACATACCATTTATACAGATCAATTCATTGCACAGTGCATTGAGCTAGTACAAGGTAAAACAGTAACAGAATGCAGAATAAAGTGTCACAGCTACAGAGGAAGTGCAGTGCAGGTAGACAATAAGGTGCAAGGTCATAATGGAGCTAGATTGCGAGGTCAAGAGCCCATCTTAACATACAAGGGAACCATTCAGTACTCTTACAACAGTAGGATAGAAGCTGTCCTTGAGCCTAGTGGTATGTGCTTTCAGGTTTTTGTATCTTCTGCTGATGGGAGAGGGGAGCAGAGAGAATGTCCAGGGTGGGTGGGGTCTTTGATCATGCTGGCTGCTTTACTGAGGAAGAAAGAAGTATAGACATAGTCCATGGAGGGGAGGCTGGTTTCTGTGATGTGCTGAGCTGTGTCCACAGCTCTCTGCAGTCACAGGCAGAGCAGTAGCCATGATGCATCCAGATAGGATGCTTCCTATGGTACATCGATAAAAATCGGTGAGTGTCAAAGGGGACATGCCCAATTTCTTAGCCTCCTGAGGAACTAGAGGCACTGGTGAGCTTCCTTGGCCATGGCATCTATGTGGTTGGACCAGGACAGGATATTGGTGATATTCACTCCTAGGAACTTGGAGCCCTCAACCCTTTCAACCTCAGCACTATTGATGTAGACAGGAGCATGTGCACCACCCCCCTTCCTGAAGTCAATGACCAGATCTTTTTTTGCTGTCATTGAGGTAAGGGTTGTTGTCATGACACCATGTCACTAGGCTCTCCATCTCCTTCCTATACTCCAATATCATCATTTGAGATATGGCCTACTACAGTGGTATCATCTGCAAACTTGTAGATGGCATTAGAGCAGAATCTGGCCACGTAGTCATGAGTGTACAGGGAACAGAGCAAGGGGCTGAGAATGCAGCCTTGTGGGCACCAGTGTTGAGAATAATCATGCTGGAGGTGTTGCTGCCTATCCTCAATGATTGTGATCTGTTGGTCAGAAAGTCAAGGGTCCAGTTGCAAAGGGAGGTGTTGAGTCCCAGGTCTCAGAGTTTGGTGATGAGTTTGCTTGGAATTATAGTATTGAAGGCAGAGCTGTGGTCAATAAACAATAGTCTAACGTAGGTGTCTTTACTGCCCAGATGCTCCAGAGATGAGTGCAGGGCCAGGGAGATGGCATCCACTGTAGACCTTTTCAGTGGTAGGTGAATTGCAGTGGGTTGAGGTTTTCTGGAGGGCTGGAGTTAATATGTGCCATGACCAGCCTCTCAAAGCACTTCGTGATGGTGGATGTCAGAGCCACCAAGCAGTAGTCATTAAGGCATGTTACCTTGTTTTTCTTGGGTACTGGGATTATTGTGGTCTTCTTGAAGCAGGTGGGAACCTCGGATCAAAGCAGGGAGAGGTTAAAAACCCAAGATTTAATTAGTTTAAAAAACACTGACAAGCCCTGTGCTCAACACTAATTTGTTCGCCTCTCAGCATTGACCAACCACACAAGAAAAATACCATTTTTGTGTGATTTATTGCTCACGAGATGTAATTGCTGCTGGCAATGCGCCATTTGTTGTCCATCCCCAACAACCCCCTCAACCAAGAGGCTCCTCAGAGTTAACCACATTGGAGGATCAGGAGTCACAAACAGGCCAGACAGTTGAGGGGGGTAGATATCCCTCCCTAAAAAGGTCATCAATGAACCAGATGGGTTTCATAACAATTCAGTAGTTCGTGATGTCACTGAAACAAGCTTTTGTTAATTTCCAAATTCCACATCTGCCACGGTGGGACCTGAAGGTGTGTCTCTGGTCCATAACTCTACATCTAAGTCGAAGCACTGAAAGCCTAACCTTCCAGAATCTGTTTGCCTTTTACTCTGTGCATCAGCTTCCTCTCCAGCCAGCCCTGCCACCCAAGTCTCAGTATTCCCAAATGACTCTAACATTTCCAAATACAGTCCGAGTTAACAAATGGGTTGACAGAAGACTCAGGTACCGTTAAATGTGCACAGGGCTGTTACTGTTGTTGAGCAAACCAAAAATCAAACACCTTATTCCAGCATCACACCAGTGCACTTGCAGATACACAAGGGTATGGCAGAGCATTTACTTTGGAAACCAACTTAGCTCCTTGTAAAAAAAAAGACCGTAAGTTTCCTAGGACCGTATACACTGTGTAAGAGGTGGGGAGGGGGGAACTCATTGTTGGAGAATGGGATGGTGCATGCAGCATTTCAGGCAAACAGAAACTCTGGGAATTTTCTTAGACTTGATTCGTAAACTCAGACTGTATTCTTATGGTCAGCAAATCACATAGACAACAGGTCAAACTAACTAGATACTGTTTTATTTATTTGTTCACTTGATGCTAATACTGCTGGCAATGTATTTACAGTCCATTTCCTAATTGTCCCCGAATTGAGGCAGCCTTCAAGAATTAAACACGTTGATGGCTCTGGAGTCACACAGACCACAGCAGGCAAGGATGGTAAATTTCCTTCCCCATAGGCATTACAATAATCCAATGGTTTCATGGTTACTGAGATTCACTTTTAAATAAAAACATGCAGAAATAATTGCTTGCACACTTCCTGTTCCTCCACCTTCCCAGAAAGCAATTCTGAACAACAGTATTAGCAACATGTCCCAACAGCACAACAGATAGCACTGTCTCAGGCTATCTGGAGATCTTTGGAGGATTGCAAGAGGCTATAGAGGTTTGTAAACTCAGCCAGCTCAATCATGGGCACAACTCTCCCCATCATCAAAAGACATCTTCAAGAGACAGTGCTGCATCCATCACTAAGGACCTTCAACAGGACATGCCCACTTCTTGTTACGACTATCAGGGAGGAGGTACAGGACCCTGAAGACCCACACTCAATGATTCAGAATCAGCTTCTTCCCCTCCACCATCAAATTTGTGAAAAGTCCATGAACACTGCCTCCTTATTCCTCTCTTTCTTTTGCACTTATTTACTTTTGTAATCTGTAGTAATTTTTAATGTCTTTGCACTGTACTGCTGCTACAAGACAACAAATTTCACATCATACAAGTCTGTGATAATAAATCTCATTCTGATTCTGACCTGGTGCGATTTTCCAAGTTTGGGAAAATGCAAAGAGGGGATAGAGGGATTTGTTTCAATTACTTAATTTGACCCTTCTCATACTTTCTTTCAACTTGGCTACTGCTCAGTAGTTAGCATAGAATTGGTGTGTAAAAAAATGTGGTTGATGATCAGCACAGCCTTGGAGGGCTGAAAGGCCTGTTTCCATGCTGCATCTCTTCATGACTTTAGTCAACAAGTGGCACTGACCCAATGGTGTAGAGATCTTTTCCTAATCTAACTTGTTTCTCTAGAAACAGATCAGAAGATGCATGTTTACTAATCCTACTGCTTCATTTTTTTTTGCTGGGACAATATGATGGAGATCTTCTTTACAGCAAGTGGTGAATCTCACTGTTAATCCATTGCTACTAAATTCAAGTAACTTAAAGAAGATGAGGACCATCTAAATAAATCATCAAAAGGTACAATGCCAAATGTCTATAATGGTCTGAGTGCTTCCAACCAGTGCTGACCACTTACGTTTACAAAATGGCTGTTGGCAAATTTTAATTATAAAGGTAAACAGTGCATTTATTTTGTAGAAGTTTGTCAAATTTAATGGAACAGTTACACTTTAGGTAGTTGATAAAGTGTTAAAAGTTCTGTACCTAAAGTATCACATGGAAGGAAGCCAAGTCTCCCAATCTGAAGTCTGCTAGGGTATAATACTGAACCCTAATCACATTTTTCCCTACCCAACCATCATCTTAGGTATCTCAGATGTACTAATGATCTGTTTAATGATGAAACACCAAATATTATCAAGAGGACACAGTGATTATACAAAGCAAATCATCCTGATATGGATATTGTATGAAGCCAGGCAAACCCTGAATGTTTTATCAGAATGTACTCTGACCCTGCCAAACAAAACCAGCCCTGTTGGGTTCAGGCCAGGTAGCCAGGTTCTATTCCCAACCAACTGACCCATATCACCAGGTCAGAGACTCTAGGCTGGACCTGAAAAATGGATCTAATAGGTTGGATATGCACCAAGGATCTCAGAGAATTTTGACATCCATATGCATAAAGCACATTAAATATGTTACATTTATGATGCTGTGATTATTACAATGACCTGGCTCAAATCTACGTATTGAATACTCCTGAATAAAATTTGTTCAGGAAAGAAAGGGAAGAAAGCCACGGATGCAGGGGTAACAGTATTAAGAGTATTACATTGTTGGAAGGATGGATGTCTGAAACAGTCAAGGTCAGAAACAATACAAGTGCCACATACACAGTAATATACCATATACCAGTAATATACCAATATAATGTGCCATATACCTGTAACCCACCAATGGGATGTATATAATAGCGAATTTCCTGGAAGTCAACAGTAGTCTTAATGGAAACAATTAGCTGCTGGATCTGGTTCTGGAGAAATAAGGCTGGTCATGTGAACAATCATCATTTGGGAAAGACCAAGGAACACTGATTACCGCATCATAAGGTTTAGATCAGCTATGGAAAATCCAAGGAGCAATGGAAGAGTATTTAAATAGGACAGACAATTTTAATGTGTTTTGTACAGACCTAGGCCAGATTAACTGGGATCCAAGACTGTAAGGCATTGAACAATGGAGCCCTTAAAGTAGAAATGGTTCTGATAACGGATCTGTTGTTCACATCCCGATTCACTGTTAGTTCCCTCAGAATATTGAGCGTACAATCTTTTTCCTCTATTGCACATAGCAAAGCCAAGTAATTACTAAACCCTCCTCTCTGTATTTTCATTTCTAATATAACCATTTGGTGGCTCACATTGCTTTAAAATAGCTACATCATGTGCGCTGATTTGTAAACCATGAACTGAAATCCAACCATGTTATAATTCCAGTGTACTGTTGAAATACTAGCAGTAATATAGCTTTGACGAACTGTCAAGCCAAAATGTTAACCATTTCTCTTTCTATAGATGCTGCCTGACCCGCTGAGCATGTCCAGTAGTTTATATTTCAGATTTCTAGTACCTGCATTTTTTTTTATATTTCTACCATTAAAGGAACGCTGTGCTAAAAGAAGCGCATCTTTCACCCGAAACAGCAAACAAAGATGCCATGTTTGCACTATGGTGATATAAATGGATGGTACTAAACGTGACCCGTGTCACGGCCGTTTGGGTAATGAAATTCGCCCTTACAGAATTCACATATCACTACTAAAAACTCTGGGATATGGAATAAAAGTTTGCTCTTACGAAATTTGTGAAAAGTAAATAAACAATTCTTGAAGTATGCGCAGATGCTTTCCTGACTTCTATCCTGTACAGTGAAGCATGGCAATGTAATACAGCACAATCTTAACCCTTCAACTAATCAATTCCTTTAGAACAGGAGCAAAAGGCAGAAAATTAGCAAAGGAAAATATATTATAAACAATAATTCTGAACTTTGCTTCCATCCATGGATATCCTTAAGTTCAAAATTACCCTAAGGCATTGGTCAGACCGCATTTGGAATATTGTGAACAATTTTGGGCCCTGTATCTATGGAAGGATGTGCTGGCCCTGGAGATGGTCCAGAAGTTGTTCACATGAATGATCCCACGAATGAAAGGCTTAATGTATGACGTGCGTTTGATGTCTCTGGGCCTGTACTCGATGGAGTTTGGAAGGATGGGGCGGAGGGGGGGGGGGTGCGGGAATCTCATTGAAACCTATCAGATACTGAAAAGCTTGGATCGAGTGGACACAGGGAGGATGTTTCCATTAGTGGGAGAGTCTCGGATCTGAGAGCACAGCCTTTAAAACTGAGAAGAGGAGGAATTTCTTCAGCTAGAAGGTGGCAAATGTGGAATTCATTTCCACATAGTGCTGTGGAGGCTAAGTGTATAAGGCAGAGATTGATAGATTTGATTGGTAAGGGGGGTACAAGGAGAAGGCAGGAGAATGGGGTTGGAAAAAATCAGCAATGATTGAATGGCAGAGCAGACTCAATGGGCTGAATGGCCTAATTCTGCTCCAATGTTTCATGGACTAATGATCAAGTACATAGCCTTAATCATCCTTTTTTTGGACTAGATGCATGATAATTATGTCAAAAGTTGAGATGGAGTTTTACTACATGGGAACATTAAACCACTACCACCTTAAATATCATCATCTCGTCTACAATCAAACATACTATAACTTTTAAGCACTTATAAATTTCACCTTGGGGGAATAAAAATGAAAGCCTAGTTATACAATACACCGGAATATCCAGATGCAATACTAAAATTCTTTGTTTAGCTTACCAGATCCTAGTAACTTAGTGTGCACAGTTTCATGAAAGATTATGACGGACGGTCCTAGTGTAGACAATGGAACATCCAATCCACATCTTGCAGTGGTAGCTTTCAACTCCTTTGTGAAGTGTTTAAGGTAAGCTTCAGATGCATCACCAAGAAATTTAAAGAGGTCATTGTGTAATCTGTCTGCATGAGTTCTGTAAATAATTGTGTCAGATATAGCAAGTACTTTAAGTAGCAATCTTGTTCTTTGACTTAAGTTGGTAGTAGCTCCCAGCAATCCTTCAGTATCAACAACAATAATGTGATGAACAGGATCATAGGCTGCCCATACTCCAACGGTGCAAGACTCCTGGGTTGGGGAGGTTTTGAAAACTTCACGACCTTGGAAGAATGTATGATTAAGGGTATGAGACTTTCCATCACCAGTGTTGCCAAAGATTGAAACAACCTTGAGGTTTTCATCTGGTTTGCAAGCAAGTTTTTGAATAAATTCTTCTTCATCTGCTACCTAAGGAACAAACCAAACACATGAAATAATTACTTGGGAAAGTCCAATTATAACCTTGCTTATTGTAATGAGATTTAAAATAGCATTTCAGACTCTACAGTCAACAGCAAAACAGGAAGGGGACAAATTCACATCTTTGCCACTGCACCCCACCCTCAGCCCCCAAACTTTCCATCCTGCATGATACTAACATGATACTAATCCTCCACAAAAGTGGTTGGATAATTTGATTAAATTTCACTCATTCCTGACAGCCAAGTACCTGTACCCAACTGTGGCCATGGCTGAGAATAAAAGATACTGCCAAACAGAGAAATTTAGGGAATTAAATTGAACTCTTACTTTGTAGCATCAGATTTATTAGATTGAGAAAAATCAACACCATTGGCTCTTTTAAAAAGGAGTTGCCTACAAGGGTATTGACAGTAACTGTTGATAATTGTAGCTGCAGTTAAGGGATATCTACTGGAGCAACTGCACACATTTCCATAGTTTCTATTCCCTCACACTCTCTCAATTCCTCATTGCAATTACTTATGTACCTCAGGCTGCTGACTCAATCATTCTTCTATCTTTCTGAATTTTTCATGTCTGGTCTAATTTTGTTTCTCTACGAAGTTGAAGAACATGAGCAACAGGAGTAGATCATGCAGCCCCTCAAGCCTAAAAACCATTCAACCAGATCATGGGTTACCCAATGCATATCCTGATGTCACCCATGACTCGATTCCCTCCTAAAGCTCAAAAATTTTATCTCAGCCTTGAGTACATTAAATGACCTAGCACCACAGCTCTTGGGCAGAAAATTCCAAAGCTTAATTTCAAAAATTCTACCTCTTCAAATCAACTTAAATTTAAATCAATTCTTTACCCTTTGTCTACATTAGCATTAGTTAACTGCACCATTTTGAAAGCTATTCCTCCTAAATTCCACGAAAACTGTAATTCCTACTGCTGTTTTGTCAAAGTACACATCCAGGTTACTTTTCTTCTCTATTCTCTTCCATTCAAAATTCAACTTTTTCCAGTTTCTCCAATTACAGATTTCCAACTACAGATTGTTGGTCCTGCTGTTTATTCAAGTCCTGGATGTGCTGTTACCTTCATTGTGCCTTTATCAGCTCAATTCTAGCAGGTTATAGAGTTAACAAAAAATTAAAACTTATCAAGTCAGAGAGCATGACCGAAGTACTGAAAACTGTGCTTGTCTTTACAAGAGATGATGAAGCTAATGGAGCAGCAGAAGCAAGAGGATTAAAGATAATGATGGGGAAAAAAAGGAAAGGAAGGAACTATAAATAGGTTGATATCATTCAGAGTTAACAAGTCATACAGTCCAGATGTGATGCATCCTAGTTCACTGAGAAAAGCATGGACTAAAGCATGAAAGAATAGCTTCAATTTGAATATTGGAGTGTTCCTGGGGGGACATTTGCAAGTGTTACACCTTAATTCAAAACAAGAGGGATTAAGCTGCAGTTACCAAAATTAACCTGCGGTTACCAAAATTAACCTGGTAATTACAGCTCACGATCAGTGGTGACAGAAGTACTGGAAATGATTGTCATGCACAAATTTAAAACTCGACTGAAAACAATTCCTTCCCTCCTATAGATGCTGCTTGACCCACTGAGTTCCTCCAGCAGATTGCCTGTTGTCTTCTATCACTTCCTGGGGAAACCACGGGGCTGGGGGTAGATCCCTCCACTACGAATAAACATTTCACCACGGTAACACAAGAGACTGCAAATGCTGGAATCTGGAGCAACACACAAAAAAGCTGAAGGAACTCATCAGGTCAGACAGCATCTATGGAGAGAAATGGACAAAGTGACGTTTCAGGTCGAGACCCTTCATCAGGATGCCCAAATGAAGGGTCTCGACCCGAAACATCGACTGCCTATTTCCCTCCATAGATGCTGCCAAACATTTCACCACCACTAGCTGTCCCTTAACAACATTGCACCAATGCAACCACTAATCCTTGGTCTTAAACTGGGCTAACTACTACATGACAGTATTAAAATGCTCTTTCTGGACGGCCCAAGTACAGATTTGAACATTAAGACGGCAGGGCACTTGGCTGCCACAATAGCCCGCAGTCCAAGAGGGAGCAGCTGGCTCAGCTCCTGCCCTCTGCCCAACCACCGCCCATCCGCAGTAAACGTCGCTTTACCCGGATCTCCTCCTTCTCATCGACCAGCAGGAAGCTGTTGGTAAGCTGGACCAGCGGCTGCTGCTGCTCCTCGGGCCCGGGACCGGCCTCGGGCAGCGGGGGGTAGTTGACCAGCGGGTGCTTGCGCCGGTTGGCGTGGCTGCGGCGCTGGCACTCGGCGCACAGGTTGAGCCGGCAGCTCTGGCAGCGGGCGCTGGCCCTGGGCCGGGCGGAGGGAGCGGGCCCCAGCGCCGAGCCGCGGCACTGGTCGCAGTAAGGGACGTGGCCCGGCTGCAGGCGCCTCCGTTCGTGGTCGGCGAAGCGCGCCTGGGCGTGGAGCTGCAGCTCGCAGCGGCCGCACTGCAGGCTGCCGCACTCGTCGCACTCGAAGGCCGCCTCCGAGCCGCTGCAGGCGTAGCTCTCCTGGCAGCTTAGGCCCGACGCCGGAGCGGGAGCGGCGCCCGAGCCTCCGCCGGGCTTCTCCAACGAGTCCTGGCCGCTCATTCTCCTCAGCACCGACCGACGGACGGACGGACGGCCCCGGACTCGCCTGCTGACTCTCTGCGCAGGCGCGGTGATGCGCTGTGCCGAGTCCCGCTACACTAGCATGGAGCATGCGCCGCGCGGCGCCTTCTGGGAGGTGTAGTCCGTCACCCGGGGGTTGTAGGCAGCGGGAAGGTAACTGCAGATGCTGAAAATCTGAATTAAAATCAACAAAGGCTTGGTAGGTTGGTCAGTATCTGTGGAGAAAGGGACAGAGTTTTAAGTTTCAGTTTGATTAACTTTAGAGTCATAGAGTTATACAGCACAGAAACAGGCCCTTCAGCCCAACTCATCCATGCCAACCAAAGTGACTGCTTGATCTAGTTCCATCTCCCTGCATTTGGCCCATATCCCTCTTAACCTTTCCTGTCCATGTACCTGTCCAAATGTCTTTCAAACATTGGAATTCTACCTGCCTCCACAACTTCCTCTGGCAGCTCCTTCCACATACCCACCAGGTGTGTGAAAAACTTGCCCCTCAGGTCCCCTTTAAATCTTTCCCCTTTCACCTTAAACCTATAACCTCTAATATTCAGGAAAAAGACTGAGACTCTGCCCTGATGTTATGACGGTGGGTACTGGTGGAGGACATTGACGCAGGTGTACAGTACTGGTGGGGACGGGTCTGGGACTGTATAACACTGGGTTATGGTACTGATGAGGACATGCTTGTCACTATATAACACTGGGGTACAGTACTGGTGGGGATAGGTCTGTCACTGTATAACACTTGGGTACAGTACTGGGGGGGAGGGGTCTGTCACCATATAACACTGGGGTACAGTACTGGTGAAGACGTGTCTGTCACTGTATAACACTGGGGTACAGTACCAGTGGAGACAGTTCTGTCACCATATAGCAGTGGTTTATGGGGTACAGTACCAGTGGAGACAGTTCTGTCACCATGTAACAGTGGTTTGTGGGGACGGGTTTGTCATTGTATAACACTGGGGTACAGTACTGGTGGGAAGGGTTCTATTTTTATTGCATTGGGGTACAGTACTGGTGGGGACAGGTCTGTCACTGTATAACACTGGGGTATAGTATTGGTGGGAAGGGGTCTACCTCTATTGCACTGGTGTACAGTACTGGTGGGGACAGGTTTGTCACTGTATGACACTGGGGTACAGTACTGGTGGGGACGGGTCTGTCATCGTATAACACTGGTGTACAATACTGGTGGGCAGCATGTCTGCAATGGGATATTGATTGATTAAGGATGTGTGGCAAGTCTGTCGATAGGTATTGTTAGATGTAAGGAAGTTCAGAAAGAGCAGAGTATTTTCTCATTGAAATGAAATTAGGAACTGCGATGAGCAGGTGATTCAAAATAAAACTGCAGGTGCTGAAAATCTGAACTAAAAATTCTGGAAATACTCAGCATGTTTGGCAGCATCTGTGGAGGGACAAACAAAGTTAACATTTTAGGTCAGATGAAAGGGATTTTGGGTCTAATTACAAAAATCACTAAAAGCATATAGGCAGTCACCAAAGATAATTAATAAAGCTGATAAAATCTTGGCCTCAATTGCTGGGGTTAAAAATTAAATGAGAGCGAGTTTTGCTCAGATCCAGTCTGTTCTTGGCCCTACATTATAGCGAGCCTTTTGAGGGGATGCAGTGCAGGTTCATCAAAGTGTTACTGAGATGAAAAGGATTAAATTTGGACGACCATTTGCATTGACATGACATTGTGATCTAAGCAATACACTGATTGGCATGGTCATTAGAATGAAAATAAGTATAATTTTTCCAGGAAAATTGAAGCATTTTGAAGGGGAATCACAAACACTCGCACTCAAGGACTGATATTGGTGAACTATAGACATTTTCCAAAGTAGATTAATGGATTTTTATCAGGTTCTATTATTAAGGACTCCTGCATCAAGATGGATGGATGGACTCAAGGTAGTCTGAGTGAGTTGAGCTCAGGGGCTGATTGATATTTCTGTGCTCCAAAAGAGCTTTGGGTTATGGACATCACCTTGTAAAATGGGTCCTCTTTTTAATGGTCTATCAGACTTTTTTCTTTCACTGAACGTTTATCAATAGTCTTGTCTCTTTCTCCCTGTCAGGAGTCTTACCTTTTCTGTATGAGTTTGCTGTTCCCTCTGTTGAATAGTCAGCACATGTTTGACTCGGTGTGCATGTTGACCAGATATATAGGGGGTTAATCTTAACCCCATCGTCCTTAAGGAATCAGACACGGTAAAGCATGGACAGTTCATCCAGTCTGATAAGTTTACTTCAAGACCTTCCAGATAGGTTGGGTTAAGATTGTTTCCTGTGTGCATGACTTGGAGCTTGGGACTACTTGGAATTGGAAGTCATATAAATCCTGGCCTTGCCAGATCCCAAATAATGAATAAATTTTAAGGTCCAAAAATGGAGAGTATTAAGAGACTGAGAGCAAAAGTGATGGAGGAACCGGTATTGTAGTTATCATTCTAATTTCATCCTTATAACTGTGTGTGCATGAGCTCACATAAACCCTCCAAATATCAGTGCTCTCCCCCAAGGGAGATGACAGAGGAAAGGCCCTTGTGCAGTTTTACACTTCAAAGCCTTCTCTACAGCAAACAATACTGTAAAACTCCAATACTTGTGACCCCCCTCATTATGGGAAAGTTGCATTTCCTAGAAAACCGTCCATATCACAATTTTCCGTAATGTGAATCCGCATCATCTGCGCATGCATCAAGAAATGCAAGTTGAAAAAAAAATTTAGCCTTGATTTATTTCTTTTTATTCACAAAAATTCTGTGAGAGCAAATTTTATTCTGTATCTCAAACTTCCGGGTAGTGATTTGTGAATTCTGTAATGGTGAATTTCCGTAACCCAAACAGCTGTAACGGCAGGGTCATCTGAATATTTTCTATCCTGGTAATTTTTATTCCCAATTTACCAGGGTCCCACTTCCCCCATTCCCATTCAACTTACAGCAGACAACTTGCTGTAGCCTTTCAGTGACAGATCTGACTGAACCACTGGGAACAACTTCATGTCCTGGTCTCCTCTGCCAAAACTGTTCACTGTTCCAGCAACGATAACCCCTGCTTCTTTTCTCCACTACAAATTAATAAGTGCAAGGGTACCTTTAAAAATTGAGTGTGCCACACATGTTAGCCAATATATCATTGCCCAAGGCACTGCTTTTTAGATGAGTGTAACTGCTTTCAATAAAGGATGTGCAGCTCATTGTTCTAGCTCTGTTCAATCAGCTGTGCTTATATCAATGTAAAGAAACCCACAGCCACACATGATTGTTGAGTCTAGCTTGCTGTACAGACACTCCCCAGTTATGAATGCCTGACCTATGGACACCCAGTACATACGATCGAGCGTCAGGGAGACAGTCGGGATAGATGGGGATGGATTTGCTGGCTGCTGTGGGGCTGTAGGCATCTTCTGCTGGGTGGGAATGGGGCATTTCCACGTGCCTTCTCTCCCCACCGCCACCTCGCAAACGTTCAGGGGCTGGGTGGTGCTGAGCAGACTCACTCACTGAGTCAGTGAGGCCGGCTGGCAGCCGCTCTTCCTGTGCCTGCTCGCTCTCCCGTCACAGCTGTTTCTGTGATCCTCTCCCACACACTGTTTCTGTTCATTTCCGACTTGCAAAAAACTCGGGTTACGAACAGTTCTCATTCGTAACTTGGGGACTTCCTGCAGCAGTTCATTGATCCACTGTGAGGGAAATAGGAAATAGAGTTCCCCAGGTAAAACAGGTGTGGAGAGTAGAGCAGCAATGATGTAGGCAGTTGACATGTTGAATGTGTCAAGAAGCTTAAGGATATGAATGGATTTAGCCACTCACATTGCACATGGAACAAGTGCAATTGTTTCCTGAGTGAATGCGATATTGTTCAAGTTCAAGTTTATTGTCATGGGCCTACATACCAAGGGTAACTTTTTGCAGGAGCAGCACAGTACATTACAAAACGAGGACAAACATAAGTTAACGTAAACTTAAATTGTCATAAATTATACATAACTTATACATATGCAAAATAAACAACAATATAGACATAACAACACCAGTGCAAGATTGAGAGAGAAAAAGAAAAAATATATATATATTCCGGGGTAGTGTTAAGGGTTTTTACAGGTCGGTTCAAAAACCTGATGGCAGTGGGGAAGAAGCTGTTGTTGAACCTTGAGGTGTGGGTCTTCAGGCTCCTGTACCTCCTGCCTAATGGCAGCAATGAGGAGAGGGCATGGCCCAGATGGTGGGGGTCCCTATTGATGGACGTCACCTTCCTGAGACATTGCCTCTGGTAGATGTTCTCAATGGTAGGGAGAGCTGTACCTGTGATGGAAGTGGCTGAATACACCACTCTCTGTAGCCCCTTGTTCTGGTGTATTGGAGTTTCTTTACTAGGCTGTGATGCAACCAGTCAGAATGCTTTCCACTGTACATCTGTAGAAGTTTGTCAGAGTCTTCGATGACATGCCGAATCTCCTTAACCTCTTAAGAAGGCAGAGACACTGCCACACCATCTTTGTGGTGGCAGGATCTTGAGGAAGACACAGAGCAAAGCAATCTAACGATATGGAAGAGGAGGACAATAGCATGGCTGGCATTAGGGCCTGGGAAATATGAAACTTCAGTGAAACCACCAGTGCTGTGAATTATAGACAACGTTTCAGATGAAGATACAGTGGGAGGGACACGTTAATCTTGATGTTTGATATTTTATCCTCAGCTCTCCCATGGTCAGGGATTAAAAGTACTTGTTTAATGAATTAACCATTACTTTGTCATCTATTAAATATTACCTGCATCTAGTATGCCCCAGCTCCCTTTGCCATTTTATTATTCTTAACATATTTACTGAAATGGCTGCAGGGTTAGACATTTTTTAAAATATTTTCTTTGTGTCCTTCATAGGTTTGATAGAAATTTATCTTCAGACTGAGTAAAAATGGAAACAAAATATTCCAGTTATATGAAATTTCAGTGAAGATATGAAAGGGGAAACTGCATAGGACAGCCCTTTGTATTCATGGTAGAATTGGGGTGATTTATCTTGGAAAGTGACTAGGAACAAACTGCAAGTGCACACTCAACCGTTGAACAGTGAGAAAGAAGCAACAATTAGATTTGCAAGGCAGCTAACAGTGCTTGGCTCAGTAATAGAGTTGTAATAATAGGACACTTTAACCATCTCAAGGTAGATTCGATAAGACAAATGTTTGTGGTCATAATGGGAGGGGTTCTTAGAATGCATCCAGGTTTGTTTCCTTGCTCAATATGTTCCATGTCCAAGGAGGAAGGCTATAGTGTCAGCTTTTAATAATGAAGCACAAGTAAGTGCCCTCAAGGGAGGAGACCCACTTGGGAGTAAGTGACAATAACTTTATTAGGTTTATGTTGGAAATCGATAAAGAAATAAAAGGTTTAAAGTAAATGTGTTGACCTGAAAATTAGAATGTTTCAAAAGGACAGAATTTAGATTAAACGATCAAAGAAAAAATAATCAAAGTATTGTACAGAGAGATATTGAAGAATACAGGTTAGATATTGTATAGGTTAACCCTTCCATGCCTTGGAATAAATATATGCTTTGTTATTTTGAATCAAAATAGCCTGTGAGTGTTTTGATGGGTTTGTAAAAAGGGAAAAAGCTAGCAGAGGCAAATGTAGGTGCCTTGTAAACTGAGGTTAGGGATTTGTGATGTAGAATAAGGATATGTCAGAGGAATTACTTAGATCCTTTGTGTCTGTCTTCAAGGACCAATACATAAAAAAATTCCCAGGAAAACTGGAGAACCAAGGGACCAGTGAAAAAAAGGAAGTAACAGAAATTATCATTAAGAAAGAAATACTACTAAAGAAGTTAATGAGCCTGAAAACTGATTAATCCCAAATACCTGATGATGTTCATCCCATTGAAAGAGGTGGCTATGGAGGTAATGTGCACTCTGATTATCATCAATTCTGCAGATTCTGCAATGGTTCCTGCAGATTGGACCAAATATGACCCCACTATTTAAGAAAGAAAGGAGAGAAAACAAAGAGCTACCAACTGGTTAGCCTGACATTAGTAGATGGAATCTGTAATAATGTGATATCAAGACACAAAGAAAATAGTATTGATATTGATTTATTATTGTAACATGTACTAAGATACAGTGAAAATCTTTTGTGTGCCATCCAGTCAGATCATTCCATATATAATAACATTGAGCTAGTAAAAAGGAAAACAGAATGCAGAACATAGTGTTGCAGTTACAGAGAAACTGCAGTGCAGGTAGACAAATAAAGTGCAGAGGCCATGACGAGGTAGAATAGAAGATCAAGAGTTCATCTTTTAGCGTATGAGAGGTTTATTCAAGAGTCTAATAACTGGAATAAAAGCTGTCCTTGTACCTGGTGGTAAGTGCTCTCAAACCTTTGTATCTTCCACCCGAGAGGAAGGGGAGCAGGAAGAAGAGAGAATGACCGGGGTGGGAGGAGTCTTTGATTATGTTGGCTGCTTTCTTGAGGCAGCAGGAAGTGTAGATGGAGTCAGTGGAGGGAAGGCTGGTTTGCGTGATGGACTGGGCTGTGTTCACAACTCTCTGCAATTTCTTGCAGTCTTGGGCAGAGCAACTGCCATACCAAGCTGTGGTGCATCCGAATATGATGTTTTCTGTGGTGCATCTGTAAAAATTGGTACGAGTCATCAGGGACATGCCAAATTTTCTTAGCCTTCTGAGGAAATAGAGGTGTTAGTGTGCCTTCTTGGCTGTAGTGTCAACATGGTTGGATCAGGTCAAATTGTTAGTGATATTTACACCTAGAAACTCTCAACCATCTCCATCTCAGCACCATTGATGCAGACAGGGGTGTGTATTCTGCCCCACTTCCTGAAGTCAATGACCAGCTCCTTTGTTTTGCTGACGTTGAGGGAAGGTTGTTGTCTTGGCACCATTCCACTAGGCTCTCTATCTCCTTCCTGTACTCCATCTTGTCATTGTTTGAGAGCTGGCCCACTATATGTAATATAATTTAGGGGATTTAGCATGGATTTGTGAAAGCAAAATTATGTTTGATTAATCTACCTTTGAGGCTATATCTAGTGGAGTAGATGAGGTGAACCAATGGATGTGGTGTATCTGTATTTTTACATGACTTTCAATAAGGTTTCTTACAGGAATTGGGTGCAAAACTGGTATGGATTGAGAGTTGGTTAATAGACCTACAATAAATAGTAGAAATAAACAAGTTCCTCTCAGGTTAGCAAGCTAGTGGAATCAGTACTTGGTCCCCAGCTGTTTGCAGTCTATGTCAATGGTTTTGCTGAGGAGAGCAAGTTTGCTGATGAAACAAAACTAAGTGGGAATGTGAGTGATGATGAGGGCATGAAGAGGTTTCAATTGGATGCAGACCAGGTGAGTGAATGAATAGCAGCTTGGCAGATGGAATACAATGTGGAAAAATGGGAGGTGATCCATGGGTAGAAAATTCAGAAATATTGAGTATTATTAAAAATGGTGACAACTTGAGTTGTGTTGATGTTTAAAGGGACCTTTGTGTCCTTGTACACAAGTCACCGAAAGCCAACAAGCAGCTGTAGGCAGGTGGTATGTTGGCCTTCACTACAAGAAATTTATCTAAGATTACAACAGGATCTGGATCAACTGGCCCAGTGGGCCAAGGAATGGCAAATGGAGTTTAATTCAGATAACTGCGAGGTGTTGTATTTTGGAAAGACAAACCAGGGCAGGATTTACACAGTAAATGGTAAGGCCCTGGGGAGTGCGGTAGAACAATGTGATCTCAGGGTGCAGGTACATGGTTCCTAGAAAGTGGTGACACAGGTATTGGTATTGGCTTATTATTGTCACTTGTACCAAGGTACATTGAAAAGCTTGTCTTACAAACCGATCGTACAGGTCAATTCATTACACAGTGCAGTTACATCGAGTTAGTACAAAGTGCATTGATGTAGTACAGGTAAAAACAGTAACAGTACAAAGTAAAGTGTCACAGCTACAGAGAAAGTGCAGTGCAATAAGGTGCAAGGTCACAACAAGGTAGGTCATGAGGTCATAGTCCATCTTATTGTATAAGGGAACCGTTCAATAGTCTTATCACAGTGGGGTAGAAGCTGTCCTTAAGTCTGATGGTACGTGCCCTCAAGCACCTGTATCTTCTACCCAATGGAAGAGGAGAGAAGAAAGAATGTCCTGGGTGGGTGGGGTCTTTGATTATGCTGGCTGCTACACCAAAACAACGAGAGGTAAAGACAGAGTCCAAGGAGGGGAGGCTGGTGTCCGTGATGCGCTGGGCTGTGTTCACAACTCTCTGCAGCTTCTTGCAGTCCATGGCAGAGCAGTTGCTCTACCAAGCCGTGATGCATCCAGATAGGATGCTTTCTATGGTGCATCGGTAGAAGTTGGTGAGAGTCAAAGGGGACAAACCAAATTTCTTTAGCCTCCTGAGGAAGTAGAGGCGCTGGTGAGCTTTCTTGGCTGTGGCATCTACGTGATTTGACCAGGACAGGCTGTTGGTGATGTTCACATCCAGGAACTTGAAGCTCTCAACCCTCTCGACCTCAGCACCATTGATGTAGACAGGTGCATGTACACTGCCCCCTTTCCTGAAGTCAATGACCAGCTCCTTTGTTTTGTTGACATTGAGGGAAAGGTTGTTGTCATGACACCATTCCACTAAGCTCTCTATCTCCATCCTGTACTCCAACTCTTCGCTGTTTGAGATAAGGCCTACAATGGTGGTATCATCTACAAACTTGTAGATGGAGTTAGAGCAGAATCTGGCCACACAGTCATGAGTGTATAGGGAGTAGAATAGAGGGCTGAGGACACAGCCTTGTGGGACACCAGTGTTGAGAATAATCGTGCTGGTGGAATTGCTGCCTATCCTCACTGATTGCGGTCTGTTTGTTAGAAAGTCAAGGATCCAGTTATAGAGGGAGGTATTGAGTCCTAGGTCTCGGAGTTTGGTGACAAGCTTGCTTGGGATTATTGTATTGAAGGCAGAGCTGTAGTCAATAAACAATAGTCTAACGTATGTGTCTTTACTGTCCAGATGCTCCAGAGCTGAGTGTAGGGCCAGGGAGATGGCATCCGCTGTAGAACTGTTTCGCCGATAGACAGGGTGGTGAAGAAAGCGTTTGGCATGCTTGCCTTCACTGGTCATGAGACTGAGTACAGGAGTTGGGATGTCATGTTACAGTTGTAAAAGATATTGGTAAGGCCACATTTGGAGTACTGTGTACAGTTCTGGTTGCCCTGCTATATGCAATTAAACTAGAAAGGATGCATAAAGATTTATGAGGATATTACCAAGATTGGAGGGTTTGAATTATAAGCAGAGGCTGGATAGGTGAGGACTTTTTTCTCTGGCGCACTGGAGACTGAGGGGTGACCTTATATAGATTTGTAAAATCATGAGGGGCATAGATGAGGTGAATAGCCATAGTCTTTTCTGCAGAGTAGGGGAGTCCAAAACTAGGGGGCATATTGTGTAAGTTTAAAGTGAGGGGGAAAGATTTAAAAGAGACTTGAGGAGAAACTTTTTCACACAGAGAGTGGTGTGTATATGGAACAAGTTGCCAGACGAAGTGGTAGGGATGGGTACAATTATGATATTTAAAAGACATTTGGACAGATACATGGATAGGAAAGATTTAGAGGGATATGGGCCAAACAGGACTATATAGGACTAGAGCAGGTAGGCAACTTGGTTGTCATGAACAAGTTGGGTCAAAGGCCCTGTTTCTGTGCTGTACAACTCTATGATTCTATGACAAGATGATTTGAGTAAAGGTGCCTTATACAATTTTACAGGACCTGGAGAATTGTGTACAATTTTTGTTTCCTTAATTTAAGAAATGTTATATTTACTTTAGAGGGAGTGCAGTGATATTGGTTCCTGGATAGCAGGTCTGTCATTTGAGGGGAGATGGAGTTGGCCGGACTTAAAGACTTTTTCAGAAGAATGGGAGATGGTGTGATTGAAACACACAAAATCCCTAGAGGGCAGAACAGGGTAGATACAGGAGAAACAAAGTACTGCAGATGCTGGAATCTAAATGGAAAACATTATGATGTTGCAGGAACTCAGATGCTGGAGGAACGGATGCTGCCTGGCCTGCTGAGTTCCTCCAGCATCACAGTGTTTTTCATCAGGGTAGATACAGGAAGGATATTTCCCCCTGACTGATGGGTCCAGAACTAGGGGTCAAATCTTCAAAATAAGGAGTAGGACATTCAGGACTGAGATGAGGAGAAATTTCTTCACTCTGAGGGTGGCGAATCTTTAGAATTCTCTACTCTGGGGGGCTGTGGAGGCTCAGTCCTTGGTTGTGTTCAAAACAGAGATTGCTAGATCTCCAGATATTAGAGGAACCAAGGGATGTGGGGATAGGACAGGAAAATATGATACATATCTTACATGTTACATATGATGAGCGTTTGTTGGCTCTTGGACTGTACTCACTGGAGTACAGAAGAATGAGAGGGGACCTCATAGAAACATTTAAAATGTTGAAAGGACTGGACAGAGTAGATGTGGCCAAGCTGTTTCCCTTGGTGGGTGAGTCCAGGACCAGAGGGCACAATCTTAGAATAAGAGGGTACAGGTTTAAAACAGAGATGAGCAGAAATTTCTTTAGCCAGAGGGTAGTGAATTTATGGAATTCCTTGTCACGTAGAGCAGTGGAGGCCAGATCATTGGAGGCATTTAAGGAGGAGATAGATAGATATCTAATTAGTCAAGGTATCAAGGGATATGGGGATAAGGCCGGAAATTGGGGTTAGAATAGTTTTTTTTTCTGCTCATGGAGCAGACTTCCCCCCCTCCCCCCATTTCTCATTTCTTTTTTCTTTTTCCCCTTTTCTTTGGAGCAGACTCGATGGGCTGAATGGCCTACTTCTGCTCCCTTGTCTTGATATCTTGTGAAAATAGTGTACTTAAAAACTAAAGCCAATCATGGATTATGGGCTGGAGTTCAGACAATATATCAGATCGTTCATTATTGAAAGTCAGAGCAGGTTCAAACAACCTACTCATTTCCTGCTATTCCACATGTTCTTGGCCACACAATGGTTCTTGGTGAAGTAAAACCTTGATTAAAAAATTCTCACCTTGATTTCAATTCTCCCCACCTCCCTGTTATTGTACTCTTTAAATAGTTTTATTGACTTTCTGATATAATTATCCTCTACTAAAAATTTCTAACAGCATTTAAGAAGTACACTGAACCGCCAAAGCATAGAAGGCTACAGACCACGCAGTGGTAAATGGAATTAGCATGGATGGATACAAGGACATAATGGGCCAAAAGACCTGTTTCTGTACTATATCACTCAATGGCTCTAAACCTAGTCTTTTGATTATCCCAGGAATTAATCACTGCACCATTGGGATTATATCCTCAGCTGGTAAAAGGCCAAACTTCCTCTCACAACTAATTCAATTCTCCTTCTTCAATGTGTGCCACGAAATCTATTGTTTGACTTAACTCTTGGCCATCTGCCCTAGTATGGAGTGACTTAGGGCACTTTCCTATAATAATGGTACAAAGTGTATGAAAGTTGTCACCGTAGATAGTTTAAAGTGTTGTGACAGTTTCAGCGGTTGAAAGCGGTTGTTTAGTTGTATTAATTCAATGCACTATAATAGGTTGAGATCTGGTATTGGTCCAAGGTGTTACATGAGATTAATGTGCTGTGTTATTTCCAGTATTTATTAGCTTGAGACTAGATTAGCTTGGTGTTACATTTTCCTTAAGTCGTGTGATATTAGGTGCTATATTCATTTGAGATTTATTAGTTAGAGGTGCTAAGCGATGCTCCATTAGGTTGAGTTCTTGTGTTAGAATCATAGAATTATAGAACTGTAAAGACATAAAAAGAGGCCATTCGGCCAATCAAGTCTGTGCCAGCTCCTCATGGTACAATCCAATCAGTCCCATTGCCCTACTCTTTCCCCACAACCCTGCAAATTCTTTTCCTTCAAGTGCTTATCCTATTCCTATTGAAGACACTGATTCTGTTTCCACCACCCCTCTAGCACTGAATTCTTATCTACTCTGAGTGAAAATGAAAGTCCTCACATCCCCTCTGTATCATTTGGCCAAGATTTTAAACCTGTGGCCTTGAACCACCCACTATTGGGAACAGTTTCCTTTCTTTACCCTCCCTAAACCAGCCAAGATCTTTTACATCTTCGCCAAATCCTCCCAAATCTCCTTTGCTTAAAGGTCTTTTAATTCTACCTCTCTCAGTTATTCCATTATCGAAAGTTCAGCTTTTATTTTGCACTACTTTAGATTGCACTACTATTGTTGCACCATTCTGTTGCTTTGTTGTATTTATTATATTTATTATTACCATGTATACTGTTTACTCTGTGAGCTTCACACGAGCAATGAATTTCATTGCACCTTGGTGTATGTGACAATAAACTATTCCAGATCTAGGAACAACCCTAACTTCTGCAGTCTAATCTTGGAGCTGAAACCCTTCATTCCTTGAAATATTCCAGTAAATATTTTCTACAGCCACTCTATGGCGACAATTCTTCTTGAATTAGATGAAATATTCCAGTTAGGTCCAACCAGTTTTGGGTATAGGTCCAATGCTTCCTTGCCTTTGTGCTCTGTGCCTCTATTTATGAATCCCAGGATCGCATAAACTTTACACGCTCTCAATATGCCCTGCTGCTTTGATGCACATGTACACACCCAGGGCCTTTTGTTCCCATCTACCCCTCAGAACTGTGCCGTTGCTGCCTCTTATTCTTTATGCCAAGTGTGTACCATGTCACAAACATCTGCACTAAATTTTGCCTGCCTCATGCCTTCCCATTCTGCCAGTCAATGTATGACTTCTTGCAGTCTACCACTGTGGTTCCCAGTTGCCAAGATTTGTGTCATCTGCTGATCTTGAAATTTTACCCTGCATGCCCATGAGTGTGTATCAAAAAAAGAAGTGGCTCCTTGGGAGCACCACTTTCTATAAGGGGGTGGCAGGGAGGGTGGGGGTAAGTTAGAGATGAGGAGAAATTTCAGAGATCTAGAATCTTAGAATTCTCCACCCGAGTGAACTGTGGAGGCGGAGTCATTGAACATATTCAATGTTGCGATTGACAGATTTTTAGTCTCTAGGGAAGTCAAGGTTTTTTAAGAACAGCAAAAAAATGGAATTGAGGCAAAAATCTGATCAGTCAGAATCAGAATCAGATTTATTATCACTAACCTATATGACATGAAATTTGTTATTTTGCAGCAGCAGTACAGTACAAAGATATAAAATTACTATAAATTACAAATATAAATAAATAGTGCAAAAAAAAATAATGAGGTAGTGTTCATGGCCATTCAGAAATCTGATAGTGGAGAGGAAGAAGCAATTTTTGAATCGTTGTGTGTGGGTCTTCAAGCTCTGGTACCTCCTCCCCCATGGTAGTAATGAGAAGAGGGCATGTCCCAGATGTTGAGGGTCCTTGTTGATGGATGCTGCCTTCTTAAGGCACTGAAGGTTTCTTAAGGTGTCCTCAATGGTGGGGAGGGGGGGGGGGTGGAGACGGAGTGCCCCTGATGGAGCTGGCTGAGTCTACAAACCTCTGCAGCTTCTTGCAATCCTGCGCATTGGAACCTCCATACTAGGTTGTGATGCAACCAGTCGGAATACTCTCCACCATACGTCTATAGAAATTTGTGACATACTGAATATTCTCAACAAAGTAGAGCCGCTGGCATGCCCTCTTCATGATTGCATCAATGTGTTGGGCCCAGGATAGGTCCTCCGAGATGTTGATGCCTAGGAACTTGAAGCTGCTCATCCTTTCCATTGCTGACCCCTCAATGTGCCCTTGATATTATTGACAGCAGAACAGGCTTGGTGTGTGTATGTATGTTTATGTGTGTTTATGTGTGTGTATGTGAGTAAGAGTGCATGTGTGTGTTTATTTGTATGTGTGAGTGAGTATGTTTCTGTTCATGTGTGTGTGCAATGAATGCAAGATTTTGTGTGTGTGCGTGTGTGTGATGTCTTTTTTCAACATGTAACCTGTCAACACCAACCCATAAACACCCAACCTGCCATTAACCGAACTGTAACACTGAACCTGGCAACACCCAGCCAGTCATCACCCAAACTGCCAGCATCCAACTAGTCAATACCTGCCAACACCTAACCAGTCAACACCCGACCCATCAACATTCAACCAGTCAACACCCAACTTATTAACACCCAACCTGCCAATAACCAACCTGTTACAATGCCCAATATGCTAATAACTGACCTGTCAGCATAGACTTTGGATTTCAAAGTCAAGAAGAAGATTAGGATGGAAAAGAAAAAAATGTAGATGCTGAAAATCTGAAATAAAAATGAGTAATGCTGGAAATAATCAGCAGATCAGCCAGCACTGATGGAAAGAGAAATAGAATTTAAGTTTCCAGTGAAAGATCATCGACCTGAAATGTTAATTCTGTTTCTCCATACCTGACCTGCTGAGTATTTCCTATACTTCCTGTTTTTATTTAATAAGGTCAGGATAACCTGCTGCTGATTGCAAGGGAAACATTACTCCAAGCTGTAGTCAGTGAACAACTTAACCCTGTTGCAAGCTATCTTCTCGATGTGTATGGTCCTAATAAGTATGCTGGCGATTGACAGTGGAGGAACTTGTCTGCCCTTATAGAATATTTTTTTCATCCAAGGATTCCACTAAACTTTCTTGGATCAGAGCCACTAGCACTTCTGAAGGAGTCCATTGACAAGAGCCTGGGACTCTCTGTTGGGATGCTCATTGCAAATGAGTGGCCAGACACACAGTGGAGTATTAGCCAGGATTCCTCTGCTTAATTCTCTCGGGTCGGACAAACTTTTGATTCTGGCAAATTTCATATGGCAATACTCTGAGCCACAGATTACATATGGCAATTCCTGAACTGAAGTGATTGGAATAATAATTCACAGCAATATAAAAGACGCCAGGATTGAAGGTTGCAGACATTTTGACTCTGTGCCTGGCCAAGGTGGCCATTCACAGGTCGAGGCAGCAGGCTGTCAAGAAGGTCTGTCTGAGCCCACTGCTTGCCCCTCTTTCAAGGATGGATCTGTGTCCCGATGTCTCATTGTGTCCGCTGGCTGGATAGAGACCTTCCAGGACCAGTGGGCACTGCAGGGTCTGGATGGCATAGATCACATTTTAATTTAAAACTTGGCAAGTATGCAAAGTTATTTTCTAAACAAGAGACCTTGGTTAGCGGGAGGTGGTTGGGGTGGAGGTGATGACAGAGGTAGGGGAGGAATGAGGTTGATGGAGCTTTCAGGATGAGGTTGTGAATGTGCAAGCGCTGGATCGTGGTGGGTGTCAAGTTTGGGATGACCTCAATGCCAACAGCAGTAACGTCAGGAATCTTGAAGCACACAATGGCCATGCAATGAAACAACCCCAGCTCCCTGTGCAACAGACTGCAGGGCAAGTCAATCAACGGGGCGGGGGGGAAGGTGGGGGTGGCTACTCGTGCACGTCAGTCTGGCTCGGCCGAGGACGTAGCGTACGCGCGTGCGGGGGCTGACGACGTGACGCAGGCTGGTTGGGGGGGGGGGCAGCGTGCGCGGGCTGGCGACGTGACGCAGGCTGGGGGGGCAGCGTGCGCGGGCTGGCGACGTGACGCAGGCTGGGGGGGGCAGCGTGCGCGGGCTGGCGACGTGACGCAGGCTGGGGGGGGCAGCGTGCGCGGGCTGGCGCTGTTGTTCCGGGAGCGAGGCAGTGCGAGGGCCGGGAGTGGCGCCGCCGCAACACCGCGACCAGGCCGCCGCATCGCTGCAGCACTCGCACTTTCTTCGCAGATCCCGTCCGCCCGCACGGTGAGTTTGGCGGCGGGCGGGCGGGTGAGTGGGTTGGTTGGGAGGGGAGGCCGTGTGTGTGTATTGGCGGCAGATCGAGCCGGGTTCCGGGTCGGGGGGAGGGGTGAATTGGAGCCGCGAGTGGAGTGGAGGGGAGGGGGGGGGGATGGGCTTTGCAGGCCCGAACCCGAACTCGGCCTCAGGCTCAGGCTCAGGCTCAGGCTCGAACCCGAACTCGGCCTCAGGCTCGAACCCGAACTCGGCCTCAGGCTCAGGTTCAGGCCCAGGTCGATGAACAGCCTTTCCAGCGCGGCTGCTGCCCGAGGAAGCACCGCCGGCCTGGCGGAGAGTGGGCCTCGGGGCAACGTTCTCACTTCTCCCCGCGCCCCCTCCCCCCACGTTTCTGCCGGACCGAGACCCGACAGCGGCGCGGGTTGTTGGTTGGTTGATTTTGGTGAAGGTTTGGGTTGGGGATGCGGGTCCCTACAGGCGCATCGCTTGCCGTGAGAGCCTTCGCTGCTGTTACTTACATCACAGCCTTTTTTATTTTTTTGCCAACGAGCCTGTCCTTATTTGTCTTATAAAAATAACAATAAAACACTTGTATTAATGGCAATTAAATGGTGCTTCGAATTTTTAGTCCTGGAGCCTGTAAGGCGTCAGAAAAGTTTTTCTAATTGGGACTGAGCATTCTCGCCATTTTGTTTGATATCACTGCCACAGTTTTGAAGGATTCACTGAATCAAATTGAACCCCGAAAACGTTTCTACAGTGGAACCTGGCTCAATTCGATCCCCATTCTTCCCCACGTTATTTAGTCAATGTGTGTGTATGTGTTGATAATACATTTATATACGCACACGAAGACGTTCTAAGTAGCGAAGTGTGATTTGTGCACCAAGTCCAAACTTAGTAAACATTGTATCACACTCAAAAGATACATTAGTGTAAAAGTTCATGGTACTGGAAAACCATTTACCGCAACAAATGTACATTGCTGTGTGAGATGTTTCACTTTGGATACATCAAGAAAAATAGATCAGTCATTACAAGTTAGCTTTATTCAGTGACAGGAGAGGTGATTTACTGGTAGTTGAATCAACAGTACCGTTTTGAAGTATGCTTTGGCTGATACATTAGCCCTCTTGGTGTCTAGGTACCCTAACTCTCCTCTGAATCATTTGTACTGTGTCAACCCAGAAACCCAGCTGCAGGGAAATCACATCAGCAGTTGAGAATGGCAAATGTGAAAGATAAGTTGGCTAAATTTAGGTTTTTTTGCACTGAAAATGTGTTGGTGAAAATTTTAGTGGATTTAACTTTATCTGCAGTTAATATATTTAGTATGATTGTACACGTGAGTTCGGAAGGTGGGATGCAGGATATACAGTAGTCATGTGTCTCTTGGTTATTGTGAATGTGGCTCCAGAGTGTATAATTATGAGTACCGGTGTTCTAGATCCAACCATCCATGGAGCAGCTGTTTGACCACTGGGAGGATGACCCTGGCAATGATCTTTCCTTTCTCAGAAAGCAGCACAGCTTCTTCCTAGTTGCTACACTTGGATTTGTTGCCATTCTTGAAAATGCTTGTGGCTGTGGCATCTTTGAGGACACCAAACATGTCTTCTTCATCAAAGACATAGGAGATGAGGTTGTGGGTTGATGATTCAGGTTCCCTTCTGCTAAATTTTAGAACTTTATTAGTGATACCATCTGCTTCCAAGGCCTTGTTGTTTTTCAGTTGTCACGTGGCCTTTTCAACGCTCTCGGTTGAGGTTGGCAGCGAGGGATAGACTGGATTATTTGCTGTTGAATGGAATTAAGCACATTTATGCCAATGACAGACCCATGGTTGAGTTCATTGAAGGCTACAGACAGTATTAGTCTAGAACATGGGGAAACCTGGAAGAATACCCACCCGGTGGTTGGTGTCAGACTACGCAGACCGGTACTGGGAGAGAAGTCGCTCGTCCAGCCTTGGGAACGATTGGATTTGCACAATGAAACTTGCTGTTTTCCAAACACTGCAGACAATAAACTTTATCTCAGAGTGAGCAAGGATATGAAGAGATGGTGCAGAGAATTAGAGGAAGAAGAAGACCGAGTGACAGGATACAAGAGGGCGAGGGGAGTAAGGGTTAGTTTGGAAGCTGGGAGAAACTTGGATGAGGAGAGATATTGGACAAGGAGATCCAGGGACAGAGGGCTGATGGTGAAAAGGGTTCAAATGGAGGGAGGGCAAGATGGAGACAGCGAGACCATGAGCCTGAACTTGCAATGCATGTCGAAGTGCATGTATGATGACAGATATTGATGTGCAAGTCCACCCATGTTTGTGCAATGCCAGTGTAACAGAGCATGGTCTCCAGTCATCTTGGACCCAGATAATTTCCACTAAATAGTAAATACAGGATCTCCATGGACACCCTCAACAGACTTAAGTTTGTTTTGCAATCACCTGCTCCCAAGGCTTTGGTCCAGAAGATCAAGTCACAGGATCTACGGTGAATTGGAAAATTGGATCCAAAATTGGCTTGGGCATAGAAGGCAGAGGGTAGTGGTGGAGGGGTGTTTTTCTGACTCGAGGTCTATGATCAGTGGTGTTCCACATGGATCAGTGCTGGGACCTCTGTTTGTTTTATTTTGGATGAAAATGTGAGTGGTTAGTACATTTGTAGATGGCATGAAAATTGGTGGAGTTGTGGGTAGCAAGAGAAGTTGTGAAAAGATACAGCAGGATATAGATCTGTTGGAAATTTGGGTGAAGAAGTGGCTGATATCTGGACAAGTGTGAGATGTTGCATTTTGGGAGGTCAAATGCAAGAGGAATGTACAGGCAGTCTGTAAGCTGATTTCTCTAAGTCAGAAACATCCATCTTCTATAGCTACCCATGTCATATGGCTTCATGTACACTTGCTATAATTCATTGAATAATCACCCTAATGCTATCCATAATTAAACTAACAGAATCTATACTGAATCCAGTCATTAATGATTACCAAGAAAGATTTTATTATTAGCTTAAAAAATACTTTAAAAATGTAATGGTTGGATTTTTGTGAATTGGGTCATTCGTAACCTGGAAAGCCCCTGTATACGGTGGATGGCAGGACCCTAGGGAACATGATGTACAAAGTGATCTTGGGTTGCAACTCCATATCTCCCTGAAAGTAGCAACAAGTGACTAGGGTGGTAAAGAAAGCATACAGTATGTTTGCTTTCATTGGTCAGGGAATTGAGTATAAAAGTTGGGAAGTCATGTGGCAGTTGTATGCAACTTTGGTTAGGCCATATTTAGAATATTGGGTGCCGTTCTGGTTGCCAGACTAGGATGCATGTGGAGGCTTTGGAGAGGGTGCAGAAGAGGTCCATCAGGATGTCGCCTGGATTGGAGTGCATTAGTTATAAGGAGAGGTTGGACAAACTTGGATTGTTTTCTCTGGAGCATCAGAGGCTAAGGGGTGACCTGACAGAAGTATATAAAATTATGAGAGGCATAGATACTGTAGATAGTCTTTTTCTCAGGGTGGAAATGTCAAATACTAGGAGGAATAGCTTCAAGGTGAGAGGGGGAAAATTTAAAGGAGACCTGTGAGGCAAGTTTTTTTTTAAATACATAGTGATAGGTGCCTGGAATGTGCTGTCAGGGGTGGTGGTAGAAGCAGACACGATAGCAGCGTTTGAGGCATTTAGACATACTCATATAGAGGGATACAGACCAGGTGCAGGCAGGTGGGATTAGTTTAATTTGACATAATAGTTCATGCAGATGTGATGGGCTGAAAGGTCTGTTCCTTTGCTGTACTGTTTTGTGTTCTCTAAACACAGCTTGGGAACACGGACACTTTCTCACTGACCTTGCTGTCCTGAGTGGGACCTAATGGGCAGAAGGTAGCCTACTCAGTACAAGTCAGTGGGTGCATAACCTTCTACAAGGTAGGGCTGGAAGAAGAATGTCATCACTTAGGGTGGATTTTCCCATGAGGAATGAGTTAGTCTGGTGTCCTGCTGTGGGATAAGTGAATATCTGACACAGAACCAGCACTACACTGTAATCAATGCAGGTTACAGCCCCAGGAGCAACAGATGAGACCGAGGAAGACCTCTGCTCTGATCTTGAAGAAAAGCCCTGGCTTGTGTCCCAGAGGGAGAGAAACTAATCCTCTGACTTCAACGCTAGGGTTGGAAAGAACATAATCCTCTGGAAAGACTTACTTAACTAGGAAGTAGAAGAGAAAGCTAAATGAAGTCCTTATCCTGATAAAATGCTTGAAATATGACCTTAAAATACAGTCAAACACAAGGCCTCATGTCAATACCCCTGATCATGGCACTGGCATCTCTTAGATTATACTTTTGGGGTTATAGACTGCAAAGATGTCTGCATCACTCATTCCGTAATACCTAATAATGACTTGTGGACTGAACTCTTCCATGTCTGGTCTTAGCTGCATCTGTCAGAGCCCAGAACAACATTAGGAGTAGAAACACTGGTGGATGGAAATCTGTGTTGAAGGCCTTGAGGATCCCACACAAGCCGTTCAGTTCCTGCTTGGAGTATGATAGGTGTCAAAGAAAATCTCAATCATGTCCTTCCCTAACATTTACACAGAATACACATTGAAAAAAGATAAATACCTATATGTGAAGCTCCTTGTGTCAAGGTGGGTTAAGATGTTGAGAGACAAGTCTACTGAATGGCAGTGGCATAGTAGTATTCAGTACAATTTCAGCATGTATTGTTAAAGAGCAAAAAATAAATCATTTCTGTTGTCAGCCAATCGTGCTGAAGGAAATGCCAAATATATACATTCCAGAAAGTGGTATTCCAAATACCTGAGTGAAATTTTGCGAAAAACTGGCTTGGCTTATATGTTGCAAAATGCAGTTAGAGAAGCAAAATAAGTTTGAAATAAAAAAATTCCTCAAATATATTAAGGTTAAAGGAAATGTAAACCCATTAAGGTGTGCTAATAGCTAACAGGGTAATTTAGTACGAAAACAGAAAATGCTGGAAAGATTCAACCAGTCAGGTTATATCTGTAGAAAAAGAAGCAGCATTTCAGGTCAAAGCTCCTCCTTGCCATAACTGGGAAAGAGAAAAAAATGGGGGTAGAGTGGGGGTGAAGGAGGAATAGGTAAGACAAAGGGAATATCTGTGAGATAAGGCTGTGTCAGATGGCTTAATGGGGGCAGTAGGGTTTGATTATGCTGCTTTTGCCTGTGACTGGTTTGGCTAACAACAGGGCTGTGGGAAGTGCCCAGTATTCACAGATGGATAATGGTGAACAGGGATGCCATTTCTGATACGGACAAAGAAAAGCTATTACCTAAAGCTGGAGAACTTGATACTGAGTCTGGATGGTGGTAATGTGCCCAGAAAATGATAGTGTTGTCTTCATGCTTTCATTGAGTCTTATCATAATCATGCTGCAGACTGATCAGAGTGGGGTGTAGAACTGTAATGGCAGACAGCAGGAAGCTCAGGGTAGCTCCTGTGGACTGAATACAGGTGCTTTGCAAAGCAATCACTCAACCTATGTATGGCTTCTCCATAAGGTAATAACATTGAGATCACCAAATGCTGTACACTAGATTGGAGGAAGTGCAAGTGATTTGCTGCTTCACCTGGAAAGACTGTTTGGATCCTTGGCTGATGGGAAAGCCACAGTTTGCATCACCTGTGATTGCAGGAGAGTGTGCTACAAGACAGGGAGTGGTTGGTGGGAACAAAAGTGCAGATGTAACTCGTATCCCAGGCATTAGTTCTTGGCCCTCAGATATTTACAGTTTATATTAATGAACTGATGGAGGGGGAAAAATGTAAGGTTTCCAAGTTTGCAGATGACACAAAATAGGTTGAAGGGCATGTTGTGATGAGGATATTGTGACCCTACAATGGCATATAGATGGATTAAGTGATGGAGGAAAAGCTTGGCATATGGAGTTCAATTGGGCAAAATGTGAGGTCGTGCCATTGGGTAAGGGGACTCAAAAGACATTATTATTAAGTGGAGAGGGACTGCAGGTGAGTGAAGTACAGAGGGATCTAGGTGTTCTTGTGGATGAATCATAAAGTTTGCAGTCCAACAGGTAGTTAAAACAAATGATATTTTGGTCTTTATTGTAAATGGTTTGGAGTTTTAAAAATAGGGAGCTTTTATTACAGTTGTATAGGTGAGATATACAACTGGAATACTGTGCGTAGATTTGGTCCCATTCTGTAAAAAAAAAGGATAAGCAGTCCAAAGGAGATTCACTGGGCTAATTCCTGGGATGAGAGAGATGTCCTATCAAGAGAGGCTGAACAGTTTGGGTCTGTATTCTTTGGAGTTTAGAAGAATAAGAGGTGACCTAAGATCCTAAGGGGGCCTGACAGGGTAGATGTTGAGATGTTTTCACTAGTAGGAGAATCTCGAACGAGGGGACATGGCTACAAGATAAGGGACCTGACCTTTTAAATGGAGCTGAGTAGAAATTTCTTTTTGGTGAAGCAGTACCCTAGAGAATATATCCTAGAGTTTGTGGAGGCCTGATCATCAGAATTACTTGAGATGGAGGTCGATAAATTTTTGAAAGACTGAGAAATTGAGGGCTATGTAAAGCTGGTGCAGAAGAGTTGAGGGCAGCCTAGATTAGCAATGATCACATTGAATAATGAGGCAGGTTTGAGGAGTTGGGTGGCCTACTATTTTCTTGTGTTTTGACCAGGGAGTCTCAAGTTCCTTCAATGACAGGGGTGGGGAATGTCTGCTGCTGGAATCTTGTTGAAGCTGATGGAAATTGCAAAGGATGATCAGTTGAATGTGAAGGCTGGTGGCATTGAAGATGATTGGGGAACTTTTCTTATTCTGCCCAGGACGAGAGGGAGTAAGAACAGAAGTGTGGGAAATAGATGATATGGTCGAGGGCTCTGCACTCTGTGGTAGAGGGAAAGCCATGGTTTAGGAAGAACAAAGACATTTCAGAGGCACCTGTGCAAAATACCTCCTTGGAGCAGATGCATTAAAAACAGAAGAACTGGGAGAATGGAATGGTGGTCTTAAATAAATTGGTTGAGGTATAGTGAAGGTAGCTGTGGGAGTCTATAGACGCATGTGGTTAGCCTATCGACCGAGATGAAGACGGAGAGATTCTGGAAGGAAAGAATCAAAATGGACCACGTGAAGGTGAGATGAGCGTGGAAATTGGAGTGAATGTAATAAAAGTTTTCAAGTTCTCTGTGCGCAGGAGCAGCGCCATGGTATTTGTCTGTGTACTAGGAAATGGACCCAAGTATTACTGAAAGAAAGACTGTTCCGTGCATTCTGCAAAAGGGGTAATGTTCCCTGGGCTCATGCAAGTTCCCTTAGCCCTACCTTTTGAGCTGGAGAAAGTGAGTGGAGTTGAGGGAGAAATTTTTCAATGTTAGAGTGAGCAGCCAAGCAAATGAGTGTGTTGATGGAGGGGAACAGATTGTTCAGGGAAAAAGCAGAGGGCTATCAAATCCTCCTGATGTGGGATGAGGGATTTTACATTTGTGATAAAATGAGAGATTGAGATTGGGTATCCACAAACATCCATTCCTAATCTACAGATTCCCGTGCTATCTTGACTCTAGTTCCTCCCACCCTGTCGTTCCATTCTCCCATTTCCTCTGTGCCCACTCTATTTGGTCAGTGCCTCTGGAAAAATTGGCTTCTCTCCTGTTCTAGTCGATAGAGCCCTTGACTGCATCTCATCTATTTCTCGCACTTCTGCTCTCGCCCCATATCCTTCTGGAGCAAGGATAGAATTAACCTGGTCCTTGCCTTCCACCCCACTAGCTTCTGCATCTCATGGATCATCCTTTGCAATTTCCCACAGATCCAGCAAGATTCCACCAACAGAGACATCTTTCCCTCCCCTCCCCTCCCCTGTGAGCATTTCCCAGGGACCATATCCTTTATGGCTCCCTCATCAGTTCCCACTAGCCACTCACTGTCTTCTGGCACTTTCCCATGCAACTTCATGAGATGCAACACTTATCCTTTCACCTCTTCCCTCCCCACCATCCAGTGACCCAAACAGCCTTTCCATATGAAGCAGCAAATCACTTGCATCTCCAATCTAGTGTATTAAATTTGGTGCAACGCACACAAAATGCTGGAGGAACCCAGCAGGTCAGGCAGCATCTACGGAGGGAAAGAAACAGTCAACGTTTCAGGTTGAGACCCTTACCCTGAAATGTTGACTGTTTATTTTCCTCCATAGATGCTGTATTGCCCAGATTCTAGCATCTGCAGAGTCTCTTGTGTCTCTGTATTACATTTAGCGGAGACCCTGACCTTCCTGTTGCCTGCCATGTTAATTTTCCATTCAACCTATTCTGACTAAACCATATGTGGCCTCCTGCATTTTATAAGACGCACTGCAAACTTGAGGAACAACTCATCTTTCCTCTAGGCACGTTGCAGCCTTCTGGACACAGTTTTGTCCAACTTTAGGTAACTCGCTTTCTCTGTATCAGAATTGTCATTTTTGCTGCAAGTCATCTGTCTGTCATTATGGCTCAGTTTTCCTCCCTCCATTAGTGCAGATTGATGTGCTGGGCATGTAGCACAGCCCTGCAATTAGCAACACACAATGCAAACAAAGAAGTGTAATCACCATGCTACTGTCCCAATATGCCCTGGACTTGTTTTTCTCTTACCAGTTCACACGAAAGGTCTTGTACCTGAAAAATTAAGTCTGTTTCTCTTTCCACGTATGCAGCCTGACTTGTTGAGAGTTTCCAGCATTTTCTGTTTTTGTTTCAGATTTCCGGCTTCTGAAGTATTTGACTTTCATTTTAAGGTAATTTAGTGGGTGAGTACTTTTTAATATTCAAGATATAGTAAAAGACTAACAAGAGAGTAGAAGTTATAAATAAACCTTGGAACTTGATGGATTCAGTATATTGTTGATCTTAGAATTATAGTCTTTCACAGCTTATTGTGTCTGCAAATTGTTAAAATTATAGTACATGAAAGGTGATAGAGAATCTAGAATACCATATGCTTGTCAGTTTTGGGAAAACTAGTAGAATCTGTCATTGGGAATAGAGTGTCAAAGCTGATTAGTGTGGTTATGTGTTAAATGTAAATCATATCTGACTCTTAATTGAAACTTGAAGTGACTATGGTGGAGGAATGAATTAACAAGTTATCTGGACTTGCATAAGGTTTTTACAAACATTTGGAAATCTGGAACTCGCTTTCTCTCGCTGAAAATCGCAGGACAATTGAAGCTTTCAAAACTGAATAAGATACAGACTTTTGTTTGGCAAGCCCTTCAAGATGGAGAATAAAGATGAGCCAAATGAGAAATAAAATATGCTGGAAATAGTCAAAAGGTCAGACAGGGTCTGTGGAGAAAGAAAAATAGAGTCACTGTTTTAGATCAATGACCTTTCATTGGAACAACAAAAAGTTGGAATTCAAACATGTTTTAAAGTAGGTGAATGTTGAGGTACAGACCAGCCATGGTCTAAAGGCTCCAGTGGTTTCCTTGAATTTTTCTTCCATCATAGCTTCTGATGGTATTCCATATCCTGAATGGTATCTGCAGCAAAAATTCCTATTTTTACTGATGGTTTTCTTCCCTTTATTTTATTAGAAGCTCAAGTTTGAACATGTCAGATTTTGCTGACTTTTGAATGCAAACAGAAGGTACCTGCACCAATTATTTGCTGCCTGGCTTAATTCTGTTGAGCCCTTTTTTTGCAGATGGTCCTTTGGTGGGACTCTAGAACTCATTGCTTGAGAAGGTGGTGGAAGTAGAAACCTAGAAAGTTATCCAGATGGGCACTTGAAGAGCTATGGACTGAAAATTGACGAGATGGGTTATTTTAACTACTTTTTGGTAGTCAAGGACAGGATAGGTTGAATGAGCTTGCTAGGTGCTGTAAATTTCTGTTTTTCTGTGATGATCCTGGACTTCAAATAATCTACCACTGACCTGGGATTGAATCTTGGGTAGCCTTGTTCTACATAGTTTTACCTAATAGGGCATATGTCTGCAGGTAGTGGAGTGCAGAGGTGTGGGAGTTGGGAGGGGAAGGGGAGGAAGGGGTGAATTAGTGGGTGTTAAATATCAGATTGCAGTTGAAGCCAGTGAAAAGGTTTATTTATAGATTTTGGCTTTAACTTGTGCTTTTATGTAGGCAATTTCAGGATTTTACCCAGCAGTGATGAATGGATGGGAATATGTTTTCAGTGGTGGTGTGAATTGCTTCTGTGTATCTGTTGCTTTGTTCCTGAAAGTGTTGAGTTTGGTAGACACTGTTGCATTATCAGAGCTCGGTTTAAAAGATGTGCTTCAGTAGTTGTCCAAGAGTAAAGGTTTTGGATCTCTGAGGCTCCAAACAAAACTATAATTTTTAACAAATCTGTTACTAATACTCTGATATTTACACTCATTGTGGCTGACCTATTAGCTTAATTCCCTGTAGTGCACATGACAAGTTATATCTGGGAATATTCTTCCTTGTGCTTTTTCCAAGTTGCCAATTTTCTCTTGAGCCTGGATTGTGAGTGGAGGCAGGCCACTCATCTGCAAAGGTCAATCGAGGTGAATATCATTTTGGCTAGCTTTGGTGTCGATATAAATGCAGCTGCCGAAATAAATTAATGTATCTAGCAGAAATTGCTGGTTGTTAAGCAGATTGGCTATATGCCACCTTTGGTTCCTTCAGATGATATTTCATCTAGCTATAGATATTATACCTTTAATGTACCCGCTGTGTGCCCAAAGTTTCCAGGTTGACTTCTTCATGCTTGATGTAAGTGATCAGTTAGCGGAGTAACTGAAGTGCTTTGCCCTTGAGTAGATTTGGTTGAAATCATTGTGGATTTCAGGCCCTTATTTCCAACGATACCTACTGGAAAGTATCTGTCTTATAGCTTTTACCAAATGCCTGACCTTTGAAGGCTCGAGTTCAGAGCTGTGTCAGGTAGAACTGACTTTGCGTTGTCTGAGTGTGTGGAATGTGCTCATTTTTCAAAATGCATATCATCATTTAATTGGCTGCACAGATGGAATGTTTTTTCTGCTCAACCGTTTTCTACAATTTGAGCATAAGGAGCAGGAGTAAGCTAATCAGCCCATTGAACCTGCTCTGCCATTCAACAAGAACACGGCTAATCCAGTCTTATCCTCAACACCACTTCCCTGTTCTCTCCCTGTACTCCTGGACTCCCTTGCCTTTTAAATGTTTGTCATTTTCAGCATTGAATATATTCAGTGACTCCATCTCCATTAGCTCTTGCGTATTAAGAGAAGAATATATAAATGATAAGTTTATGTTGATGATTGAAGTTTAAATATTAGCCTGGACTGAATACCTGCTCTGCAATTTTGCTGTGAATCTTTGATGTCCACCAAAGAAGAGATTTTCTTGTTTAACATTTCATCTGAAGGACAAAGTTTAAGAATAAATGCTGGAAATTCAAAACAAAAAAAACACAGTGGAAGCACGAGAGCTCCCTGTGAAGTAACCAGTCAATTGGCGTACTGCACCTGGACCATTTGGAGCAAGAAATTAAGCTTACCAGTATTATAAGTAAATTGTGAAGGGGACGGGGAAGAAAAAGATTAAAACAGGAGGTATCACTGGAATAGTTGTTGGCTGATGTTATGGATGGTCAGATCATCAAATATCTAACAAGTGCCACCTCCTTAACACTGAAATGCTCCAGACTATCCCTCTCTGTTCTCCATGTCCTTCCCATTGGTGAATGCAGACAAGAAGTATTAATGTAGGACTGTGCACCACAATACCCCTTTGGTCTGTAAGGGAATCTGTTTTTTTTTTTGGCTACCCTCCTGCTCCTGATATATACAAAATACCTTGGGATTCTCCTTAATCTTACTTGCCAAAGATATTTCATAGCCCATCTTTGCCCTCCTAATTTCTTAAATTCTCTCCTGCATCCTCTATTTCTCAAGGGACTTGCTTGTTTGTAGTTACCTCTACTTGTCATATGCTTGCTTGCTTTCTTGATCAAATCTTTAATATTCTTTATCATGCAAGATTCCTCAGTCTCACCATCTTTGCCTTTTACCCTTAATGGAACACGCTGGCCCTGAGTCTTACTACCTCTCTTTTAAAAGACTCCCACTTGTCAGATGTCATTTTACTTGCAAGTATCTTTCGCAAGGTTCTATTACTTTCTACTTTCGCAAGGTTCTGTCTTGTGTTATTGAAATCAGCCTTGCTCCAATTTACGATCTTAACTTGAAGACCAATCTTAGCCCTTTCCATAACTACCATGAAACTTAAAGAACAATGGTCACAGTTCCCGAAGTATTCCTCCACCAACACTTCCTCTATCTGCCCAGTTTCCTTTCCTAAGATATCAAATACGGTGCTTTCTCTGGTAGGATATGTTGCCTCAAAAACTACCTTGGACACACTTAACATATTCCACCCCATCTACATCCCTTGCACTAAAGGCAATTCCTGTCAATATTAACAAGGTTCAAATCCACCAGTAACCCTATTGCTTTTACTCTTTTATGCGATTTGCTTACATTATCTATACCTAATTCTGATGATTATTGGGCGGCCTATAATGTAACACCAACAAACTGATTGTCCCATTCTTATTCTTAAGTTCTACACAACTAGCCTTATTGGAAGGTCCCTACTGCATATATTCTCTACATAATACTGTGATGTTCTCCCTAATCAGAGTTGCGACTCCACTTTTGTATGCCCCTTGTGTCACATCTGAAACTTTTATACCCTGGAACATGTTAAGCTGCCAGTCCTGTCCTTCACTCAACCACATTTCCATTATTGTATTGTATTGTAATTCCATGTGCTGATTCATGCTCCTTGCATTAAAGTAAATGCAGTTGAGCCTATTAGCCACTCACCCCCCACCACCACCACCCCCCCCCCCCCCCCCCCCCCAACTCCCTAACCTACTTTTGACTGATCTGCCCATGGACTTACTTGATTTATCTTCTGCATTTTGAGTCAATCTCTCCACCTGCTGCACTCTATTATCCTTCCCATTCCCCCTGCCAAATTAGGTTAAACCCTCCCAAGTAGCGTGACCACACCTCCCAGCAAGAATGTTGATCCCCTTCGCTTGGGTGTGATCTGTCTTCCTTGTGTAGGTCCCACCTTGCCCAGCCGTGATTCCAAAGCTACCCAAAGCCCTCACCCCTGCTCTTTAGCCGCATATTCGTCTGTCCTATCCTCCTATCTTTACCTTTGCTGGCATAGGGAGTAATTGCAAAATTTTGACCCTAGAGGTCCTGCTTTTTAATCATCTGCCTAAATTCATGCTGTTGAACCTCATCCCTCTTTATACCTATCTTGTTTTTACCAATGTCTGCTACAATATCCAACTGTTCTCCCTCCTTTAGAATGTTCTGTACCCTCTGAATCATCCCTGACCTTGGCACCAGGGAGGCAACAGACCAATCTGGAGTCTCGCTCTCAGGCACAGGAATGCCTGTCCGTTACCTTTCCTAATGAATCCCCAATGACTACTGCTCATGGTGCCGCAAACTTGACTGCTGCTGCTTTGATCTGAGAGGCCATCTTCTCCAACGGTATCCAAAACAGTATACTTGTTTGACAGGGGAATTGATCATAGGAGATTCCTGCCTTGCTGCTATTCTTGGTGGGGTCACCCATCTCCTTTCTCGCTGTACCTGTAGCGTGACTAACTTGCTGAACCGACTACTTTCCACATTGTGGACACACTGTAGCGAGTCCAACCACAACTGCAGCTGCTCTCTGCAATCTGACAGGAGCTGCTGCTGGACTCTCTTCCTGAAGGCATAGTCAACAGGGACAATGGAAATGTCCCTAATCTCCCACATCTTCCATGATTCCCATCTCTGATATCACCATCTCAGATATCACAACAAAAAAGCCTAACTAGATCACCACTCACCATCCTCACTGAAGCCTGACTGTCACCAAATCCCTTGCTTCAACCTCAGAAAATGGGCAGCCCCTCACAAAATGGGTCATCCCCCTCTACGTGGTACTCCTTTTATACCTGGCTCTTGACAATTCTGCAGGTACTGGTCTTGTTATCACTTCTAGCTAGCAGGTCCAGGTGTGATCTCAGCAGGGTTCCATATAACTGAAATAAAATGTCTTTACTTCTGTACTCAAATACTGTTACAATACTTTTACATCCCTTTGCCTTCCTAATTGCTTGTTGTACCTGTAAGTTAACTTTGACTTGTGTGACTTATTTTTTTGATTTTCATGAGCTGTCCAAAAATGGTGTCAGTTTTTTGTCTGATTTATGGTGAGTCATCATTGCTATTTTTGTTCATTTAAGGTAGTCTGTAAATGTCATATCTTTCCTGTTGTGTCTTTCAAAAGACATTAAGTTGAAATAAAGAATAAATTATATCAATTATTCAATTATATTGAACACATCATGTTCTGTTAATAATTCTTGTGTTGCTGTATTGATCCTATAGCTTTCTGTGAAAGTGTGTGTGTGTTATAATGTCCTCAAATTATATAATAGAATTTGTTTGACTGCTGCTTTTGAGCTAGTTTTCTGGGAAACTTCACGTGGAATTGCACAAAATTTCAAGTTTCAAGTTCAAATTTAAGTTTATTATCATGGGCAGACATACCAGGGTATAAATGCCATGAAAATTAGCTTTTTGCAGCAGTAGCACAGTACATTACAAACATGAAAATATAAATTAATATGAATTAAAATTTGCTGTCAAATCCAGGAGCACCTCTTGTATTCCTCTTATTCCTAGTTTTCCCTCATTTGTAGCTATGCGATTTGCCTTGACCGTTCCAATTTTAAGTTTGTCCTGTCTTCAATGAAATTCAGAATTTGTTAGTGACTGAGTTTGTTAGTGACTTATTAAATCTTCATGATCCATCAGGTTATCCCCTGATCCTTATCCAGAGCCCAACCTATTCACTCTTTCCCAGTAATCCTAACATCTTAGATATAGATTCATCACTGTGTTTTCTCTAATTCTTTGTGATATGGAGACCAGATCTGTGAACAGAACTTGTGGTTTAACAATAACACCTTTACAAAGTTATTTTAAGGTGGTAATAAGTTCCAAGGTACATCACAGAAGGGTAAAACAAAGTTTGACACCAAGGAATTTTAGGAGCAGTATAGATTTTTGTGCTGTTGTGTCTGGACTAGGATTTCCCACAACTTGACAGGTGAGAATGCTAACAACTCTGTGACTAACAGTCAAGTACAACATGCCAAAATTAGTTCTAAGGCAATTAAAAGTGTGTTTTTTGTTACAAAATGAATTGTTCTTTAAGTACTGCCCTCATAACATTATACCAAAGTTCACAAGTTTTGACTTTGATCAGTGTTGCCTGTTTCAGGTTGGTGTTGAAGAAATGTCATTTCCACCGCATATGAATCGCCCTCCTTTGGGGATACCCCCATTGCCGCCGGGTATTCCTCCTCCACAGTTTGCAAGCTTCCCACCTTCTGTGCCACCCGGTATGTAAATTTGATATTTGTTAAGTAAGCTGTAGAAGAAGCTTTTTAGTGTAAGTTAAATCCCTATAAATTGGTTATATCTGAAGTGTTGTTTATGAGGGGATTGGATAGGAGAGGAACAACAAAGGTTTTCACATTGGTTTTGGGTTGGAGGGGCCAAAACTGGGGCCACTAAGAAATGAGTTTAAGTAAATCCAGGAAGAATTTCACAAGAAAATTGTGTGGAATTTGATACTGCATGGAATGCTTAAGGAAAATAATATTGAAGAGAAGCTAGTTTGACACTTAAAATACAAGGATATTACAAGATGTACTGAATTTTAGTTTTCCAAGAATTTAGCTGGGGGTTGCTATTCCTTTTTGATGCGTTTTCCCACTAAATGAGCAATATTGTGTTGGAATATGATACTGTTGGTTAATTGGGTATTTAGCCACATTAGTTACATCCTGGAGAGCTGGTCGTGAATGTAAAATAATATAAGAAAAAGGAGGTAGAGTATGCCATGCGGCCCCTCGAACCTGCTCTGACCCTTGACACCTGTATAGTTCAAAAAAATCTATCTTGTTCTTAAATAAGTTCATCGAGCCAGCCTCCCAAGATTCTAGATTCCCTGAGAGAAATTCCTCCTGATATCCATCGTAAATGAGTGACCTTTCATTCTGAAACTGTGCCCCCCCAGGTTCGAGTTTCCCCCATGAGAAACATCCTCTCAACATCTACTGTGTCAAACCCCTTCAGAATCGTAAGTTTCAATAAAATCACCTCATTTTTCTAAACTTCAATGAGCGTAGGAGCTACAGCAGCGTAATTGTTAAGTTACTGGGCAAACAGTCGTGATTCTGAACCATTGATCCAGAGATGTGAATTAGAATTCCGCCATGACAGTCGGGAATTCAATTCAACTGATTATATAAATTTGGAATTTTAAAACAAAAAAGCAAATCACCAGGTTGCCATTGGAAATCTCCATCAGGGAACAAAATCTGACAATTTTACCTAATCTGGCCTAAGCACAACTCAAGACCCACCAACACAGTTGACTCTTAACTGTATCTCAGCTGAGAGGCAATTGGGAATGGGTAAGAAACTCTGGCATTTCCCGAGACCTCCATGTCCCATGATTGAAAATATATATCAAAGAAAGGCCTCCAAACTGTTCAGCCTGTGAATCAACCGAGGAAACCTCTGAACTGCTAATGCTTTGTTGCTTAAATAAGCAGACCAAAACTACACGGGACTCCAGGGGATGGTCTCAACAACACCCCATGAAGTTGTAGCAAGACTTCACCTACATTTATGCTCCAACCCTTTGCAATAAAGGCCAACATTCTGTTTGACTACCAAATAATTACTTGCTGGACCTGATTCCTTGTGTTTCAAAAACATCCGGCGTTTTGTAGTCTCTAATAAAACAACACTTTTTGCTTTTCTGTTCCTTTCACCAAAGTGGATAACCTCATGTTTCCTCACTTTATCTTCCATCTGCCAAATTTTTGCCCACTAACTTAACTAATCTTTGCACCATCTCAACTTGCTTCCGACTTGTCTTTGTGTCGCCAGCAAGTTTGGCTGCAATGCACTCAGTTCATTCAATGGTATAGATGGTAAATTGTTGAGGCCACAGGACTAACTCCTGTGGCACCTTACGAGTTGCAGCCTGCCAACCTGAAAATGATCGATTTATCCCACCTGTTTTTAGAGTGACATATTACCTTGAATGCCATGAGCTCTTACCTTGTACAATAACCTTTTTATGTGGCACCATATTGAATGCCTTTTAGAAATGCAAATACACTATATTACTATGCTTGCACAGAGTTTCATTTTCAGAGCTGTTGACTCTATTGTGTTATGATTTTCTAAGTGTTCTGCTACTTAATGGATTCCAGTATTTTCGCAATGTCAAGGCAGGCAACCAGCCTACAGTTTCCTGCTTTCTGTCTCCCTCTTCCTAAATAGGGATGTTACATGTCCAATTTTTCACTTCATTGGGACCTTTTGAAAATCTATAGCACTTTGGAAAAATTCACTATCTCTGCTGCACTTCATTAAAGACACCAGGATGCAGACCCTAGGGACTTCTCAACCATTATTCCCATTGTTTGCCTAGTGAACCTAATGAATGAGTAGCTTTATTGAATCTGGAGCTTAGAGCAGTGATCTACTTTACATGTTTAAAATTGTTTATTTCTAGGGGCACCCATGATTCCTGTTCCTATGGGAATAATGACTCCTGCCACAACTGTAAGTATGGCAGATATCTAATGTAATTCAACTGCATTTAAAGGTTCATTGCATGTTTGTACCAGGGACTAATTGTAATACCACATTTTTAGATAGTCCCTTGGGGCCAAGGATGATTTCCAGTCTAGTTCTGTGGGTTCTGAGATGACTGACAAGGCCAATGTGGGAACCGCAGACTTTAGCAAGAGATTTTTGGTGAGGAGGGTGGGTCATATTGGATGTCATACACTCCTGGTGGATTTATACTGAATTTCTGCATGCTCCCAACAATGGCATTCAAGGTTTTCAGTGCTGCTAGTTCATCTTGAGCAGTTGTGGGCCAGGGATTCCTATAAGTTGACAGGAATGTTATACTTTTTCAAGGAGGCTTTGAGAACATCCTTGAATTGGTTCCTCTTACTTGACAATCTCACTACGACAAAGCTTAGAGTATAGTGCCTGTTTTGGGTATATTTATTTATCATCCATGCAGGCTCCAATGGCCTGCTCATGAGAGTCAACTGAGTATATTAGAGCTTCAGTCCTGGGAATGTTGGCCTGGGAGACGACGCCAACATTGGTTTACTTATCCTGCCAGTAGATCTGGAGACAGGGTTGGTGGTACATAGTGCTTTGAATTGCCTGTTGGAGGTGGTGTGCACCTCGCACGGTACAGGAGGTTGTGTGTCATTGCCACCTACTGCCTCATGGTACCAAACAGCAATTTGCAGCTGCTAATGAACTTAGTGTAAACTTTTCAGTGCAGCAGTTTAATTTACATCTGCAGTCACTCATCCTGAGCTAGCATGCTTGATATTTTCATTGAATCAGACACTTACATTATTAGGAGGCCATTTTAACCCATTGTATTCATGCCAACTAAAAAGCTATTTAGGCCAATCCATCTCCCAGCTTGTGTTCCTTTGCTCTGTAAGTCATTGTTCGTAAAGAACTTAAAAGATGCTTTAAAAAATGGTAATAAGGGTTTCTGTCTCCACCTCCCTTTTAGGCAGCAAGTTACAGGCACCCATCACTGCAGGTAGAATTTTTTTCCTCAACTTTTATATTAATCTGTCATCTAGTTAATGACTCCTACACAAGGGGAAATAGGTTTTCCTGTGAGTCCTGTCCTGCCCTGTCAGAATTTTATACACCTCAGTTAAAGGACTCCTAAGCCACCTTTGTTCTGAAGAAAATACCCCACACATGCCAGTGTTGTCTCATAACTATCATTCTCAAGCCCTGGCATCGTCCTCAAATACTTTTTTAATGCTATCACACCTCTCCTGTATTGTGATGACTAGAATTGTACACAAGTTATCTCATTGTACCACTAGTATGGTGGCCAGAACTCTCTTATTATAGCTGTACAGTTCTTGCGGTCTTCCTGCTTTTGTATGCTATGCTTTGTCCAGTGAAGGCACATTTCTCATAAGTATCTTAACTACATCTGCTTGTCTTGCTACCTTAAGGAATAACTCTTCGCAGTATAAAATTGCTGGTGTAATTGTAATAGTCTTATTACATGGTTCCAATTTTATCTTGGTTGCCATGTACTTTTCTACTAGCCTGCCATGAGAGATTTTGTCAGACACCTGCTTAAAATCTATGTATACTATATCAAAGGACCAACCTCTTCAACTCTACTTGATATCATTTCAAAAAAAAAATCCAAGCAAGCTTCAGTCTTTACAAATCAATTCTGATTGTCCTTTATTGTCTTTCTAAATGTACACTGCACTGCACAAATGTTTCTATTAATTTATAACTTAATGTTGGTTTGACTGGGCTATAATTACTTGGTTTATCACTATGCATCTATTGAACCAAGGAGACCTTATTAGCTGTCTTCGTACTCTGGCACCAAGCCTATCAATGAAGAGAACTGTAAAATGGTGGTAAGAGCCTCTATAATTTCCTCTCTTGGTTAAGAGGCTGTGGTGCAGTTTTTTGGGTTGTGGCGATAAAAAAGTACTAGATTTCTTTAATATTCTTCATGTCCAGTGTTGTGTGTTATCATCCACGTTGGTGGAGGCATTTGCAAAGTATTTGTCTAGAACCATACCTGACTTTTGTCTTCACAATGAGGTACCATTTTGGCCCATTTACCTTTTGTGTGATTAGAAATTACCCTCTGCTTTCCTTGATTTTACCAGTAGTTTTTTATGTAATGTCTACACATGCCTGAATTCCTCTAATTTCATCCCTTCCATACTCATGTTCCTTCAGTGTGCTCTCTACCTGTCCTTTTTTGCCATCTTAACCCTGCATGCTCTCCCCCCACCGCCCCCTACCCCAGCTATTGAGGTGAAGAGCTCAGTTTGGAAGTTCTGCTCCTCTATTTTGGGTGCCCTTGCATCATACGGTTGCAGCCCTTTTTTTTGAGATAGGGGTATATATGCTCTCTATCCTCATTATCTCCTTTCCATTGATTTCCTGTCAAGTAGCAGTTTCCAGTTCACTTCAGTGTTGAGTCCTATCTCGTCCTGGTAGAACAAGCATTCTTCCAACACTGACTCCGGGTCAATATTTTCTCCAATAATTCTAATTCTAACTGAATTATCTGAAGTATGAATGCTGTACAAAATGCTATGTATTCGGTACATTCTACACCTTGCACTGTTTTTGTCCCAATGTTAATATATTTGGAATCCTAATCCTGTTAGGATGTTGTTGTTTTTACACCTGAGAAATTTGCCTGCATACTTGGTCTGCTGGCTCCCTGTGACTCTTTGGTGGCCTTCTGTACATGACCAGCAATGGGCTTTTTATAATTCCTCAGCACAGTCTGTTTACCTCATTAATTGATCTTTTAGCATATCATTGCTCTGCACAATGGAGATCATTTCCTGAACTAATATTACTAATAAAGGTCCTCCCCAGGTTACAGACGCATGCCTTATGGACAGCCCGTGCATATGAATAAGTGTTTGGGAGACCGGTGACATGGGTGGGGATGAATTTGCTGGCTGCTGCAAGCATCTTCTGATGGGTGGGAACAGGACATTTTTGCATCCACCCAACCCCACGAGCAGAGCTGGGAGTGCTGAGCAGACTCGCTCACTCACCGAAATGGTGAGGCCGGCTGGCGGCCCCTCATCCAGTGCCTGCTGGATCTCCCATCACAGCTGTTTCTGTGATCCTCTTCCACGCACTGTTTTTGTTCATTTCCGACTTGCTAACAGTCTGGGTTACGAACAGTGCTCAGGAGCCCTGTCATAACCTGGGGACTGCCTGTAGCTATTTCTTTATCTCTCCTTTCCTTTCCATCCTCTCTCTTGTCTGAATGTAGGAATCTTGCCATTCTTTGTCATGCCTCCTTGTTTTTCCCCTCGCCTGTTTTTCCCCTCGCCTGTTTTTCCCCTCGCCTGTTTTTCCCCTCGCCTGTTTTTCCCCTCGCCTGTTTTTCCCCTCGCCTGTTTTTCCCCTCGCCTGTTTTTCCCCTCGCCTGTTTTTCCCCTCGCCTGTTTTTCCCCTCGCCTGTTTTTCCCCTCGCCTGTTTTTCCCCTCGCCTGTTTTTCCCCGCGCCTGTTTTTCCCCTCGCCAGTTTTTCCCCTCGCCTGTTTTTCCCCTCGCCTGTTTTTCCCCTCGCCTGTTTTTCCCCTCGCCTGTTTTTCCCCTCGCCTGTTTTTCCCCTCGCCTGTTTTTCCCCTCGCCTGTTTTTCCCCTCGCCTGTTTTTCCCCTCGCCTGTTTTTCCCCTCGCCATTTTGAATTAAAGTGTGAACTATTACACATCCAGTGTCTTAGAGTCATAGAGCAATACAGCACAGATACGGGACCTTCGGCCCAAAGAGTCCAGACCGACCAAGGTGCCCGTCCAACTAGTCCTAATTTGCTGCGTTTGGCCCATACCCCTTTAAGCCATGTCCCTCCATATACCTATCCAAGTGCTTCTTAAACAATTCTGTTGTACCAGCTTCAACAACTTCCCCTGGCAGCTCATCCCATTATACTCACTACCCTTTGCGTGGAAAAAGTTGCCCCTCAGATCCCTTTTAAATCTTTCCCCTCTCACCCTAAATCTATGCCCCCTTGTTTTGGACTCCCCTACTGTGGGGAAAAGACTGTTACCATCCACCTTATCTATTCCTCTCATAATTTTAAACATTTCTATAAGGTTGCCCCTCATTCTCCTATGTTCCAAGGAATAAAGACCTAGCCTAGCTAACTTCTCCCTATAACTCAGGCCCTCTAGTCCTGGCCGCATCCTCTTAAATAATTGGGGTTGCCTTTTCCCAATCTTTGTTTCCTCTGCTTTCCAACCTTGCTAACTGAATCCCCATCCAATCTTACAAGCCTCTCTCTGATACAAAAATGAACTGGGCTTTCTATTCTCTGTCTAACCTAGATTAAATTTTCAATAGAAATCTTCCTTGTAAGGGTGTTCATCTTAGCTTTGGCGAGATTCAGTTCTTCAGACTGTTTCAGCTTCCCCAAGACTGATCCTAATTCCCAGTCAATCAAAAGTTGCCCTCCTGTATCATCTGTCAGTCGTGAAGTAAACCTTCACTATTCTATTGTCTGTGTCTATTGACACTAATAGTAAATGGAAATTATATCCCTTTGAGGTCCTCCAATCTCTCCCCAGCTCCCTGTGATCCAGCTGCAGGAACCCCTCCATCCTTGTAGTTATGTATGTCATGGGCCATGACTTCAGGGTGTTCATCACCCCTAGCCTGCAACTGCTGAATGCCTACATCCCAAGTGTTGTGCCTTTTGGGTGTAAATCCACTCACATTGTGGTGTTAAAATAGGCCCTGCCCTCAATCTTTAACATCCAGACAAGCAACTTCCCAATGAAAGCCAGCATTAAAATTGATGAAGACTTTGAATATTTATGCTTTGACATTCACAAACTGTCAAAAACCCCCAAAAAATTACCTCTTTTCCTATTTATTTTAAAGGCAAACAATTAAACTAATTAACAATTGGGTCAAAATATTTATATAAGCTTGGGTAATTCAAATTATGATTTGGCTCAAGCTTGCTTTTCTCCCTCACAGTTGTTCCTCTCCATTAATGGAGCTGGTATTACTGAGCCTGGTGTAACCTGGTGCAGTTCCACCTGATGGATTCCCAAATATAGATGCTGGAAGTTGCAAGTAGCTAGTGTTACGCTGGATTCCATAAGTCTAGGAATGGATTAGAGTCAGCAAAGTCCCTGCAAGTATCTCTAAGGAAGGTTGGCACTCAGGTGCTTGGGTATTTTTGTACTGAACTTACTGAACTCGTGCAGCCAAATAACAGTGGAGAACTACTGCATTTCTAGGTTAACTACAATCCTTCACTTTCGAAATTTCCAGTTGACACCCCTTCCTTCTCAACCTTGGTAACATAGGAAGAGAACGTCATCATCTATTGAGAAATTTAACAACTGCTGCTGAGGAACACTCTTGCTTCAGGGTACCATTTTTAAGGTTATGTTCAGTTCACCAAGTGGGGTCTAACCTGAGCCCCTTGGGTTCCACCTCAGTGGAGGTAAACACTAATATTCCTTAAACCCATTAATGTGAGAATTTTAGTTTAAATAAAAAGTTTGCAGCTTTGCCAGCTCAAAAACATTTATAATAAACGTGAATGAAAATATTGCTGGCTATGAGTTCCATAGCTTTTTTCATAATTTAGTTTGTAGTAGGAGATCAGAAGTTCACAAGTATTTGGTGAGGGCCATCACTTCATGTTGATAGTATTATAAAAGACCAATATATAGGAAGTGTTTTTTTTGTTCTGCTTAATACATCTGGGTTCTCATTTCACATAATGCTGTTACACAAAAGCTGAGGGGGAAAACAAAATGTCAGGTTTTTTGGGCAATGTAACTGTTTATTTGTGGAGTATTTGTCTGATCCAGGCATAGAAAATTAATGATAAACTTCAACTAAGGATAACATTATCTCTTACTTTTGAACGTTGGTAACAATTGTTTTCTCTTTGCAACCATTTTCTTGCCTCTTCTGAAAGCATTGAATCCTTGTTGGATTGTTGCTCCTTGTTTCCAAGGTCGCCATTATTCATGTGTTGGTGAGCTATGTTCCACAGCTCGATCATGAGATGCTTACATGCAGTTATTAACAGGTATTAGGAAATGCTGCTGAGTGTTCCCATGTGTTGAGTCACCTTTCTAATGGGATCTGCATCTTCTAGTTAGAAAAAAATACTTAGATGTAATCTAAACTGAAGCTTGTGCAGCATGGCAGGGTGGTGGGGGGATTGGATAAGGGAAATTTGATGTAAGCATTTTAGCCATCAAACTAAAAATGCAAAACAGATTGTTTTCGTTTTCTCTAAATCCTGAGATAAAAATATCATCTTGGGGCAAGAGGGCTATTTAATGAGGAAATAAATAGTGGCCTTCATTGTCTGAACTTTCAAGGAAAGAGAGGGGAAAATTGTTAAGTTATAAAACTCTTAAAGAACTTGGGGAAAAGTTGAAAGATTGGTATCCTAGGTAGTCTCAGAATAAGGAATCAGTGATTTAGGACTAAAATGAGGAGAAAGTTTCTCAGTGAAAGGTTTATTAATATGGAATATTCTGCTCCAGGGGTGTGTGTGGATGTTCATTTGTTGAGTGTATTCGGTGCAGAGAACGATAAATTCTAGGCACTTGGGGAATCAAGGGGTATGGGGATAGGGTCAGAATGTTGAATTAATTTTAAAGTTCAGCCATGACTGTATTGAATGGCAGAACTGTGGCCTACTATTTTAAAAAAAAATTGAGTAAAATCTGGTCATCCAAACTCTTGAAAAAAAAAGTGTTCAGCCAAAAAAAAGCTGATTTTTGTGGGGCATGACATTGAAGCCTGACATTAAACAGTTGTAATTTGTTCACAGTTAAGAATGTTTACTTCAAAATAAGCCACTGTTGTTTTGCCAATAACCATCATGAAATGGTTCCAAATTCAGTGTGGGTTATCTGGGACTTTTGCTTGGCATGCTCCTTCATTTATAAGTGCATGAAAATCAGAACCATGACAGGCTGTCATAAATTTAGAATGGAAGTATCATTTTTAAAAAACTGTCTTCCATGTGTGACAAGAGCTTAATCCCATGTTTTTGTAAGATGTTGTATTTACTACTGTTGTTGTCTCCCTCCCCCTTTTCAGGTCTCCATGCTGTACACCATGAACCGTTGCCCAACAGAGGGCAAACAGGTAACCTGTTATGGGACCACTGCCAGTGGCAGTCTATAACTGAGCATTAAGAATTATATGAAAACAGTTCCTTCCCCATATTTTCTCCTCCTGTTCCCCAAGATTTACCATTTATTTTCAGTGCTATCCCAGACACTCTTGCTGAATTTGGAGAATCCACATGGTGGATTATGAGCGCCTCATTGCATCACACCAAATATGTTTAACGAACAAAAAACAATGGCCTTTCTAGCTGCATATGTATAGGTTGGACTGCACTGTGAAAATGAGTGTGGGCAAAGCGGAGAGGACTTCAGAACATAAGAATGAGTTGGGTAATTACAGCCAATGGGGACCAACAGATTTAGCAGCAGTAGTATAATCAGTTGTTGGGGAAAAGCACTGTTTGAATTTCAACATGCTACAATGCAGTGGAGAACCTGATGGTGTCCTATTTTTAAATTGTATTTTTTAAGCAGTTGAAATGGCTTAGGTTAACTAAATCCATATGAAACAAATGTTAAATGTTTAATATTTATTCTAAGTACAATTTTCTGTATTTTGTAATGGTAGCCTTGGCTTCATTTTGAGTTATTTTGCAGGTATTAACTGTCCTCTTAATGGAAGAGTGTGATGTTTACGTTGGGAGGCTTATTCTATAATGGAAGGCTTCACTAAATCCATCCCTGCACTTACCTAATGTCCAAAGCTGTACAGTTTCTAACAGGGGTCTTTGGCATTCTAGCCAGAAAGGGAACCCTGCCTGTTTCTCCCATTGCAGATTGTGATGTTGTTACCTGGCCATGTGTGACCATCTGCACTAGCAACGAATAGCTAATTTGGCATTAGGAGCAATAAATTGTAGCTTTTTTTTCCACACCAATTTGTCATCCTAGTTTCTTCCTTTTCCTTATTTTGTGAAATATTGTGTTCTTTTTGGGGTAATGTTTTACAGACATACTGGCTTATCATTTTAAATCTATAGGCTTTTCACTGGTGGAGGGAACAGGGTTAGGCCATTTAGCCCCTCTAACCTGTTGCACCATTTGATGAGACCATGGCTGATGTGTGACCTGTCTCTATTTAACCTCACCCCATATCCTTTAGTACCTTTGGTTAACAAAAAAATCTGTCAATCTCTGTAAATTAAATAATTGATTTTGTGTCAAGTACAGTTTATAAAAGAGTTCCAAACTTCCACCACCCTTAGCATGTAGTATTTCCTAACTTCACTCTTGAAAGATGTGCCTCTAAGTTTTTGTACTATGCTCTGAGGAATCCATCCAGCTGAATTAGTTTCTCTATACTCTTATTGGTTCCCTTTAATATCTTGAAAACCTATTGCTCCGTTATCTACAAAATACGACTGTACTTTGTGTAAACATTCCTTGTATTTTAACCTTTGGAATTAAGGTATCATTCTCGTCGAGCTGCACTGCGTTTTCTCCAAGGTGTGGCAGCTGGAACTGTCCACAACACTCCAGGCCTGATACAACCAGAGATTTTTGTGGCTTTAACTTAGATTTTACTCCAGTCCTCCAGATCTAAAGACCAGCATTCCTTTAGCCATTCTGACATTTTAAGGACATTCAAGTCTCTTTAGACTTTTTGTGAGATTTTTGAGAATAATCTGTTCTATACATTTTGGGTTTAAATTTGCATAGATTGAAATCTATTTGCCACACTTTGTTTATTTGCTTAATCTGTTAAGTGTTTTGTATTAGTACTTCCATGTACACTGCTTAACTGCCATCCAACTTTCCCAGTGGCAAATTTGGATATGAGTCTATGCTGTCATTTAAGGTTATAAGTATGGTGAATGTTTAAGGTCCTAAATATATCCATGCATGAAACAATGAGTCACGTCCTGACAATTTGTGTATATCCTCATTATCTATCTCCAACCATTCAGTCAGTAACAATCTACCTTAATTTCCATGAGCTTCAGTATTGGTTGATATTTCATGATGGGGGTACCAAATGCTTGCCAACAGGCCATTCAAATAAAGTACATGTTCCCAGTCCACAATTTGAGTCATATAATTCAATCGGGTTCATCAGGAAGTTCCATGCTAGTTTATTTTGTTTAACCCTTTCATGAGTTCAACAAAACATCTGTAAATGTTCTTTAACTTTGTGCCCTGTTCTATGCCATGCCCTAGCTGCTTTAATTTGTAGCTTGCTTAATAATTTTTCAAGCAGAACTTTGTAAGTAGCCATCTGAAATCTGAAATAAGTAATATCTGCGCTACACTTTGTTTCATTCTCTCAATCATCAGAAGAGCTGAATGTTAGTTTCTCTTACCTTTCTCTCTTGTGCTCTCTGCCTGCATGTTCCTGCCTCACCCCTCCCCCTCACCTCTTTATACCTGATGCAGGGTCTCGACTTGAAATGCCAACTATCCCTCTGCCTCTACAGATGCTGCCTGAATCACTGACTTCTTCCAGCAGTTTGCTTCTTGCTGCAGATTACAGCATCTGCAGTCCTTTGCATCTCCAATTTGCTGCCTCAATTTTTTCTCAACAATTTACCACTGCTTTGCACGACGTTCTTCTGATAATGCTGCTTCTGAGTACCTTTGTTTTCCCCTATCTCCTATTCACCTGTTTTCATTTAACTCCACTGTTTCATTTGTTCACTTTTGCTTGCTCCCTTCTGTTCATTTTCTCCCTTCATATTTTGTCTTTGTCACTCCCTCTCCACTTTGCATCTTTCTTCTTTTACTCTTTGTTCATTTTTGTTAATGCCTTCTTGCAACTATGGATTGGTGAGGTGGGAAAGAAAGGAGCATCCACACTTAGGTGTGCAAACGGTGAAGGACAGTAGCAGTGGGTCTTGTGATAAGGAAAGAAGCTTGGTATGATTGATTTAAAAAAAAACAATTCAATAGAAACTGCTTGAGCACTGATGCATTCCATCATATTTTGAAGTTAACAGATTCATAGAATCTATGATTACATCAAACATTTAACCATGTTATGCTGTCAAATTGACATTGTCTGTGACATTTCCAACATTTTCTGTAAACTTGCCTATTTACAGTATTTTATGGTTTAGTACAACGTTTAAGTGAAAAGAACAACAAATTGATTATGCTTAAATAACATTGAAATTTGAACAGGAACATAATCTCACATGGACTTTGCAATATCAATAGGTCCATACTACTGGCATCTTTAATTTATAATGAACTCTTAACTACTGCTACTGCTTTGCAAGGATACGACAGGATCGTCTATAACTCTTCTCTTTTTTGGGATAATGGATTAAAACATTCCAGTGTTTTACACAGGTGTTGGTGCCAACCTCTGTGCCTATGGTTGGAAAGCATATTGGACCAAGGAAGGACCATTCTGGTCAGAGGAATCGCGAAAGTGATGAAAACAGTGGTCCGACTACAACAGTTTTTGTAGGCAACATATCTGAGAAAGCTTCTGATATGTTAATCAGGCAGTTACTTGCGGTAAGTTTGCACTTCCTTCTGTAATGTGTGTAACATAGTTCTCAACATTTTTTCCAAGTTGGTTGGTTGTAGTGGAGTATGATTCAGTGCATGCTGGTGGCAACGCAGTCTTTGGTCTAGGTGAATATTAGTCATTTGTGAGCCTAGACGTTTATTGTCAGTGAGCTATTTAATCATAGAGAGATTATTTGTCGTTAACATAGGTACTTGGTGCAAAAGCAAATTAGTCCGTAAATCACTTACCATAGCAGAAAGAAATGGGCACAGGAAAATCTGGGCAGTATATTTAATTGATCTCTTGCCACTTTACAAACCATCAGAGAAACTAAATGATGTGCTTGGGTGGGTGTGTGCATGTTGCAAATGTATTTCATATTTTAAAGCAGTTTGTTTCAGACCCATACCAAGGATGCAGGTGAAGGCATTTAACTTCAATCCCGTAGGATCCTGAAGAGTTAAACCATAGAAAGTAGAGGATGCAAGGATTTTGTTTTAGCATTGATAAATGATACAGCTCAGCATCCTGGAGGATTTGCCCTGACACACATGTCCACTAGCATTGAAAGAGGCATGTACTTTTAACCAGATTAGGAAGGTCAATGTAATGAATCCATGTCATACTAAGCACAGATCCTGCCCGACAATTCTCATTGTCTACTTCAATGGACTTGCATCAGCTTTCTGATTAACTGAAGAAAGGTTTGCTTTTGTGTAGTTTGAGATTTCTGACAATTTAAGGAATTTCCCCAGCCCACCTCTCCTTGTCCCCTCCTGCCTGTCTCTGGGAGTTCCTTCCTCTGAGGTTTGCAGTTCTCTGCCTGTTGCCTGTCCGCTAGCAGCTTGCCTTTCCTGAGACCAGTGCTCAACAGCCTCCTATTCCATATCGTTCAGATAGGCTGACCAGGTAATCTGTGCTGCTTCTAACCTGTGGGAAGAGCAGCTTGGCAAGTATCAAGGAACTTAATTGCTCCATTGTGATTCAGAAGGTAAGAAAATGGCCTATTTTTATCAATTAACCAATAGTTGGAATGAGAGTTTGAGAATTAAACCTTGCATAGTATTGAAACAAAAATGTTAAAATCAGCTTTGGAAAGGTTAGTTGTGTCTGTATGGACATGCTCTGTGTGAGTGGGGTTTTGCCACGCCTCTTACAGGCTGTTTGGCTGAAAGCCGTTACCCCTTGCTTGACCAGCAAGGATCTGGTTTGCACAAGTGATGAAAGTTTATCACAGCCACCATAGCTCTTCTAAAGCATAATCTATCAGTGCTGACACAACGAAAGGGTGCAACATCAAGAAGGTTTTCTTGATGCTCACGTTTGTGACTGAACACCTTGGGGAATTCTGTCTGCTGCAGTACAGTTTACCCACGTTTTCCCCATATAGTTCTTTTTGTGATTAAAAGGTGGAAAAATATACAAAAATTATCAAATGGTTAAACCTGTGATTGATGGCGATTAGATTTTCAGAAGTTTGGCAATTTTTTTTTTGTTCTAATTATTCAACAGCATCTTATACAGACATGAGCATTTAATCCTGTCCTCCTTTCTTCCCTGCTGCTCTGCTCCTTCACTTCTCTCCCCACCTTCACCTTTCCCCACATGCCCATCCCAACTTTTTCAATGCTCATTCTGTTTTTTTATGTTGGCCTTGATTAAACAAGTCATCGTTCATTTTTAATGACTTTTGATTTGTATAAACACAAGTAAGCATTCAAATTGAGATGTGCCTTACTGCAGTTTACTTTGTGGCAGTTATTGCAATAATTCTCTCAATTTATAGAAATGTGGCTTGGTTTTAAGCTGGAAGAGAGTCCAGGGAGCTTCAGGAAAATTACAAGGTAAGTATAGTTTGCAATTCCAATTCTGAAATTACACAATTATTTACCATGCTTCACCAACTCAAATGTTTCTTGTATCAGCTTTTAATTAATAGTTATATCTCTGCCACAGGAATTTTTTTTTAATGTACTTCGTTGAAATGTGTACTCAGATATTCCAAAATTTATTGGGACAGGTGCCTCCCGCAAATGATTTTGTGTATTGCCTTTCTCGTATCCACCAAGGTGTAGAGAGCTGTTTGAAATTCAGTGAGTGCTTTAAAGAAAAAATAATTTAGATTGTTGTCATTTACAAGGAAATGAGGAGGAAATAGCTTGTATTGATCATGACAGTCTCTTAAGATCAAGCTAACCCAGGTTTTCCTGTTAAGATAACATTGAGGTTAGCAGCACACAGTACGGCTATTGCATGTGATTTGCGAATACGTTGTTGAGCTTAACACCAAAAGCTGCTGTCCAGGCTACAGTATTCCAACGTTAGTTTCCAAAAAATTCATCTTGGTGGCTGGTGCACTCACTATTGATACAAGTCAAATAATGTGATGTTTGCTTTATTCGTGTGACAAGTATAAAGTAACTGCAAAAAGTTGTCCATTTCAAGTTTCAAGTACTCCTTTGACATTAGTCTTACCCTGTTGCCAAATAACCTCTGGCACTTAAAGTTAACCATTACAAATGTGGACTTTTGGTGCTAATTCCTGGAGATTTGAAACTATAAAATTTACTTTTATTTCAATTGGCCTATGCTCTTTCAGTCCAATTTTTCTTTCCCTTGAAGATTTGACACTGAAGTCATCCACTTTAAATTACAGCTGCTTCTCAGTAATCACACTTTTAATTTCGGTGTCAAATCCTATTGTAACATTCACAGAAAGCTAGTTCAGCAACTTGACTAGCAAAAGAACTTAAAACCCTAGACCCAAGGACAGATGTAATTACTGGCAAACAGCAGAAATCTTATCTGTAATCATACATTTCATTTACTTGTGAAACTATAATGTGTGGAATATGTAAAGAAGGATATAATATTAAATAACAACATTGTTAGAGCTATCCCTGCTTATTTCCTCTAGTCCTGTAAATTTCAACTCTCCCAATAGTTATCCTGTTCACTTCAGACTGTTACAGTTGAAACTGTGCTTATCCCTCTTTCTGCATTCCAGATCACAATTGAGAAAATTCTTTTGAGAAACTTTTCCCTTTGTTGCCTCTTAGCCCTGTTCTGGTTACCAACCCTTCTGCCACTGGAAATATTTCTCCATCATTATTCTATTAAAGCCTGATGATTTTGTACATCTGCATATTATTTCTTAAGCTCATTTGTGTTAAGCCTCTCTGGTTTCTGTGCTAGTTAGTATCAATCCAGGAAAACACTTTTTGCACCTGTTCTGGAGTGTGGTGCCCAAAAAGTGGAGCTAATGCTCCAGCTGAGGTCAGTAGATATTTTGTGAACATTTTAGCATAGCCTAGAATTCCATATAGTTTCAATAGTTTTCTCAGATTGCCATGCCTTTTTAAAAAGGTTCATGTAGGTCTTTCTGCAGCTGCATTTCACTTAACTTTCTACTATTTGGGCTCTTTCTTAATTCTTCCTACCATAATGCATATAATATGCTTATAATATTTTTATTACATTTTATCTGCTGTGTCTGATAGCTGGAGTTTGTTACTGTGCTTATATTTTGGTTTTACTTTTTATGTTATAGGTTGTAGTTTCAGCAACTTAAAATCCAAATGTCATATCTTGTATAAATGCATCTTTTTTTGCTAGCGTTCGGCTTTTGTGAGTACAAAGAACCAGAATCTACCCTACGTGCATTAAGATTATTGCACGAACTTCAAGTGGGAGACAAAAAGCTGCTTGTAAAAGTAGATGCAAAGACCAAAGCCCAGCTGGATGAATGGAAGGCCAAAAAGAAAGGAGTCAATGGGGTATGTTGCATTTCTATAAATGTCTGAGATGTCTTCCATTTGTATTCGAAAACCTAGTCAAATCTAAAGTATTCTTTTTAAAAATGCTGACTTGATACCTCAAATAAAAATAGTAAATGCTGCAGATACTCAGCTGAAGCAGCATCTGTAGAGAGAGAAATGGGGTTGACGTTTCAGGTCAATGACATTTCATCAGAACTTGATATTTAATATTTATTACATCTCAAACACACAAAGATTTATTTCTGTGTAATTATGGTGGTGTTGGATAAACATCAGATAGAATGCTGCATTTTACCCTGTGGTTAGATTACTGGATGAGTAATCCTGAGGTCTGAATTAACAGTCCAGAGACATTTGTAAATCCTATCGTGGCAGGTGTGGAATTTAAATTTCAATAATAAAATAAAGTGGATCTTCTTTTTAAAAAAACTGCTGGTGTATGTGCACCATATAACCAACAGGGAAAGAAATCTGCTGCCATTATCAGTTTTTCTTAACTGTAATTCCAGGTGCATATCAGTTGATTAACTCTTAACTGTCTGCTGTAATGGCGTGAAAATCCACTCAGTTATTTCAAAACTGCTGCATTCAGACACAGCCAGGATCAACCTAGGCACTGGATTTGGGATGGGCACAGTTGCATGTTGCATGTAGCCTAATCGACCTTGCAAAGTACATGTCATGAACATCTGGGGACTAATGTCTTATTTGGAAGAGCTCTCTCACATACCATGAAGTTCCATACATCATTTAAACCATGGGGAAAGAAACCTGATTACCACTTAACTATCTATCCTTAACAGATGTCACGTCCTCTTGTATTAATCAACACTTAGGATAGTGCACAAAATGTACACCCTATGGGGATTTCAGTGTTCATCACCATGTGTGGATTGACTGACCAAAGTGGCCAAGTTCTGAAGGACTTTGCTGCCAGACTGGGTCTATAATACAGAGATGGCTGAAACCACCTGATCTTCTCCTTACCAAGCTGTCATAGATGCAAATGTCTGTGATGGCATGGTAGGAGTTAGCACTGCACAGTTCTCATGACGACACAGTTCTGACTTCCCACTCACAACACCAATCTTTGTAATCATGCTCAGTAGAATGGACTGGAACAGGTTTGGTGTATGTGATGTGCACTGGACCATCAGCAACAGAACCGTATCCCATCATAATCTATAACCTCAGCCCAGAATATCCCTCTGCATTACAATCCAGCCAGTGGACCAGGTGTGTTTCCTGAGAAGTGTGGTAGGGTGTGCTGAAAATGTGTGGATCTGGTTAAGCTGCAGCACAGGGCAACATAAGTAGTTGACAGCAATTTCTCAGCCAGTAGACCAGACTACAGCTTTGCAGTTCTGCTTATCTTGAGTAGCGGTGGGTAGTTAATATCCCCATTCTTATCAATGGCAGAGCCTCTTGCCAAAGAGCAAAAATCATGTATTGAACATTTGCAATGAAATTCAACCTGTGGTGCTGAATGAATGGTTCATCACTTGATGTCCCCATGATCATGGTCTTAGGCCAATTTGTTTCATTCCACCTAATACCGCAAAATGACAAGGCAGTAGGTCCAGATAACATCCTTGCTGCAATCCTGAAAATTTGAGCTATAGAAATAGCAGCACCTCTGGACAAGCTGCTCTTGTATAGGTACAACACTAGCACCTACCTAACATTTTATGATGTTACCCAAGTATGTGCTGTTCACAAAAAAAGCAGGAAAATCCAATCATCTTAACTGACCAATCAGCCTTTCCTCAACCATCAACAGTGGTATCAAGTGGTACTTGCTCACCACAAATGTGCTCACTGATGCACAATTTGTGTTGGTTCCAGGCTTCTTAGTTTTGGTCTGAACTTGAAACCCAGGATGAGGTGAGGGTTATTTTCCTTGAGATCAAGGCAGCTTTTGCCTTATTGCTTCATCAAGAAGCACCACTAAATCTCAAGTCAGTGGATATCAAGGGAAAGAGATCCACTGGTTGGAGTCATGACTTGCACAAAGGGAGATGGCTGTGATTGTTTCACTTGCTGCAACGGTTCCTCAGGGCAGTATCCTGGGCTCAACCATCTTCACTTGTTGCTACTTGTTAGAAATGAGGATGTTTGATGAATAGGAGTGAACATTGTTCAGTCACAGCTCATGAAATTGAGCATGCCATACTTGAGTGCAGCAAGATCTAGGCAGCTTTCTGGCTTGGGCTGATACAGCAAGCAATATTTGTGCCATAGGTCAGGCAATGACCATCCCCTGTCCTTAACATTCAACATCATTACCATTGCTAGCAACTTTCTTATTGACTAGAAGATTAGTTGGACCTGTCACACCTTCAATGTGGCAACAAGAATAGGTCAGTGGCTGGCCAATATGAGTGCAGTTCCAACAACTTTCAAGAAGTATGACACATCCAGGACAAAAAAAACTCCCCTTTTTTTATCCTGAACATTTCACTCCCTGACATTCACTTGCATAACTTGGCAGCAGTGTGCAACATCTACATAACGCACCACAATTATTCAGCTAGGAATTGGCAATGAACACTAGTCCTGCCAAGTACAGCCTCATCCCGTAAATGAATAAAGTTTTTAAAAAAAGACATCTGGAAAATTAGAAAAGAATTCTCGCATGTAAAATGAAAAAAAATCCTTCAGTGAAAAGTAGATGATGCCTAGGTGGAGATCAAAGTTTGGAATTCTTAATTATTGTTGAGCTTATTTGCATTAGAAAAAAATGAGAATAAATACTTGCATGAGTTTCAGGGAAGAAAAGTGTTTTAGGACAGGTTGGGATGTGAGGGAGCCCATGTGTCTATATAATTATGATCTTATTAGTGTGACAGTTTAGCAAGAGTACAATTGATTTCATTCTGTACCAGTAGATATGTGTCATGTGCAGTTCGAATTATTATTGGTCATGCTGTATGGCTTTTTGCCATATCTGAGGATTCACATTTGTTATTTAGTCCCAATGTGTAATGAAATGCATTGTGAAGAAGAAGTTTATGATATGAAGATAGTGGTGAAAATGATCCACCAGAAATAGTACTTAAAGAAGTGGGCCTATATACCAGGTCATATAGGAGTTTCACATTTGTATTGAGAAGCCCTTAGAACAAAATGGGCCATGTTCTGAAGTCAGTCTTACAGGTTTCAAATCTAGACAATCAGTTGTGTAACAGGTTCATAAATAACTAATTTTAAAAATAAAAGCAAAATCTTGCCCTTTGCATGTTGGTATAATCTACAAGAATGTGAAAGAGGCATTTTGTTTCAGCTAGGAAATGCTTAACGATGTACTTAGATTTTTATCAGTCGTTAATAATGGATATATTATTTTAATTCTTGCTGCATTCTGAAGGATACGAAAACAGAGGATTCATCGGATGATGTTGTGGATGAGGAAACCAAAAGGAGAGATCAGATCGTAAAGGGAGCAATAGAGGGATTAATAAGAGAATACTCCAGTGAACTAAATGCACCTTCCCAAGATCAAGATGCACATCCTAGAAAGAAGAAAAAGGAAAAGAAAGAGGAGGTATTTCAATGTAGATGCATTATCTTTATTTAAATTCCAAATCAATGATTAGCACAAAATTTAAAGGTTCTGAGTTCAGACAAAAGTTGCCCTATGAGGAGGGATTAAGCAGATTAGGCAATTCATCTCATGCTTGGAAGAATAAGAGGTGATCTCATAATATTCTTCTGAGTTTTGATGGAATGATGTTCCACCTGGCTGGGGTGTCTAGAACTAGGTGTCGATAATTCAGAGCTATTTGGAATTTGGCTATTTTGGAGGCTGAGGTGAACCTTCATGTCCCACTTTTCTACTGCATGAAAGGAATTTTAACTATTAGCCAGTTAAACTGTGAATGATACTGACACTGTCAATATGAAAGCTTTAATATAAGAGTGATAATCTTCGTGATCTTTGAGCAAGATAACGATGGGAGAAGGAAATCAAAAATATAGTTTACCTCGTGACAGCAGTGTGCATTTGGAAAGGAAGTTGCAAGTAATATCCATATGTAGGCCTATCTGTGTATTAAAAACTAAAAATGATTGGGTTAATATTTTAAGGAACTGAAATTTGACAAGCTAATACTAGAGCTGCTTGAGTGAACTTGACAGCTGTGGTTAACTCTAGCATTCATGTGTTTACATTTATTAGTTGATTTTTGAGAGTTTGTGAAAAATGTTAGAAAAATAATCCTAGTCCAAGTAATGTTGCTTTAGGAAGCTAGGAAAGTTAATGTTCAATAAAAGACATTAGAGGCTTGAGGAAAGTGTTTAGATCAGGATCCTGTTGTTGACATAATTCAGATATTCATCCAAGTAATAATTCAGACGGTATTAAGTCTTCCCATTATAGAAATAACTAATGCAACATTAGATTTGAGAGAGTGTATGCATGTTACTGACATGAATGGAATATGGAAATGCAATGGAAGAACCAATAGATATCCAGCAATTAATGTTTTAACAAAAACTGTCTGTCAGTACCTCTCCACATCAGCCTTATTCTGAAACGTTAGCACTTAATGTAGGCTGGCTCTTTAAATGCATTACTGAGACTCTTCGGCATGAGTCATTGAAGCTCTTGTTGGATTTTAAAGGCCCCGTGGCACTATATCAAGATGATCATGGGGAGTTGTGGCCAAGTTTTATTCTCAGCTTTTAAAGAAAGATTGATTGTCATGTTATGTTTTCCTTGCTGTTTGTGGATGTTTAACATTTGTCAAACTTGCCAGGTTTCTCTACTTCAAATACACATTACTGTATTTGACAGCCTTCCCTTTGAACATCTGTATCACCTCAAACTATTTTTAATTTTGAAATACTATGTACTTACAGTTTAATCCATTTATATTATGTTTTATTTATTATATTCAAGGAAAATTTTAAAATGGGTTAGTTAGAAACTATCATTTTGTTCTCCAGGATGACATAAGTGCAATGGAAATGGAAGAGGATAAACGAGACCTAATTTCTCGAGAAATTAGCAAATTCAGAGATACTCACAAGGTAGTACCAAAATTTATTTTATTTCTACAAATATGAGCACGAGAACTGCATACACTCGCTCTTTTTTTTAGAAAGCTGATAGGTCATTAAAAAGTTTGCTATCATTAGATTATCTTTGTAAAACTGAGGTAGTCAGTGACTATCCCTTTCAGTCATTAATATATGGATGAATATTACTTTGGGCCCATTTTAAGTTAGAATTGCAAAGAAGGACAAAATAAATTCATCCATACTGTATATTTGCACGTATAATCTGATTTTTCTCAGGTGTGCTTAGAAATGAATTGTAAGGGGGATACATTTTTCATGTTTTTATTTAGTCATTGGAATTCAGTATTAGTACTAAAACCATTTTGAGTATCAATTGATAGACCAGTGGATGTTGATAAGTTTTAATGCATTGTCAGGTTATTATTGCTTGTGGTGCATTTAATAACCAAACTTACTAGTACAGAAATTAAATCTAGAAACTTTTAAGAATGCAAATTTGAGAAGGAAGAACAAAGTTTAGAACCCTGCCTTAGAGCTATTGCCTAGTGGAGAGTAAGTGGTATTATTGAATCGTAGGCCTATGTAGTTGAGTATAGAAGAAGAAACTGGGGCAGGGAAATCCAAAACAGATACCATATAACATGCATGGAATAATGTACATGCCCTTAAAGCTAATCTATTCATTGACCCCCACCATTATGATAGAGATCATATGGTGACTAAAGCAAGATGAACTCAGAACTTGTGAAAATGCATGGATAGGATGTAAGTATGAGCTTCAGTTTCTTTTTTATAAAATTCATGGATGCCCCCTTAGAGAAATATGCAAAGGTGCAGCTGGTCATTCTTTAAAGTCTAGTTTGCTTTCACAATCTTGAGTAATCTGTTTATTTCCCTACGTCTGGTTTAATGCAATCATTTTCAATATTGGGATCTTTTAATACTTGCACAGTCAACCTTTGCATGTTTTGACTCTTTTATATTGTAATGTATTTGCTACAGTCTTTCAGACTGTTGCTGTCAAAAGTTCAGTTTAACAGGGGGTGTCCATTTAGATCACTGATGAGTCTGAAGAATGCGAGGTAAGACCCAATAAGCTTATCTTTTCCCTCTCCTCTTTCCTTTGCTATTATTTTGCATTTGCCATTTAAATAAAACTTTAAGTATTATTCTCATTCATTCCCTTTCCTTTTAAAGCTTGCATTGAAAAACTTTCATTAACATTGAAGTAGTTTGAATCATTTGTAGTTCAGTTAATGGTGCTTTTTTAATAGTTTAAATGACAATGGGAGTGTTAAATACATTGAAAGCTCAAGGAATTAAAATATTAAAGGTATGGTGAGAAAACTTTTAGACCTACCTTCTAATATTTCTCCCTAGTTATGTCAAGTTTGTCATAATAAAATGTATTCAGCTATAAGGGATTTCAGAGTTTTGTAAGTATGTAGAAGAGTGTTTTTACTTCTATTTTGCCAAGTTATTAGCTTTTAGAAGAGGTAAGTTTATACTGATCTTAATTCTGTTACACCTTAATTGAATTCCTTTCTGTTGAAGAAATGGCCCTCTATGTAATATTTAAGCATTATTGTGCCTTGTGTATAGGTGGGGTGGTCTTAAAGTATCAGCTGTTATAACAATTTAGAATAGAGTGGGAATTTGATGGCATGCATATTTGCCCAGTTTCAATACATCTTAATACATAACAACATTTCTCAAGCCAGATTTATGCATCTGCGCTTAATTCATTTGGCAGTTTTTAAATATATTTTGCATCTCTTTTACCATCAGTTATGGCAGTTACATCAGTATATCCAGCAGTAGGTGGTGGTGATATTTATATTTTCCTATTGCCTCATGCTGATTGGATAAATTGATGTGTTGTAAAAGCTTCCTTTTTATTATTGTTTGCTGATTTGAGAGTCATTGATTGCCGATCGACAACAAGAGTTTTGAGGTAAGAACCTGTGTTTACAGTTGTTTAATACTTTTGAATTGTTGCATAATGTTTGTTAAATAATTTATTGTGTTTAATTGTAAACTAGGGATGATATATTGTATGTAACATCTTGTATATTGTAAAAGTTGCTTTATCTAATGTGTTGGCATCTGCTGGTGCTGACGATATGGTCATTCTATTACTTGTGAACAATTTACTTGCTCTTCCCAGACATTTAGCTTATAGGCAATGTTAATCCAGTCTTGACGATCCAAGTCCTAGCAGACCACTGTAAGTCAAATCACTTCAAAGGATGGATTGTAGTCTGTTCATTTTCTAGTAGGAATTCTGGACAGTAAAGTTTTTTTATTAAAATTTGAATATTTTATCTGTACTTAAATGATTACCTAAACTTATGTCTTATAATTGATAAAGTTGACAAACTTTATGTCAACATCCTTTTTTATGATCTTGTGATTAATGCATTCTTTGTAGCATTGCAGCATTTTAAATATTATCTCTATTGAGTAAGAATTTTTTTTAATTTTTAGAAACTAGAAGAAGAAAAAGGAAGGAGAGAAAAAGAAAGACAAGAAGTTGAAAAAGAGAGAAGAGATAGAGAAAAAGAACGTGAGCGAGAAAGAGAAAGGCGTGAAAGAGAGAAGGAACGTGAGAAAGAAAAGGAGAGGGAGCGGGAGCGTGAACGAGAGCGGGAACGGGAGCGTGAGCGGGATCGGGACCGTGACCGTGATCGGGACCGTGACAGAGATCGTGAGAGAACTAAGGATAAGGAAAGGGAGCGAGACCGAGAAAGGGATCGAGAGCGAGATAAAGAGAGAGAAAGAAGCCGGGACCGGGAGAGAAGCAAGGATCGAAGTAGATCCAGGTGATCATTTCAGGGAAGCAGTTCACTACTAAAATAAACTTCATCTTAACCTTTCTCTTGCCTGAAAATATCGTCTCTTGTGATATGTTTTTATGCACCCTTGTTACACTCCAATATGCTTTTCCAAATGGTTGCTATAAAGGATGGTGATTTTTTTTTCTTTAAAAAAAAGATTTGATGCTAATTACATGAGCTTGAAATAGGCTTATGGAAAATCGGCTTCTGCCAAAGCAACATACAAGTTTGCTGTGTGTGACATAACATTGCTTAACATTATATGTTAACATTACTTCTGTGTATGGATCATATACTCACATTTAATGTAAATTTGCAGAGAGAAAAGCCGAGAAAAGGAGAAGAAAAGAGATCGGGAAGAAGATGAGGAGGAAATGTATGAACGTCGGAAACTTGAAAGAAAGCTCCGTGAGAAAGAAAATGCATACCAAGAGGTGGGAAGTTGAAATCAACAGTAAAGTATTGCTAATTTTTGTCTGATTGGAGATGAGCTAGAGGAAAAGAGGCAGGTTTAATTTGTCCAAGTGTATTTAATCTTGGCATTGTTTGATGTTCTGACTGGTGCCCAAAGTTGGAAGTAACTTTTGCTCTCAAATCTGATGTTCCGTCTATAAAGGTTAACACTAAAAATCATCTGGTTTTAAAAATATATTTGCAATTGAAGTTGACTTCAAGATTTTAAATGCATAATGATGTTGATGCTTTGCAGTGTTTGCTGAACCACTCCAGCTAGTACTGATTTGTGTCTACTTCATTATTGCCACTGGATTTCAAGCTGCTGTGTTATATGAAATGTGGGTCTGTTTAACTAATATTTGGCCTTTTGATTCAGCGTCTTAAAAATTGGGAAATAAGGGAACGGAAGAAGGCCAGAGACTATGAAAAGGAAGCTGAAAGGGAGGAAGAAAGAAGAAGAGAAATGGTAAGTGTAATGTACTGAGAAGTTTAAACCAACATTTTACTGAAACTTCTCCATCTACAGGCAATTGTCTTAAACCATTTAATTTCTGTTCTCATTTCTTGGTCACAATTTAAACACCTTTTATTATTGTAGACTCCCATTTCTATATTTAAAATTGAAGGTATGTATATAAAACCACATTCCTTCACTGATAATTAGATCCAGTCAACTATTACCCTGTCCTCCAGATTATTTTTAATCCAACTGAAGCATTTCCATTTGAGAGGTTTAATGTGTCTTTTTCTTTCGGTAATGAAAATTTCTAACATCCATAATTAAGTTTTAATTTTTTTTGCAAATCACAGTAAATGGAGTACAGTTCTCCATGTTATTATTGCCTTTTGATATCTAATTTACACAAAGGCCTTCACTCTGAAAGTCCTGGATTTGGATGATGTAGATCTCTATCTAATTTCACTTCAGCTTTTTGTCTCTGTCCTGACTTATTTTAAGACTGGCCCCTGGTTCAAGCTACTCCAAGGAAAATGTCAAATCCACATCCATCTTGTCCAGTAGTACATTTCAATGAGAAACTCACAAGACTGAATAAATCAAACAAGCAAAAATAGTTCTGAGAATGAGATTATTGAATGTGGAAGAATTCAGTTATTTATTTTGGCTGAGGAATAAAGAATCTTTTAAGTTTGTGACAAAATATTAAATATTGGTTTTCAGAGGGACTTGGGTGTCATTCATGAAATATGAAGTTAACATGCAAATACAAGTTAGGTGTTGACCTTTATTGCAAGTGGTTTGAAATAGCTGAGTAAGAAATTCTTGCATGCAGATGTTATAAATTTGAGGCCTTTCCAAGAGTATTGTGTTCATCTTTTTCCTTTAAAGAATGCTCTTGTTTCAGAGCCAATACAGCAGCAGGATTTCATACATTAATTCCTGCAATCAGGAGTTTTCTTAGGAGAGATTGAATGGGAGGGACTCAGACTCTTATCACTACTACATACAGCAACCAGTTAACTACCACTTGGCACATCTTTTGGATGTGGAGGAAGCTGGAGCACCCAGAGGTCAGGATTGAAGCTGGGTTTCTGGTACTGTGAAGTAGTAGCTTTACCAGGTGCGCCACTATGCCATTTCACTGAGGTTTGAAATTTGCTGATTCAGGTGTTCTTTCCCCCAACAACCTTGTTCCTCATACATTGAGTACAATGAAGACTAGATTATTTGTACTTGGGGATGTAATGGATATGTGGTTTGTGTAGGAAAGTTTGAGGATCAGTCATCTCTTTGAGAGATGAAATGGAATAAGTGAAACAGGAATATGGATATAGTTATGAATTACATTGTATACTCTGGCAATGTCTAAAACGCAGTATTAGCAATAGTTGTGGTTGCAGATGTGATTAAGGAAATGTACACATTACACTAAGTGCAAGTTAGGGAATTAAACAATTCAACAGCTATTTTTGATCTTTCTGCAACAGTACAATTGACAATGTAATCATGTAGAACTTAACATTAGTTTTGCTTAGAATTATCTCCAACACGAGGGAATCTAACTGTCTAGTCTTTATACTCCGTGTCAGTACCGTCACTGAGTCACTGTTTCATTAACATTTTGTGCCATTGACCAGAACTCAACTCCACTCAATTAGGCTTTGACAAATGCTCAACCACGGATGTCCCAAAGCCTTTGCACCATTCACAAACCACAAATTGAAAATGTTTTGGAATACCCTCCACCTATCTGGATGAGTGCAGGGCCAACAACACTCAAAAAAAAACTCAACAGCCATGACAAAGTAGAGCACATAATTGGCATCCCATCTACCAACCTAAACTGTCACTGGGTCCAAATTTGGAACTGCCTCCCTATCAACACTGTGGATGTACCCATACCTCAAGGACTGCAGTGGTTCAAGAAGGTAGTTTACCACCACCTTCTGAAGGGCATTTAGGAAAGGGCAATTAAATGGTGGTTCAGCCTGTGAAGCCCACATCCCTTGAATGAATAAGAAAAAAGCTATGCTGCAGGTTATTCCACTGGTTGGGTTTACTTAATGTCAAGTGTTCAGCTATAAATATTTTGTCATTTAAATGCATCGTTATCCTCCACAGACAAAAGAGGCAAAAAGACTGAAGGAGTTTTTAGAAGACTATGATGATGATCGAGATGATCCAAAATATTACAGGTGAATGTAGTTTTCAGATCTTCTGCAATATCCAGACTATATTTTCTCATCCTCTGTTTACGTATTTGAATAAAATTCCTGGCTTAATTTCAGAGGAAGTGCTTTACAGAAACGTTTAAGGGATCGAGAGAAAGAAATGGAAGCAGATGAAAGAGATCGTAAGCGAGAAAAGGAGGAGCATGAGGAGATTCGACAGCGTTTGTTGGCAGAAGGGCATCCAGATCCCGATGCAGAGCTTCAGAGGGTAAATCATGACTGTTGGAGCTGCAGTTGTTAAGAGTTAAAAATTGTGAACAAATATTTCAGTTATATGAAACAATAAAGTTGTAGTTGTATTTAAATAAATGATATTAAATCATTAATGAAAGGAATTTTATTTTACAGGTGACAGTGTAGAAAAAGACTAGTTATGTACCCCAGTAGTCATATAAAAAAATCACAATGCTGCATTTGTGTATTAACTTCTCTTACTAGACAACAGAATTGTCTTACAAATGCAGCAAAACAAAGTAATCTTTTTAGATTTACCGTATACTGACCTGAAGTTTCATCTCAAGAAAGATGCATTTGAATAACAGAGCTCCAATACCATTCTGAGTCAACCAACCAGGCACACTATCTTTGTATCTGATATCCTGGTCTTTTGTTTAACTTTGAGCACATTTCTTGTTGTGACCATTATATCAGTGTATTCCATGGCAAGGCATAATTTATCTGACTTGTACTGATATGGAAGGCATTATTAACAACTTAAAGGGAGAATATTTTTCCCACATGGAAATCTTGAGAAGAGTAAAATCAGAATAAAATGTTTGTCTCCTTATTAAAACAAAGATCAAATATCTAGTCAGAATGTTGACATGTAATTCATACATTGGCCATTATTTCTTTCTTGTTATGACTTTTCTGGACACAACGTGATACAGTGATTGTACTAGGCTGTGATAGGCAAGGCTTGGTTTTGTAGCATCATTGGTAGATTGCAGAATGATTGACAGAATCTGGGTCATAATGGCACAGTGATTATATTGATAAGTATCAGCCACAGAGGCATGAAAATCCCAGGTTGGTGTTGAGCTGTCTGAATTCATTAGAGAGCAATAAAGTTCTTCAAATAAAAACAATGCTGGAAATACTCTGCAGGTCAGGCAGCAACTATGGAGAGAAACAAATTCAATGTTTCAGGTTGGTGACCTGTCACCAGAAGCTTCATCCCTGGGGTCTAGACTCTGTTGAGAGTGGAACTAATGCCAGATGTTTATTATCATATTAACAGATGGAGCAGGAGGCAGAGAGGCGGCGGCAGCAGCCAATCAAGCAAGAGCCAGAATCGGAAGAGGAGGAGGAGGAGGAAGAAAAGCCAGAGAAGGAGGAACGCCGAGTGGAAGAGGATGAAGAACCCGAGCAGAAACCCTGCCTGAAACCCACCTTACGCCCTATCAGTTCTGTCCCATCTGTTTCATCAGCAAGTGGAAATGCTACACCAAATACTCCTGCAGATGAGTCTCCCTGTGGTATTATCATTCCACATGAGAACTCTCCCGATCAACAGCAAGAGGAGCAGCGGCCTAAAATTGGGCTGAGCCTGAAACTAGGTGAGGCAGTAAAGAGAATATTAAGTTGGCATAGTGTGTTTCTACTGCTGTTGTGTGCGCATTTGTATTGAAATGGCCTTGTTCACTATGTATTAAGCAGCAGGTTTCTTCTCTGGATTCGAGTACAATGCAGACTAATAATATGGAAATCTTAACCTGTAGGCTAGAAGGCTGTTCTGTAATACGAGTACTGGCAATCTGATGTGGTGGAGAGCTGGAACCAAAAGTAGCGCACTTATAGAAAAAACACAAGAATGGGTGTAATAGTAAATGAAAACATACAGGGTGTTGGTGAGCTGATGTTCAAGAGTGGAGGAAGTGCCCTGCATTTTATGACTTTATCAGACACTAATTCTTCACTATAGGATTTCCACTTTACACCATGATTCTTGACAGAATGATGTTCTTGTGCCATGTTCAATACATTTACATTTTGTCTATAATTTGTGCTAATCTGTGAGTGCTCTACGATCTTTGCACCATTCTGCTATTTTGCACTCCTATTTATTATTACCATGTATTCTGTTTATTCTGTGAGCTTCATGAGAACAAGGAATTTCAGTGCACCTTCGTGTATATGACAATAATCTAATTGTGCTGTGGTCCCAACTATCACTGGACCTGATTTATCTTTTCTCTGTTTAGGTGGTTCCAATAGCCCGAGTCAGCCAATTTCAGTCAAAAGAAAGAAACTGCCTGTTGATAGTGTTTTCAATAAATTTGAAGATGAAGATAGTGATGAAGTTCCTCGGAAGCGGAAACTTGTCCCATTGGATTATTCGGAAGATGAGAAGAGTGCCTCCAAAGGAAATGTAAATACAGAAGAAAAACGAAAACACATAAAAAATCTGATTGAGAAAATCCCAACAGCTAAACCAGAACTTTTCGCCTATCCTCTTGACTGGTCTATTGTGGATACGGTACGTTTCTGCACTTGTATCTGTGAGGGGTTCCAACCAGTAAGAATAGCTGTAACAAGTCTGTATTCCCATACGCTGGGGATTGTGAACAGAAGTGAAGGGTATATTATTTTGTCTTTATTGCTTTATTAATGGGGCCAGTGAACATTTAATTCATAATTTAACCTGTCTCATGTTCTAATGCAAGAGAGTTCTATGGCTTAACATACAGATCCTCCCCAGCTTACGAACGCCTAATTTGTGTACAGCCCGAATATACACGCGTTTGGGAAACTAGTGGGATGGATTTGCTGGCTGCTGCCATTTGCGGGCATCTTCTGCCATGTTGGAACTCAGTTCACTGCCACGTTTTCGACTTGCAAACTGATGGTTACAAACGGTTCATGGGAACGGAACCCTGCCGTAACCTGTATGTTCATTGATAAATGGTGCTACGAAGATTTTGAATGTGAACAAACTGGTGCTGACTTCTTGGTCTACCAGGAGTTGTGCAAAATGTACCAGCTTTTGAGCAGTCTTCTAGCTGCTTGCAATTGCCATCCCCAAAAGGACCATTTCAATCCTACCTGGCCACTTGCCACCTTAGCTGCCTTGACGTTAATCTGCCCAACAGTTGGGAGGAATTCCCAGAATTGTCCAACTCTTTAATAGGTGCAGGTTATTTTGGGAGATGAGTGAGGAGCTCTGTGGTGATTGTAGCTGCAGGTGGGACCTGACGCCCATGTCCCTGAGTACCCACCTCATCCCACGTTATCCCAGAGCTCCCTTTGCTCCTTGCTAGATACAGGGTTCCTTGGGTCCAGGGAACCTACCCCATATCATCCCAGGGCCTCCAATACCCACTCCATCCTGGACTGAGGTTCCCAGGGCCCACCTGACCTCTCACAGGGCCCAGGGAACCCACCCAGTACCAAATCCAAGATATCTGGGGCCCACTCCACGCAGATCCCGGGGAACCCATCACCCAACAGTCCTAGGGGAGAACCATACCACATTAGACCTATGGTCCTCAGAGTACATCCTGTGCCAACCCCCCTCCTAGATTCAAGAGACTCTAGTGAGTGTTGGGTTCCTCCTTGTATAACACTGGGGTACAGTATTTATGGGCAGGGGTAGGTCATTGACTTTGTACACTTTTTATAACATGGGTTCAGTACTGGTGGGCATGGGTCCTTCTCTGTGTAACACTGGGGTACAGTTCTGGTGTGCACGGGGTGTCATTAACTGCATAACACTTTATAATGAGTACTGTACAAGTGGACATGGGTCATTCAGTGTAACATGGGTGTAGTTCTGGTGGGTTTAGGTCATTCATGGTAACGGGCACAGTACTGGTGGGGTTGGGTCATTCACTGTAACATGGTAACATACTATTGGGCACAGGTCAGTACTCTTGGTTACAGTACTGGTGGGTGTAGGGTGGGTCTTAAATTGTGTAGCATGGGTGCAGTATTGGTGGTACTCTTGTGACACCACAATTTTAGAGCTCTTTTAAAGAGGTGCCACGTTGAACTGTAAAAATTTTTTGAATTAATTGTTCCCAGCCAGATTTCACTCTGAGATAGACGTGCTCGGAATTGAAGTGCAGTGGTTATTATGGGCAGACATGGAGGAAATGTGTCCAGCTCTTGTTTCCTGTGAGCTGCCTTTGAAAGTGGTTTGGATTGCAAGTCTGGCCCTCCCCACAAAAATGTTATGCATTAGAGCAGAGATCTGGTCTCCTGACAGTGCTGGCAACAATAGGTGTTGTCTTTGTAACACAGCAGTGATCTTTGCTGTATCAAAGGGGCAACATGGTGCAGCAGTTAGTGCCGGACCCAATGGGCTTTCAGTCTCGTACTGAGTAAATTGCTCCAAAGAAAATTGCTGACTACTGTCTTGATAATTGGCACTAAGGCTTCTCTTTCCAGTTACATCAACAGTTCAGGTATGAATAGAAAATGTATGTGTGTGGTTCCACCTGTACATTGCAGGTATATGCAGCCTTGGAGTATATGCTAACAGGCATGTAACAGTCATGCCTCTTCAAACTAAAATTCCTTGGAAATGAGATCTGTCAACAAGCTTTTTTATATTCAAAGTTTCATAAACAGTTTTGGTAAAGAAAAAGTCTTTCTCCCAGAGGAGGAGAACTAAAAACTAGGATGCATAGGCTTAAGGTGAGAGGTAAAAATTTAGAAGGGACCTGAGGGGCAACTTCTTTACACAGAGGGTGGTGCATGCATGGAATAAGCTGCCAGAGGAAGTGGTTGAGGCAGGTACAGTAACAACATTTAAAAGACATTTTGACCACTGTGTGGATAGGAGGATTTTAGAGGCATATGGGCCAAATGTGGGCAAATGGGACTAACTTGGTGGGAATCATGGTTGGCATGGACGAGTTGGACCAAAGGGCCTGTTTCCATGCTGTATTACTCCATGACTTAGCAGGAGTAGGCCATTCAGCTCCACATGCCTGCTGTGCCATTCAGTAAGCTTATGGCCAGTCTTTTACCTTAGCATCTTTCCTGTGCTACCTAATCCCACATCCCTTAATGCTTCTCTCTCTCTTGAGATTTCTTGTCCTCCATTCCCTCTTAAGTGGAGAATTTGAAAGATTCACTGCTCCTCTAGGTGAGAAATCACTTCTTGTCTTAGCTTTGAATGATTGACCCTTATTTTGGGACTGTGATCCCTGACTCTAGACACCTCAACCAAGGGAAACTTCATCTTTTAAGCTCTGAAGAATTTTCTATGTTTCAATGAGCTCAACTCTCATCTACCCTCCCGAGAGTCTGCTTGAACTCTCCTCAGGACATTCTCTCTGTTTCCATCCCATAAACAAACCTGATGACCCTTTGCTGCGTTCCTTATATTTGGCAGTATTAAGTAGAGAGAGACCATATCTGTACATGATATTCCAGAAGGAGTCTTACTGGAACCCTATATAATTTGAGCAAGACATCTCTGCATGTATTCATGCAAAAGAAAATGAATGAAAACTATGTGTATAATTCTGTTTGATGTCAAGATATGAAGTGATTGGAGGAAAACATCACTGGAAATTTGATCCTTTGTTTCCAGTTTTAAAACAGTCATAGAACAGTACAGCACAGGAACAGGCTCTTCAGCCCATGAAGTCTGTGCCGAAAACGATGCCAAATTAAACTAAATCTCTTCTGCCTGCACATGATCCATACCCCTCCATTCCCTGCACGTTCATGTGTCCATCTAAAAGCCTTTTAAATGCCACTATCATATCTGCTTCCACCACCACCCTGGCAGTCAGTTCCAGACACCCACCACTCTGTGTGTGTTATCCCAGACATCTCCCTTAAACTTTGCCCCTCTCACCTTAAATGCATGTCCTCTAGTATTTGACATGTCTACCCAGGGAAAGACATTCTGTCTGTCTACCCTGTCTATGCCTCTTGTAATTTTTAAAAACATGTATGACGTCTCCCTTTGGCCTCTGATGCTCCAGAGAAAATAGCCCATAGCTCATACCCTCTATTCAGGCAGCATCCTGGTAAACCTCTTCTGTACCTTCTCCAAAGCTTCCATATCTGTCTTGTAATGGGGTGACCAGAATTGTGTACAATACTGTTTAAAAAAAATAAAGTGTGACCTAACCAGTTTTATATAGCTGCAAGAAATGATTATTACTTATTAACCACACTTATTCACTGCAATTTTGCAATGGATTTATTTGACTGGGAGGTGGGTTAGTAGCAATGTTCTGATGCATCCATTCTTTGCAAAAGTGCTTCCACTTAATCCAAGATGTTGACTTTTTGTGTTTTTTTTTACCCCCACATCCCTTTATTGCTCAGAGCCTCGTCATAATTCAGAACTTGGGATTCATGGCTACAAAATCCATTCTCTTCTGTATTGCCTTGCATAAATTGAGTTATTAATATTGATGATATTGAAATCTAATTGGCGTATTTCAGGGCTAAACTTGAATAACTATCTTTGTTGTATATTCTGACTGTTAATAGAACTTGATGGACCGACGCATTCGACCATGGATCAATAAAAAAATAATAGAATACATTGGTGAAGAAGAAGCAACACTAGTGGACTTTGTTTGTTCTAAGGTAATTGATCTTTGAAAAGATCTTTTAAAAATAATGCATTTGTGTAAACCACAATCCCCACTATTAAACCTATTCAACTCTGCCACAACCAAGCATGTATCAAGGGCACTGAACCTTTTATAACTGACAGGTAGAATCTGACAGATTTTTGACTGTGAAGCATCCTGCGCAAGGAAAGTGGATAGATTATGTACACCCAATTTAGTTTACAGTTTAGGAGAAGATATGAAGTTGAACCCCGTGGGTATGATTTTAAGTATGAAGCAATGTTCATCACTTATAACCAGGATATTTTAATGGTATGAGTTTCATGTTATAGTACTTAAACTGTAGCCATTTTTAATGGAAGAATTTTTAAACTACTCGGGTATGTTCCCTTTCTCCCACCTAATTATGTGCAATCAAACCATCAGAGTACTTGAAGTATTTTAAAATGACTGTTAAATTGAAAGAAAGCAGTACTGTTCAATAAGCTCAAGTTTACTTCAGTCGGTGTTAATATTCCAAATTCAAGCGGGGACAAATCATAAGTTGGGAGTCATACCTCAAGCTGCCTGCTCCATTTCGTCTATACTTGTTGCATGATTTCTGTCATACACAGTATTAAGCCACAGTATTAAAAGTTTTTCGAACATTGGTGTACCTGAATGTCAGGTCTATAAATAAGTTAAAATTTGAAGGTGGTTGCAAAATATATTTTGTGATTGAATTGTTTTTCTTCTACAGGTAATGGCACACAGTTCACCACAGAGCATTTTAGATGATGTAGCCATGGTAAGTTGTTTGTTGCTTTTTTTTCCTGAGATCAATTGTTTGTGATGCTGCACTCTCTCAGATCAGCCCTTATAATCTGGTAGTTAAAATTCATCATGACTTGGAAGCAAACTTTCTTCATGCTTCTTGTAGACTGTAGCCACTTAGTCTGGTCTATGTGAAAATGGGGATTGAGAGAGTCTGTTGCTCTCATCTCCCAAATGTCTGCCTGCCTGCATGCAAGTCTATTTGATTCTCTCAAACAGGGTTTCCTCCCATTTGCCAATCAAAGTCACCAGGCAACACAGCATAGTGCATAATTTCACATCAACCTATCTACTTTAGCCACCCTCCTCTACATCTCTCACCTTGCCAACACCCAGTCCCACCTTCCTGCACCAGGTATGTAGCCTGCCTTTAAGTACACATCTAAGTACAGTTTAAATGTGGTAAAGGTTTCTGTCTCTCCCACCCTTTCAGACAGCAAATTCCAGATCCCCACCATCTTCTGTTTGAAAGCATTTTCCTCATCTGCTCATTCTGCTACCCCTTACCTCTAATCTTTTCCACTTGGTTTTTGACTCCTCTGCTAAGGGAGATAGGTACTTCCTGTTTACTCTCTCTGGGCCTTGTATACTTTAATTAAGCCTCTCAGCTTCCTGTACTCAAAAGGAGAAAATCCTACTTGATTCTTTCCTTATAACAACAATTTGTCACTATTAGCAACATCCTTGTAAGTGTCCTGTGTGCCTTCATCATCGCCATCACATTTTTTCTTGTAATGTGGTGATCAGAACTGTGTACTTTTCTCAATCTCTCTCCATATATACCTTGGCTAATAAAAGAAATTATCCCATATGCCTTTTTAACCACCTATTGACCTGTCACTAGCCGGGGAGGGGAGGTTGAAAAATTTGGACCTCTCACAATTGATCATTTTGACAGCCTGGGATATGGTCCCCTGAGCCTAACAATATACCTGCTTTCTAAGATGCTTAGACCCCCTTATCTTCTATGTTTACCCCATCCAATACTTCACCTGTCCTCCACAACAAATGTATTGGCATCATAGAATGATCAATGTCTGACAAGTGCAGAACAGCATGAGGGCAGTACTAGTGGAGGATTTCAGTAACCCAAATATTAACCCTGATACAGTCAGTGTGAAAAGTACAGAGGCAGAGTTCCTAAACAGTACTGCATTTTATAGCCAGTATATAAGAGACCCAACAAGAACAGTGGGACAATTCTGGATTTAACTCTAGGAAATGAAGCTGGCAGCTGAAAGGCACATCAGCGGGAGAGCATTTTTGTGGGAGTGATAGAAATTCAATTAGGTTTAGCTTATGCAAAAAGTGAAAGATAAAATAAGAGTAAAGTTTCTAAATTGGAATAAGGCCAATTTTAAGGTGATTCAGCGAAAGTGGACACAAAGCTGAATTATAGAGGTTAGAAGGAGAGTGGGGTAGAAGTGCTGCTGGAAAGAAAAAGGGTGGGAACACTGAATCCAGAGCCAGCTGGATAGCAAGGTTTATGGAGAGTAAGATAAGGCAAAAAAGGAAGCTTGTGTCTGACACCAAAAGCGTAATGCAACAGGAATCCTGGAAGAATTTGGAAAGTGGAGGAGTGTAATTAGGAAAGCAGAATCAAAGAAAATCCAAAAATGTTTTGAGTCATAAAGAGCAAGAGAATAACTACGATTGGGGGCCAGGAAAATAGTGAGTGAAAATGGAGCAGGTTCTTAATATTTTGTGACCATCTTTATGATAAAGGAGGATGATGTCAATGTTGTTTAAATGAATGAGTGAAATATTAGATGGGTTTTATGCGTATATATAAAAATAAAATAGAATCGTAGAAAATTTACAGCATAAAATTGGGGGTGGGGTGGGGGGTTGATGATTACGTATGTAACATCAGTTTGTTTCTTATGTAGATGCCTGACCTGATGTTTTTTAGCATTCTTAAATTTCAGAATTACTGTAACTATGTTCTGTATCACAGTTCCAGCATTGTATTTTTTTCTCTCTCCTCCCCTCATTCATCATGTTCTGTGTACACCTCCAGATAGATCATCCACAATTTATAAGCCTTCACCTTCTGTTTGCACCCCATCACAGGCATCCCCTATCTTCTTTCCATCCCTACCCCTTCCTTGTAACATAAAATGATTGTTTCCTAACTTTTCCTGTTCCAATGAAAGGTCGTTGATCTGAACCATTAAGTCTGTTTCTCTCCTCACAGATGTTGCTTAACCTGAGTGTTTCCAGCATTTTCTGTTTTCATTTTATATCAGCTGGGGTTGTTTTCATTGGAATGGATGAAGCAGAGGGGGTTTTAATACAGGTGTATAAAGTTGGGACTAGGTAGAATAAATGGGAAGGACTTATTTGCCTTAACAGAGGGATCAAAAACCAGGTGGCATTGATTTAGACAGTTGAAAGGAGAGATGAGGAAATTATTATCCCAGAGTGGTTTAGAGCTCAGTGCCCAAAAGGGTGGTAGCAGTGAAAAACGTTTAAACAGTACTTGAAGAGCATTTGCCTGCAAAGCTACAGTGCTGGAAGATGGGATGGGTTGGGTAGCTTGTTTTTGACTAGCATAGATGCTGTCGACTGAATGGCCTTCTGTGTTGAAATTTTTCTGTGATTCTGTTTTACAATATTTATCCTCTTTTGTGAAGACAACTACAAAATGTTCAGCATGAACCTTACCTACACATCCTCTACCTCCACACAGGTTACCTTCATGGTCAATAATAGGCTTTCTCAGTTATCATCTTGATCTTTAGATGCTTCTTTCAATTTTCTTTGATATACTTGCCAGTATTTTTCCACCCCCCTGTTTACTTTCTTAATTTCCCTTTAAATACAGTGGCATGCAAGAGTTTGGGCACCCCTGGTCAAAATTTCTGTTACTGTGAATGAGTAAAAGATGACGTGATTTCCAAAAGGCATAAAGTTAAAGATGACACATTTCTTTAATATTTTAAGCAAGATTACTTTTTTATTTTCATCTTTTACAGTTTCAAAATAACAAAAAAAGGAAAAGGGCCCAAAGCATAGTCAGTACTTAGTAACACCCCCTTTGGCAAGTATCACAGCTTGTAAATGCTCTCTGTAGCCAGCTAAGAGTCTTTCAATTCTTGTTTGGGAGATTTTTGCCCATTCTTCCTTGCAAAAGGCTTCTAGTTCTGTGAGATTCTTGGGCCATCTTGCATGCACTGCTCTTTTGAGGTCTATCCACAGATTTTCAATGATGTTTAGATCAGGGGACTGTGAGGGCCATGGCAAAACCTTCAGCTTGTGGTAGTCCATTATGGATTTTGAGCTCATTGCAGCCAAAAAGTTCTATTTTAACTTCTTCAGTCCACAGGACTTGTTTCCAAAATGCATCAGGTTTGTTTAGATCTTCCTTTGCAAACTTCTGATGCTGAATTTTGTGGTGAGGACGCAGGAAAGTTTGGAGAGAAAAGGGTGCAGAATTTCATGAAAAGAACACCTCTCCAACTGTTAAGCGCGGGGGTGGATCAATCATGTTTTGGGCTTGTGTTGCAGCCAGTGGCACGGGGAGCATTTCACTGGTAAAGGGAAGAATGAGTTCAATTAAATACCAGCAAATTCTGGAAGCAGACATCACACCATCTGCGAAAAAAGCTGAAGATGAAAAGAGGATGGCTTCTACAACTGGATAACAATCCTAACCACACCCCAAAATCCACAAGAGGCACAAGCTGAAGGTTTTGCTATGGCCCTCACAGTCCCCCAACCTAAACATCATCGAAAATCTGTGGATAGACCTCAAAAGAGCAGTGCATGCAAGACGGCCCAAGAATCTCACAGAACTAGAAGCCTTTTGCAAGGAAGAATGGGCAAAAATCCCCCAAACAAGAATTGAAAGACTCTTAGCTAGCTACAGAAAGCTTTTACAAGCTGTGATACTTACCAAAGAGGGTATTACTAAGTACTGACCATGCAGAGTGCCCAAACCTTTGCTTCAGGGCCTTTTCCTTTTTTGTTGTTTTGAAACTGTAAAAGATGGAAATAAAAAAGTAATCTTAAGATATTAAAGAAATGTGTCATCTTTAACTTTATGCCTTTTGGAAATCAGGTCATTTTTTACTCAGCTATTTACAGTAACAGAAATTTTGACCAGGGGTGCCCAAACTTTTGCATGCCACTGTATAACATGCCTACATTTGCTCTCTCCCTGCTTTTCTGCTTTATTAATCACTCGGTGTCTCATATAAACTCAGTTTTATCTTGTGCTCTGTGGACCTTGTCACTCTGTGGGTTCTGGATTTGGCTTAAATGACGTCCATCATTCTGATTAACCTTTGTGCTTTTTTTTCCAGTTCTTGGCCAGTTTAGAACCTTCTCCTATGTTCTCTCTGTTCTTTTCCATTGCTATGCTTGTTCTATGATCACTACCACAAAATTGCTCTCCCAATGCTGCTTTTTCCACTTGCTTATGTTTATTCGAGAAAACTAATGGTAGCAAGCAGCATTCACAAAATAAATATTAAGCCAAAAGCCATGATATTTGACAATACCAGCACCCTGCCTTCTCTTGTTATTCCTGCTGCCTATGGATGAAATGGGTTGTCCTGGATGAAGATAGAAATTTTAAGGCCCTGTACCTTTCACACTCTGTGTCCCAGTTAATATTAGGGTAAATCACATCTCCCCACTGTTATTGCCTTAGTGTCTCTGCCGTTTCCTGTGACTGACCTCATCAGCTACTTCAGAAATCTTGGCTCCATGCTTGGAATCACCTCAGTATTGGTTTATTATTGTCACTTGTACCGAGGTACAGTGAAAAACTTGTCTTAGATACCGCTCGGACAGATCAATTCATTACACAGTGCATTGTGGTAGTATAGGGTAAAAACAATAACAGAATACAGAGTAAAGTTTTTCCTCACCAACCCTTTCTCTTTGCAAACACTTGCTTAACTTGGACTTATGACCAAATTTCTGCATTGCCAAATATTATGCCTTTTGGCTTGGAATTTTCCTTTGTGCTGCTTGTTGTTGATAAGTATGGTACGGCTACTTTTGTTTTAGGAATAAAAATTCTCTTTCAAAATACAGATGGTGTATTAATTGTAAAATTCAGCAATTAGAACATTACAGCATATGAAGGCGCCCTTTGGTCCGCGATGTCTGTTCTGACTATGATGTCAAATTAAACTAAGCCCATCTGCCTGCCCATGATACATATCCCTCCATTCCCACAGGTTCATGCGCCTCTCTAAATGCCTCTTAAACACCACTATAGTGTCTGCTTCCACCACCTCACTTGGTAGCCCGGTCCAGGCACCTACCACTCTTTTTAAAAAATAACTTACCCCTGCACATCTCCTTTTAAACTTTCCCCTTCTCACCTTAAAGATATGCCCTCTAGTATTTGACATTTCTATCCTGGGGTAAAAGACTCTGATTATATATCCTATATGCTGCTCATAATTTCATAAACTTCTATGAGTTTGCCCCTCAGCCTCTGACACTCCAGAGAAGACGATCCAAGTTTGTCCAACCTCTCATAGCTAATACTCTCTAATTCCATGACACAAACACGTGTTTGATTCGGACAGTAACTAAACAATGAGAAAACCACAAAAATCACATTGCAACTAAATGTAGTTGATGTAAATAAATGCTGTCCCCTTTTCTCCCATCTTTAAAGTATTACCACTACCAGAACACATTCATTGGAATATTTAAGGTAGGTGAGTAAGTGGTCACTGGATATGACAGCATTGATCCAAGGTTTACCCTCCCTGCAGATAAAGGAGTTTGCTTTGTAAGGTGGACCTGTGTTTACAATCCCAGACACCCGAGTGTTTGTTGTCTCAGTTGACCCCTGCAAACTCCCTCAGAGCTGTTAGCCAGTTCACACCTGCATGCTTATTGTCCTCTGCTTTTACCATGGGGCAGCTGACTTCTAAGGGTGGCTGGAGTAGGCGGGGTGGTTGACTCGACTGAGAAGGCACAACTTTGGCAGAGGGAGCGACTGTCACTCTTACCACAGTTAACACTGCACTCAGTGGGACCTTGCTCTCTATTCCATCGTCCTGTGGGTTTGCTAGTAGCCAACATTTCTGTGACAGGGAACTTGCACTTTCCAAGATTGAGGACTTCATATACTTCAAGGACTGGAGGCTTTTCCTCTAAACAATGTATTGTGTCCACAGCTGTTAGTCACTGTGAAACTAACTGTATGGTGATGTGGTTGGGTTGAATGATAGGCAGGATAATGGCAGGAGGCTAAAGGAATGCAAGGGTGGGCAGAGACTCATGGAGCATAGGTAGCACCATAGACCATTTGGACTGTATGTGTGCAATTAAATCAATGCAATATACACAGCAGAGTGGCAGGGTGGGGAAAAGCTCACCGAAAACTCTGCCTCTCGGGCACCATTTCACAGTCAGAGATTCATCAAATTACACGCTGCCTGATAATCAGTAAAAAAAAAAATTTATCCAACTAATTCAAGGATCAGTGTCAACTGCAAACCATTAAACACATGTTTTGAGGCATGTGGTGCATGATGATGGTATTATTTTTAGCATATGTGAATTTTTTCAAACATTACAAAATATTGCTTACCTATTAAGTTTTGTTGAGTTGGTTATTGGTACGACTAACTTATTTAAAAAGGATTGTTACTCTTATCTTTTCAGTCTGGTAATAGAGCAGCATGAGCAGGGGCTAGTATACCACGTGGCACTGAATTTATATTCTTTATTAAAGACACTAATGGTAATGTGCATCAGGACTGTTTCTAACTTGGAAAGGTGGGAGATTTTTATTATCTATTTCAAAAACCTGCTTGGGTATTGATGGCTTCCATTAGTGATTACGTTGTGAAGGTGCAATAATGATGGATTTACACTGCGCAAAAATGTGTTTAAAGTATATGGGCAGCCTCTGGCTTACACTCAAAGCTGCGCTGAAATGCTGCTGGGATATTATTACAGACTCCAGTATCTCTTGGCAGAGATTGAAACTACCCTTGTGTTGCTCTCTCTGGAGATTACAGTGGCATTAGGTGCAGATTTATTGTTTTATTTTAAGCCTACTCTTGAAATATTATACCTAGGAACACTATCCTATCCCATTGCGTTGTACGTTTTAAGGCAAAACCCTAGATGTATGTTTTACAGATGTTTATCCAAATAGGCATCAATGCGATTGCTCACGTGGAAGGTCTGAAACTATCCCTGATTTCGTTATTCACTGGAATCGGTGTTTCAGTGACAACCTTGCATGTGCAAGAGCAGTACAATGGCACAGCAGTTAGTGCTGCTACCTCAGCTCCAGGTGTGATCCAGACTTCAGGTGCTCTCTGGGTGCGAAATTTGCACGTTCCCTCTGGTTCCCCTCAGGTGGTCCTGGTTTCCCCTCCCCTCCCAAAGACATGCTGGTGGGTAAATTGGCCACTGCAAATTGCCCCTCATGGGTAAGTGGCAAACAAATCAAAGGGGTGTTGATGGGCATGTGAGAGAATTCAGAGCTACAGGAAGTGGGGTTTTGGACAGGTTAGAGTCCTCTGCTTGAGAGCTGAAGGACTCGGGCTGAATGCCTCCTGTTATGTTATAATAAGTAAGTTGTTCAACGTTTTCAAGAGGCCTTCCTCATCAACATTGTGTCATTGTTGCATGGTGTCTTACATGTTGAGAGGTCACCAGAGAGAGTGCTGTGGAAAAACAGTGACTGTTCCCCTGCCTGGAGCTGAGAGGAAACCAGAGACTTAGAGGGAACAACTGTCAAACTAACTTTGATTATATTAAACTAAATGTTATTTGTCTCTCCAGGTACTGGATGAAGAAGCAGAAGTCTTCATAGTGAAGATGTGGAGGTTATTAATATATGAAACAGAAGCTAAAAAGATAGGACTTGTTAAATAGATTGTCATATCCATAGGAAACGTCTTTTGGAAATTTTTTTCCATTCTTCAAAACTGTAACTTTCATCTGTCCTCAGAGGCACTTGTGAAGCTTGTATTTTTTATTGTAGAGATAATGTGAAGTCCATTTTTTTCCTTCTCTTCACCCCATCATTTGGTTTGCTATGTCCTTAAAAGATGTACAGTTAATAGAAATCTGCCTACATTTGTTCTTCATTTCACCAACTGAGATAAACGACTGGGTTATTTTTTATAAACTGAACTCTTCTGCTGTGTATTTTCATTATCAACACACTGACTTCTGTTCATAACCTCTCGGTGTTACATTTATGGAAGGTTATGCTGTACCGATGCAAGATATTTGCACTTAATATCCAGGTTATCCCTGTGATATGGAGGAGCAGGTTTAGAAATAAAATGTTTATACATTTTTGTTTTGAAATTAGTAATTTTGAGAGGAAAAAACTTTGAAAGATGCAGAGTTGTTTTCTCATCAACATTATGAAAATATTTTAAATGTTGCATTTCCAGCAGGTCACAGAATAGGGTTTAAATGTTTTTGAAATAAATAAATAAAGTTTGAGAATGTCTTAGTTGACTTTTTAAAAAGAGATCTGTATCCCCTTTAGTTGCCAACATAGATTTAATTTAATGTTTGAAATCAAACCTTTGTAATTTTACATTTATCAGTTTTTTTATAGTCAAAATTATTTTTGATGCAGGTACAACAAGCAAGCTACTGTCAGGTGTTGCGAATACAAGGAGCAAGCTTTTTTTTGTTTCAGTCTCACAATTTCTTTGGGGTGAAGTTTTAATAAACTACAATGAGCTTTGTCAAGGGTGTAGTGTGTTTTAAGCTATGTTATGGAGGCTTGATGGTTAGCTTGGAAATGCAGTCTTTGTTGGCCCATTAAAAGGAATGCTATCCCTTCTTTGGATTGTTCTTATCTTGGTTCACTGTATCCAGAGACATTTAAATCTAGAAAGAGTGTTGAAGACATTCTAAAAATAATTGAGGGAAGCCTTGTTTGGAAAGTGAGACTCTAGACCCTGAATTTATCTTATACCAAACCAGAAGTTTATGACTGAATCCTTTACACACTGTAAAACATTTGGTTTCACTACAGACTTCAAAAAAAACTATTTCAAGCTCCATTCTTGCATGTCATAGTTAGATGTAAAGATCAGTTCTGATTGCTAGAATTTAAACAATTATTTGCATACATAGATGATTGCTAACACTTTCTATAAAGGAAATTAAGTTTTTAATTTTACACTAATGCCAAATGAGTATTACGAGAATTAAAATTGTAAATATTGTATACAATACCATTTCACTTCTCAAATAAATCTGTTTCCATTTTTCCTATGGGCCATTACTTGGGAGATGTTTGGATGGCTGAGGTGCTGCCAAGAGTGAATTGGAATGTGGGAGCGCAGCCCAGGACAACTCTGATTTTTTAAAAATTGTGTGTGGGGTTTCGGCTATCTGCTTTTTCCAACAATGCATTGGGAAAATCATCTAATTTTATTGACCTCTAACAACAGACATTCTCTCTATATGAGGAATGACCCAAGCATTGGATTGTTTTCCTCTTGATGCCCATTGGCATAAGTTTCCCCAAGGTTCCTTGATCACACTTGGTAAAATGCTGCTCCATTATCTTGAGCCCTGGTCTGTGTTTGAACCCAAGGCTGCAATAAGGTCCAGTGGCTCTAATGAAGTCCATAATGAGCAGTAAGCAAGTTATTGCTGAGTTATAGTTTCCATCGTAGATGCCACTTTATATTGTCAATGATTCCAGTAATGAGCTGAATCCAATTTTCTTTTGTGTTTAACATATGGTGAATTTTCCACATTGGGTAGATTGTACTGTAACTGTACCACCAGCTTTGCTAGAGGTGTGGGTAGTTCAGTGCAGCTGGGATATTTTCTGCCCCTTAGCCATTGATATATCCAATGCTTTCAATTGATTTATTGGAATCAGGCAGAGGTCCCACTTCACATTGCTGTCTTTGGTTCCTCCCAGAGTTGATAACTTGCTTGATAACACAGTGTTTATACATGCTAGGGCTGCTAGTCATGGATATAGTCTCTCAGTAGGATACAGCTGGAAGGATTTTGGATCTTTGGCCTCCAGTCTCGTCATCAGGTCAAACCTGGGCTAGGAAATCTGATTCCCACCTATCTCTTGCCTCAGCTGATGAGTTAGTGTTGCCCCATGATGAACAGCCCTCGGAAGGAGCATGGAAAGTAGCAAGGGAATGAAATGCCCTCTGGGTGGGGACTTCACTGTCCATTGTCACAGCTGGCTTGAGAGCACTATCAATGATTCAGTTGACCAAGCCCTGAAGATCATGGCTGCCAGAGCCTTGGATACAGAACAGGCCACAAGAAGCAGGCATCTCGGTTGTAGAACTGAAGATTTGCTCCAGAAGTGGCCTAGTGAGTTGAGCCAAGCTGCTGCTGAGCAGTTACAATACTTACCTCCACATTACGGTAACGACCATGTCCTGATGGGAGGTGCCGTTGGCAGTACCATCAAGCAGCCCAACCATTTGCCATAAATATTTACTCCCATCAACAGTGCACCATGGTTGAAGTTCGTGTCATTTACAAAATGCACTGTAATTATTTGTCCATCCAGCCAACAGTTTATCCATCTACTCTGTACATTGCTCTTCAATCCCTGTAGCAGATCCTGTTCTAAGAATAACAGCCTGACTGCTCCAGTCTATCCACATAACTGAAGTCTCTTTAGAACCATTTCAGTAAATCTACTCTCCAAACCTTTCTTAAAGTGCAGCACCCAGAATGGACACACAAAAGACAGACAGTGCTTTATAAAAGGTTTGTCATTGTCTGTCTTGTACTATATACCTCTGTTTATAAAGCCCAGGATCTCATATACTTTTTTTTAGAAAAGGTGTCTTTCTCCACCTATCCTACCACTTTCAAAGAACTGCACAAATATCTCTCTGATCTTGTACTCTTTTTAGCGTTGTGCCCTCTATAATTTCACTTGGTCTTCCCACATTTCTTAGCATTAAATTTTATCTGCCTCCTACCTGCCCACTCCTCCAGCTTTCAGTTTGAATACTGAGCTTTTCATTGGCACTTCAACAGGCACCTTTTGGAAATCTATACCTACAATGTCAACTGCATTTCCATCGTTGACTTTGTCACATCAAAAAAAAACTTGTTGGAAACTTGCCCAAGTGTCTGCTTATTTTGTCCCAGACTGTTTCTGGAACTATTTTCTTGAACAAGGGTGTAACATTGTTCCACATTGACCAGTCCAGCTGAAGAGGCTCAACCCGAAATATCGACTGTCCATTTCCCTCCATAGATGCTGCCTGACCTGCTGAGTTGCTCTGCATCTTGCGTGTTGCGGTGGGTATAAAATTTGCCATTTTCGGTCCTTGAGTGTAAGCTCTGAATCTTGCTCGGGACCAGGGCCTCTGCAATGGGCTCCCTCACTTCATTCAAGAAACTGGGATGCATTCCATCTGGACCAGGTGATTTATCCACTTGTACTTAATGGAATTGTGCAGCATGGAAGTAGGTTTTTTGTGCTATGCCAACCATTAATCATCTTTTTGCACTAATTCCTTTTCCCAAGACTTAGGCACGGCCTTTAGTGTCATGGTGTCTAAATAGTTAAATGTGAAAGTCTCTACCTCCACCAACCACAGGGCAGTGGATTCCAGATTGCTGCCACCTTTTACATGAAAATTCTACTGCATCTTAACCTATGCCATCTGGACACAAGACATCTCCACTAAAGGGGGGGAGTTTCTGACTGTCCTATCTGTGCTCAGTTTTGTGTCTCTCAATCAGGCCCCCTCCTCTGCTCCAAGAAAAACAAACCCAGCTTATCTAGTATCTCCTAACAAATGCTCTGTCCCAGGCAATATCCTGGTGAATCTCCCCTGCGTCTTCTACAGCCTAATCACATCCTTGTAGTGGGGCGACCAGAAATGTATGCAGTACTCCAACTTTGACCTAACCAATATCGGATGGCAACAAGAAAGCATACAGGAGTGAGATGGATTGGCTAGTTGAGTGCTAACTGCCTCACTCATCGAATGCATGACCAAGGAATTCATTGTGGACTTAAGGAAGGGGAAGTCAGGAGAACATACACCAGTCCTCAGTGGTGGAAAGGATGAGCAACTTCAAGTTCCTGAGCGCCAACATCTCGGAGGATCTATCCTGGGCCCAACACATTGATGCAATCATGAAGAAGGCACACCAGCGGCTCTACTTAGGAATTTGAGGAGATCCAGTATGTCACCAAAGACTCTTAGAAATTTCTATAGATGTATGGTGGAGAGTATTCTGACTGGTTGCATCACAGCCTGCTATGGAGGTTCCAATGCACAAGAGACTCGGGCAACTCCATCCTGGTCACAACCCTCCATGAACACTTACTCGTTATTCCCTTTTTTCCTGCACTATTTTTGTAATTTATAGTAATTTTATGTCTTTGCACTGTACTGCTGCTGCAAAACAACAAATTTCATGTCATCTAAGCCAGTGATAGTAAATCTGATTCTGATCATAAAGTTGTATCATAACCTCCCTGCACTTATATTCTGTGCCCCACTTAATGAAGGTAAATATCTTAAATGCCACCTTAATCACTTATCTACCCGTGCCATTGTGAACGTGTACACCAAGATCCCACTGTTCTTCAGTACTCATTGGTACTTTAGCCACTCACTTTCATTCTCCATCCCCTGGTTCTTGACCCCTCCACCAGTGGGAACAGAATAGGCTATACATTGTGTAGATTCTACCCTTAATAATCCTTCCAAAATGTAGAACTTCACATTTTTCAGGGTTAAATTCCATCTGCTATTTTTTCCTGTCCATCTTACCAACAGATCAATATCATCCCATAACCTACAGATTACCTTCCTCAATATCAACAACATCATCAATTTTTGTATGATCTGCAAACCTACCAATTGTACCTGCTCCATCATCCAAATTGTTGATGAATCTAACAATCAGCAAGGACCCAGCTCGGATCCCTGTGGTACACTACTGGTCACAGGCATACAAATGGAAAAGCAACCTTCCATCATCACTGACTGTCTCACCACCAAGCTAATTTCAGATCCAATATGCCAACCTGCCCTGGATCCCATTGGTCCCTAACCTTTTGGACCAGTCTCCTGTGTGGGATCTTGTCAAAGGCCTTACTGAAGTCCATGTAAACTAGATCAACTGCACTGCCTTCATTGACACACTTAGTCACCTCCTCACAAAATTCAAATCAAATTGGATAAGATCTCCACTTCGTAAAACCATGCTGGCTATCAATGATCAATCCTGGCCTCTTCAAGTACAAATTAATCAAGTCCCTTGAATTTATTCCAATACCTTCCCTGTCATTGACATTAGGCTCACCGGTTTGTAATTACCTGGCTTATTCCTACTGCCTGCCAGTCATCTGGCACCTCATCTGTGGCCAGAGAAGATTTAAATATCTCCATCAAACTCTCAGCAATCTCTTCCCTTGCCTCCTGTAGCAGCCTGGGATACATCTCATCAGGTCCTGGGGAATTATCCACCTTTAAGTGTGCTGGGATATCTAACAGCTCCTCCTTTTCAATGCTAATTTGTTCTAGAATTCCATCACTCCCCCCTCCCCGAATTCTCCAGCTACAATGCACTTCTCAGTGAATACGGATGAGAAGTATCCATCTCAGACCTCACCTGCATTCTCTGGCCCCACTCACAGATTGCTCCTTCAGTCCTTAATAGGCCCCCCTCTTTCCCTGGTTACACTCTTGCCTTTAATAGAAAATGCATTGGGATTTCCCTTGGTCTCGTTCACCAGTGGTATTTTGTGCCGCCTCCCAAATACTTCTTTAAGTACACCTCCCTTCCCTTCCCCTATATAGTCCATACTCTTGTATTGCTTCTTATGTTGAGTTCTCTAAACTTGCATTAAGCTACCCTATTTCTTTGTCACCTGTCAATATCCCTTGATGTCCAGGGTTGCTTGGACTCACCTCTCACCATTACAGGAACATGTTGGCCCTGAACTCTGTTTCATATTTGAATGCCTCCCACTGACCACCTGCAAGTAGCTGCTCCCCATCTACTTTTTCAATGGTATGCATTATGACATTGAAGTCTGCCTTCCTCCAATTCAGGACCTTAATTTCCATTCTTCCCCTGTCCTTCTCATAATCTCCGAAATGCTCTCCTGTTGATACTCACCCCATTTGCCCTGTTACATTCTATAAAACTAGCCCCTCTACTGCCTCTTGTCCAGTTGGTCTATCTGTACACTGGCTTTTTGAACTCTCCATCCCCTCTAAGCCTTACACGCTGTCTACAATCCTCACTGCCACGGAAAAGCAGCCAACATAATCAAAGACCCCATCCCAGACATTCTCTTCTCCCCCATCCCCCAAAAGCACATACCACCTGGCTCAAGGGCAGCTTCTATCCCGCAGTTATAAGACAATTGAATGGTCCCCTAGTACAATAAAATGGACTCTTGACCTCACAATCTACCTTGTTATGGCCTTACATCTTATCGTCTGCCTACACTTTCTGTGTAACTGTAACACTTTATTCTGGATTCTGGCATTGTTTTCCCTTGTACCACCTCAATGCACTGATGCGATGAAATGATCCGTATGGATGGCAAGCAAAATTTTTCACTATACCTTGCTTCATTGACAATAATAAACCAATTTTCATGATGCCGATCCCAAATAACATTGGGGAAATTGAAATCTCCTGCCACCATTACCCTATTACTTTTATACCTCTGATTTGCCTACATATTTGCTCCTCTATCTCCTGTTGACTTTTCAGGTCTGTAGTACACACCCAGCACAGTGATCACCCTCTTTTTGTTCTTAAGCACCAAATATGCAGCCTCATTTGAAGAACCTTATAGGATGTCCTCCCTCCCTACTACAGTAATAGATTCCTTGATTAATATTGCAATGCCACCTCCTCCTTTACACCTCCACCTCGCTCTCCCCCCCATCCCATCCTACCTGAAGATTCTACACACTGGAACACTGAGTTGCTTATCCTGCCCTTCTTTCAACCATGTCTCTGATAAAAACCATATCATTTTCCCAGCAAAAAGAAGCTGCTGAAGAAACTCAGCCAGCATCTGTGGAGGCAAAGGAACAGTTGGCATTTTAGGTCAAGACCCTGCACTGGGGCTAAGAGTGTACAGGGAAGATAGCCAGTATAAAGGGGCGAGGCAGGGGCGGATAGGTAGAAGCAGGTGACAAGGGAGAGGATGGGCAGATGTAGTCAGGTGGAGAGGGAAGGATGGAGTTAGCGAGAGAGGTGATAGTTGGAGACAACAAAGGGCAGCGGATTATGGAATCTGATAAGAAAGGAAGGTGAGTGGAACCAGATAAGGGAAAGATGGGACAGGGAACAGTGGGGTGAGGGGAGGGGATAGGGGACCCAGTGGGTTGAGTGTGGGTGGGACAGGGGACCCAGTGGGTTGTGTGTGTGTGGGACAGGGGACCCGGTGGGTTGTGTGTGGGTGGGACAGGGGAACCGGTGGGTTGTGTGAGGGTGGGACAGGGGACCCGGTGGGTTGTGTGTGTGGGGAGGGGGGGCAGTGGACCCGGTGGGTTTTGTGTGTGTGTGTGTGTGTGTGTGTGTGTGTGTGTGTGTGTGTGTGTGTGTGTAGGGTGGGTGGGTGGGGGGGGGGGCAGTGGACCCAGTGGGTTGTGTGTGTGTGGGACAGGGGACCCAGTGGGTTGAGTGTGGGTGGGACAGGGGACCCGGTGGGTTGTGTGTGGGTGGGACAGGGGACCCGGTGGGTTGTGTGTGGGTGGGACAGGGGAACCGGTGGGTTGTGTGAGGGTGGGACAGGGGACCCGGTGGGTTGTGTGTGTGGGGAGGGGGGGCAGTGGACCCGGTGGGTTGTGTGTGGGTGGGACAGGGGACCCGGTGGGTTGTGTGTGTGGGGAGGGGGGGGCAGTGGACCCGGTGGGTTGTGTGTGGGTGGGACAGGGGACCCGGTGGGTTGTGTGTGTGGGGAGGGGGGGGCAGTGGACCCGGTGGGTTGTGTGTGGGTGGGACAGGGGACCCGGTGGGTTGTGTGTGTGGGGAGGGGGGGGGGGGCAGTGGACCCGGTGGGTTGTGTGTGGGTGGGACAGGGGACCCGGTGGGTTGTGTGTGTGGGGAGGGGGGGGGGGGCAGTGGACCCGGTGGGTTGTGTGTGGGTGGGACAGGGGACCCGGTGGGTTGTGTGAGGGTGATAGGTAGACGGAACCAGGTGGGAGAGGACTGCGTGTGGGAGAACCTGGGTGAATCAGGAGCGAGAAAGGAACAGAAGGGGTGCGGGTCACCTGAAGTTGGAGAATTCAATGCTCATGCCGTCGGGTTGCAGACAGCCCAGGGGGGAGATGAGGTGCTGTTCCTCCAGTCTGCAACCCCATCCCCCCAATGCTTTGCCCTTTTGCCAATCTCCTCACCCCATTGCAGCTACTACCCCTTCCAGCGCTCTCTCTCCGCCAACGCCACTCGCCATCCTCCTTCGCTGCCCCTTTCAACCCCTCCGCCTGCTGCCAATCCCCGCCTCTCACCAAGTCCCTCCCCCCCCACAGCCCGGCTCTCCGGCCTGCGGATGGCGGCCTGGCTCCGGCTTCGGGCCCTGGTGGCGGCGGGCGGCCCAAGCCGCGGCTACCGGCGGCCCGGCGCTCCGGTGGACAAGCGGCCGCCCTGGCAGTGGCTGCGCTGGGGGTGGCGGGAGGGCGTGGAGTCGTTGCGGCGACAGTGGGGGCTGGTGTGGGAGGAGGCGGCGGCGAGACTGCGGGGCCCTGATGGCCTCTCCCTCCGCCAGGAGCTGCTAGGCCGCAGCCGCGTCCTCTGGCAGTTCCGCGGCGCCGATAGCCTGCGGCACTGGGTCGTGTCCAGCGACCGGGACATCGGCGGCCACAGCAGTGCCCGGCTCGGCGTCGGCAGCAAAGGGTGCACGGCGCTGCTGTCCGGGCACCTGAGCCCCGAGCCGCCCCGGGACGGCGAGACCCGCTACAGCGGCTACTGCAGCCTGAGGTCCAGGCCGCTCAAGGTCAGGGCTCGCCGGGACTCATCACCCCTCCCTCCCCCTCCCCCTCCCCCCCCTCCCCCCCTCCCTCCCCTCCCCCCCTCCCTCCCTCCCCCCCCTCCCTCCCTCCCTCCCCTCCCCCCCCTCCCTCCCTCCCCTCTCCCTCTCCCCTCCCCCTCCCCCTCCCTCCCCCTCCCCCTCCCCCTCCCTCCCCCCCCTCCCCCTCCCTCCCCTCCCCCTCCCCCTCCCTCCCCCTCCCCCTCCCTCCCCTCCCTCCCCTCCCCCTCCCTCCCCCTCCCTCCCCTCCCCCTCCCTCCCCCTCCCTCCCCTCCCCCTCCCTCCCCTCCCCCTCCCTCCCCTCCCCCTCCCCCTCCCTCCCCTCCCCCTCCCTCCCCTCCCCCTCCCCTCCCCCTCCCTCCCCTCCCCCTCCCTCTCCCTCCCCCCCCTCCCTCTCCCTCCCCCCCCTCCCTCTCCCTCCCCCTCCCTCTCCCTCCCCTCCCCTCTCCCTCCCCTCTCCCTTCCCCTCCCCTCTCCCTTCCCCTCCCCCTTCCCCTCCCCTCTCCCTTCACTCCTCCCCTCCCCATCCTCTCCCCTCCCCACTCCCCCTCCCCTCCCCGTCCCCTCCTTCCCTCCCCCTCGCCCCCCCCCGCATCCTGTCTCACCCACCTTCATCCCTTTCTTGCTCCCCCTGCACCCCCTCTCCCCTCACCCCCCCCCCCCCCGGATCTCGTCTTTCCCTTCCATTTGTTTTCTCCCCTCACTCTGCCTCATTCTGTCTCTGCTGCAGGGAGCCTTTGACATGAAGAAGTACTATGACTTGTCAAACTTCAACACACTGCACCTCCGTGTTAGGGGAGACGGTCGGCCTTGGATGGTGAACATCAGCACCAGCATGTACTTCACCCATCACAAGGATGACCTCTACAACTATTTTATGTTCACTCGGGGAGGTCCCTACTGGCAGGATGTGAAGGTGAGGTACTTGCCCAGGCATTCTCCTCACCGGAAGATTTTAATCAGGGTACAGGACCACAGTGGAAGTTTATCCATGTCAAAGTCGAGTTTAGTGTCATATGCACAAGTACATGTTTGCACAGCTGCAATCAAAAACTTACTTGCAGCAGCATCACAGGCACATAGCATCAGATAAGCAGCATTCACAACAAAAACATCAATAAAATATAAATTATACGAGAAAGAACACAATTAGAAAAAAAAACAAAGTCACTAAGGATCCTCACTATCTGGGACATGCCCTCTTCTCATTACTACCATCGGGGAGGAGGTACAGGAGCCTGAAGACCCACACACAATGACTTAGGAATAGCTTTATCCCCTCTGCCATCAGATTTCTGAACGGTCCATGAACATTACTTCATTATTCCTTTTTATGCACTATTTATTTATTTTGTAACTTCCAGTAAATTTTATGTCTTGCACTGTACTGCTGCCGCAAAGCAACAAATTTCATGACATATGTCAGTGATAATGATTCTGATTCTGGAGTGCAAAGTGATTATAGTGTTGCTGTACTGAGGTAGTGATTAGGGTTGTGCAGGTTGATTCAAGAACCAAATGGATGAAGGGAAGTAGCTGTACTTGAACCTGGTGGTGTGAGGTTCTAATGGTAGCTGCGAGAAGATGGCATGGCCCAGATGGTGGGGAGCTTTGATGATATATGTTGCCTTCTTGAGGCAGTGCCTCCTGTAGATGGTGGGAAGGGATGTGCCAGTGATGTACTGGGCTGAGTCCACTGCTCTGCAGCTTCCTACGTTCCTGCGCATTGGAATTGCTGTACCAGACCATGATGCAAGCAGTCAGGATACTTTCAACAGTACATCTGTAGAAGTTTGTTAGAGTGGTTGGTGACATGCCAAACCCTAACCTCCTGAAGTAAGGATGCTGGGTCAGGTGGTCATGAGTTCAACCACCAACTTGAGGTCCCAACCTAGAATGAGGGGACACCACAGTGCTGAAGGAGATACATCTGCCGATGAGCACGGGTTAGAATCATGTAATCTCACAGTCCAGAACAAGACCTCCCTATGATTTCCTTTTTGTTTCCGTCCAAAGTAGCCCCCTTCCAATACATGCTCAAGTGTGTTTGCAGAAGTTTGTTTGGAATTTAATTCTGCCGCACTTCAGGCTAGTACGTTCCAGATCTGTGCAGTCCTCATTGGGTAGAGGAGAAGGAGCAAGTCTCCAGTCTTTTGCTAATTGTTTTAAATTAGTGACCTCTCATTACTTGCCAAAGAAATCTCCCTTCTTGCGATCTCAAATTTTGAATCTAAAACCGCTAACCTCTCCATATAACTGAAATGCCTCACATCTGATTTCATCCAGTGCTGCCTTTGTACTCTCTCCTAGACATTATTCATACATTGGTCTGAACTGGCTGGAGTACTTCAGCTGAGGTCTAACAGTGATCTGTATTGGCTGAGCATAACAATCTACCTCGCACCTTATTGTTTGCCTGCACTTTCTCTGTAATACTTTATTCTGTATTACTACCTTGATGTACTGTTGTAATGAAATGACCTATACGGATGGCATGCAAAACAGTTTTTCACTGTACCTTGGTACATGTGACAATAATAAACCAATATACCAATTTACTAGTATTACTTTGAAATCAGTTATCTTGATAATTTTTCTTCCATGTTTTATTAACCTTCCCTGCTACCTAGAGCTTGTGAATATACACACTGCTCTTGAACCCTCTCAAAACATTGTCAATCTTTACTGTTTCTTTATCCATTTCATCAGTCCTAGAATCTGCTGCAGTTCTGTATTTACTATGTCAGGTTCTATATCATCCACAAACTTTGGAAGTTACTCGCGATACTTGAATCATGGATAAAAATGAGGAAAGCTATTATTGTAACACTGACCCACTAAAGTCAGAAAAAACATCTGTTCACCCCAACTGTGTCTCAGCTAGTTTGATCAGCGGTTTACCACTCTACCACATGTAGAATTTCGTTAAATGTCTTCTGAAGGTTCACATACACAAACCCTACTGAATCACCTTCTTTGTGGTAAATGCAGCTTGTCATTCACAAATCCATTGTCTGTCCCTTACTAAAGCAAACTTCTCTCAATTTTGTCTGTGGTAATGGTCTGTCGGGGGTTTTCCCAGAGAGCTTCATTTCCCTGCCCAGGATAGGAGGAGGGAATCCAGAGTTGGATGGAGTTGCTCTCGGGCAGATGGACAACCACTGGGGTTATCTGTTGGAGAAATCTCAGTCTCTTGCTTTTCCTGAAGCCCAAAGGAATCTTTAAAGTCTCTCATCTGTTTGCTGTTTTTCAGATTCCATTCTCAAAGTTCTTTCTGTCCAGTCAAGGGCGTATCCAGGACAAACAGCACCCATTATGGCTGGATAAGGTAGGGAATACTCAATTGTATTACTGGCTGGAACGTTTCCGTCAACCGTAGAAGGTTTACATCATGGGAGGAGCTCATTTTGCCGGTCATGTCTTTACCAGTTCCCCAGTCTAATTCCACCTCCCAGCACTGGCTGTGTAACCCTATAGATCAGGGTTCTTCAAGTATACATCCTAGTAGTGTCTAAGTGCGATGAGGCTTTCTGCTTCCACCACCCTTTCAGGCACAAGAACACAAGAAAATAGCGTCAGGCGTCTACAGCTCAAACCTGGCCTGCCATTCAATATGATCATGGCTGATCTACTCCAGGCCTCAACTCCCCCTCTGTGCCACATCCCCATAGCCTTTAATCCTCCAGTCTTTCAAAAAATGCTTACCTCCAATTTAAATACTTCCAAAGAACCACCCTCAGCAATCCTCTGGGGTAGAGAATTCTAGAAACACTGCCATCTGAGAGAAGAAATTTCTACGTACCTCAGTTTTAAATGACCGGCCCCTTGCCGTGTAACTATGTCCCCTCACTCAAGACTCTTCCACAACTCAACATCTACCATGTCATGCTTGCTTAAGATCTTGTATGGTTCAGTAAGATCACCCCTCATTCTTCTAAACTCCAAGGAATATAGACCCAACTTCTCCAGCCTCTCTTGATAGGACATCCCTCTCATCCCAGGAATTAAGTTCTTTGGACTGCCTCCAATGTGTGTTTCAGATCCCTACAACCCTTTGGGTGAAAACAGTTTTCCTCATCTGCCCTCTGATCCTTCTGCCAAATACTTTAAATGAATGTCCTCTAGTTTCTGACCCTCTGCTAACAGAAATAGATCCTTTCCATTTATCTAGCCCCCCCCCCCCCCCCATAATTTTATGAAACTTGTTTACCTCCCATTAGTCACCTCTGTTCCAAAGAAAATAATTCTAGTCAATTAAATCTTGCTGCAAAGCTGGAATTTTCTATTTTCATAAATCTTCTTGCATCCTTGGCAGTGTAATTCATCTTTCCTGTAATGTGACGATCAGAACTGCAAGCAGTACTCAAACAGCAGCCTAACCAATGTTGTATACAGTGATAACTTTCATGATCTTTATATTTTACACCTGGACTAATAAAGGAAAGCATCCTGTGTGACTTTTAAACTAGGTTTTTGATCTCCAGAATCTCTTTCTTCCTCCACACTTCTCAATATCCTCCCATTTGTTGCTCCTCCACAAGTGCATTATGTCACACTTATCTGGATTAAGTTCTATTTGCAACACTAGTTGCTGGAAGAATTTAGTGGGTCAGGCAGCATCTTTTTGGGGGTGGAGGTGGGGGAAGATGGACAGTCGGCATTTTGGGTTGAGACCCTTCATCTTCATCTGAAGGTCTTGACCCGAAATATTGACTGTCCTTCCACCCCCCTGATGCTGCCTGACCCACTAAGTTCCTCCAGCATCTTGTGTGTTGCTCCAGATTCCAGCATCTGCAGTCTCTTGTGTCTCTCTGTATGGTTCATTTGCCGTTGTTTTGTTCAACCAGCCAGACTACTCGGAGTCTTTTCATTTTTGACCATTTAGCCAACTTTTGTAAAATCTGCAAATGCCTCTATTGTGTCTCAGACCCTGTAGAACATATTAAATGATTTGTACTTAAATAAGGGTCCAGGTTCTGAGCCTTGTGCAATGGCATTTGGAGCAGCCTTCTGGGCCCACAAACACTGATGAACCTGTACCCTTTGCTCAAAAAATTCAATCAAATTAGTCAGATGTTACATATTGGATATAAACATTTTATAAATGGCTGAGGTGGAGGCTTGCCTGTGAAATGTAACTCTGGAGTTTGGGCCTTCGGTGTAATAGTGTTGTACGGCACAGAAACAGGCACTTTGGCCCATCGAGTCTGTGCTGACCCATCCCCCATTTACACTAATCCTACACTACCATTCTACCCACATTCTACCATTCAGCTGAATATTAGTGACCAATTACCCACACATCTTTGGGTTGTGGGAGGAACTTGAAGCATCCGGGGGGAGGGGGGGGTGGGGTCCCACACAGTCACAGGGAGAATGTGCAAACTCCACACAGATGGCACTGGAGGTCAGGCTTGAACCTGGGTCTCTGGCGCTGTGAGGCAGCAGCTCTACTAGCCGTGTACTGTGATGAGCACTTGCATCGTTGCCAGAGCTTATGTGGGGCAGTCGATGCTGGTCACTGTAGGTGTGTAATTTAGGCATGCTTACTATGACACAGGAGACCATTTGGCCCATCAGGTCCATTCCCACCTTGTTACCCTATGTCCTGCTACTTTTTTCTCACATGCCATCAACTCCCCTTTGTTTCTTTTGCCAGTTACCTACACTAGGGGTAATTTTTAGTCAATTAATTGACCTGCACAGCTTTGGAATGTGGAAGCAAACCAGAGCACCTGGCGGAAACCCATGCAGTCATGGAGGGAGTGTGCAAACTCCACGTGGACAGCACCTGAGGTCAGGTTTGATCCCAGGTCACTGTAATTATGGGGCAGCAGCACTAACTGCTGTGCTGCCCATTGCAGGGACACAAAGTTCCCTTGTGTGTTCTGGGATATACAGAAGCAGGTGTGCATGCTAGAACTCTGAAATAAAAAATATATCAGGCAGCATCTACAGAAAGAGAAACAGTTAACACTTCAAACTGATGACCTTTCATTAGAACTCAGAAATGATGTACATTAACGCTTTGGATGGGAATGTGGGAGGTATGATTAATATGTTTGCGGATGACACGAAAATTGGTGATGTGGATCGTGAGGAAGGTTGTCTCAAGCTACAGCAGGATACAGATCAGATGGAATTTAATCCTGACAAGTGTGAAGTGATGCAATTTGGGATGTCAAGTCAGGGTAGGGCACTAAGAAATGTTGATAAACAGAGGGACCTTGGGGTTTAAGCCCACCTTTCCCTGAAAGTGGAAACATGGGTAGATAGGGTGGTAAAGGTGTTACATAACATGCTTGCCTTCATAGGTCAGGGCAGAGAATATAAAAGTATATTGGTTATTGTGTGCAGTTCTGGTCACCACACTATAGGAAGGATGTGAGTATGCTGGATAGAATGCAGAGATTCACCAGGATGTTGCCTGGATTGGAGGACTTTAGTTATGGGGGAGACTGGGTAGACTGGGTTTGTTTTCCTTTGAGCAGAGGCTGAGGAGTGACTGACAGAAGTATATAAAATAAGAGGCATGGATTGGGTAGACAGTTAGAATCTTTTTCCTGCAGTAGTGGTATCAAGCACAAAAGGGCATAGGTTTAAGATGAGTGGAAGGAGTTTTAAAGGGGATCTGAGGAGAAAGTTTTCTTTATACACAGAGAGCGGTTGATATCTTGAAAGCTGCCAGAGGAGGTGGTGGAATTGGAGACAAGGACTATGTTTAAGACCCATTTAGACAGGCACATAAATTGGTAAGGCTTAGAAGGATACAGTCTTAATGTGGGCAGGTTGGATTATTGTAGCTGGGGAGAAAGGTTGGCATAGACATGCCAGACTGAAGCCTTATGATTATGTATAAAACAAAACCAGCTGTTGTGGGGACGGACAGGTTATAGGGGAGGAGAGAATAGGCTTTGAGATGTAGAGTGGGAGTATGGCTGGAATGGCTGTAGTGTCTCATTTCCACTACATGAACACTTCTGGAATAGGGGCTCTCTCTGCCTGCAGCAGTCTGTAATTTTATGGTTCTTAAACTTTCTGCCACATTAGTACATTGCACTGTCGCCAACCATTATTAGAAAAGCCTCTGACAGTGATGGCACCTGCAAAGTGTTGTAATTGCATGGAGAAGGTGTAGTTTGTTGGGAATAGCATCTTTTGGTATTTTGTTAGTGTGAATGAAAGGTGAGAATCATAGCCTTCCTGTGTTTGCCTGGTAACCAGAACTTAACACTAACTGTTGGCACAAACCTATGAGCCTACCATATTTGACTATGGAGGACCCAAACTTGAAGGTAAATGGAATAATATTTAGTAGTTGAACAAAAGTCATATGATGGGGAAGCCAGAGGATTCGCACATCCTTACGATAGAACATATAGAGGACACTAGCTATATTGTTTTGGTTTGTTACAGATAAGCACCATTGGCTTCACGCTGGGCGATAAAGTGGATGGACCATTTCAACTTGAAATTGATTTCATTGCAGTGTGCATTGACCGAGCTCACACTGAGGAGTTTGCTTACGAGCAGTACAAGAGGAACCCTGAGGTGTAAGTAGGGTGCTCCAGACTGATTAAATGTGCAGAGGAGTGCCTGCACGTGATCAGCAATGATCCTGTCTGATAGAGTGGCTGGTGTTTGCCAAGCCCTTTTGAGAACAGTGCTTAAATCTGCACCCACAGAGAGTGATACAATTCACCTGGCCTTGGAGAAGCAAAAGTATACAAAGAACTTGTAATAAAGTCTATCTTTTCTAATCATTGTTCTACAGAAGAGCCTTATTTAGAGGGAACATAATCCTGATGCTGAAGTGAACTGAAGTAGCATTAGTATTTGATCATGGTTTTATATATTTAGATCCTCCCGGATGAACAGACTTAAGAAAGCAGCAGACAAAATAAGTTGCGTCAACCTGCTAATTGTTGACTAAATTTAACTTACTGCAATTGAGGATTGTGGAGACAGAGTTAGTGACGCTTCTTGTGATGCTTTCCAATTAACCTGTCACTCATACCACACGACAATTTAAATTTTTGAATTCAGAGGAATACAGGGAAAAATTTCAGGGTGGTGGGGGATGGATTAGATTACTCTTAAGGGAAGAATGACAAAAGAGATTGATGAGATGTGGAGAAACTGGAGCAGGTAGGTAAATTCTTAATGTGGCTGTGGAGTTAATTGAGTACTCAGGAGTACAGAAACAAAATATTAAATCACAATTTTGGTTCTTACTCAAACAACCCTTATCCAATGTGAATGTGAAATGCTTCAGGTGTCTTACTGGATGCCATTTGGTTTTTGTTTTGGAGCTGAGCTACCTAACTCTTGTCCTTTACATCCCAGAGCTGTCTGAGTCTGCCTGAGTCATAGACCTACAAGGAGGTCTTCCAGTCTGCTGACTTATGTATAACAGGTGACCAGGTGCAGTCAGAAATATAGAGCTAAATTAGTCAAAGTCTGGTAAGTCAGAACAGCAAGGGTCAGTCCAATATCGGGATTGCAATATATTTAGTATTTACTGCTTGGTCAATTGAGTAAATAGTGATTAGGTTTTTTTAAAATATACAGACACTAACCAGAATAATAAATTCTTTGGGACAGGATGATTTTACACTTTGGAGTTTAATTAAGTTGGACAAGTTTGTAGTTTTGTATTTTAAATTATATAACTATCTGTATAACATCTAGTATTGAATGACAGAAAATTCCTTCAACTAAATATTGGGAAGACAATAGCAATATGGCCCCTATCACCAAATGGTGGGAAGGACCCATTTCAAGATGCACCTCAACAGGACTGGAATTAATGAAGGAGCAACTTTAATCAGGCTCAGAAAGGACTGCAAAGCATCAAATGAAATATGAAGGGATAGACATCATTTAGTGGTAAAATAGATTGACATGATCAATCTATTTTACTATTAAATGTTTTTTTTCTTTCGATTTAGTTTACAGGACAACAGGACAGGAAGTACAACATTCGGTGGGAACAAATCAAGACTATGACAAAGGCAAATTTAGAATGTGATTGTGATAACTAAAATAGCAAGCTGTAGCAGGAAATAATAAACAACGTGCCAGAAATACTCGATTAACAGCTACTATGGGCAGTGAAAGAATGAACATTTCAGGTCAACGACCCATCTTCAGAACTAGGATGTGTTCGAAATCAAACATGTTTTAAGTTGCAGAGAAGGGGGCAGGATAGAGAGAGCAGAGGGAATATATATGTGTGTGTGTATATATATATACACACACACACACATATATACATATATATATGCATATGTATAGAGAGAGAACAAGAGACACAGATTCTGTGACTGACAGGCGGTGGTGCCAGCTGAAAGAGTATTGAAGGCTTGTTAATTGCATCTGATCTGCCTGGAGGCGATACAAATAGAGGAAGATGAAATATGACAGGAGGAGGAAGAGGAACACATGCTGGAACCAAGAGATGCAATTGCTGTATTTCTGAAATAAAAGAGAATGCTGGAAATACCCAGCAGTCAGGCAGCATCTGTGGAAAGAGGAAAGACAGTAATTTAGTAAGAATTAGTCTTATGGCACAAACTGGAAAGATTGAATTCAATAATTTTAGAAAACCAACATTGAGTCCTTAGTTTAAAAATGCTGTTCCTCAAGCTTTGGAAGTGTGCAAAAACCTGAAAGACATGAATGTAGAACTGGAATGGAGAACTCACGTGACAGGCAACTGGCACTTCAGCCATCCTAGTAAACCAAATGGAGACATTCTGCAAAGTAGACACCCAAACTGCATTTGCTTTCTCCACATTCAACAGAAATTTCTCCATAACTTCCTATTTCAAAGCGATAAACATTTTGCTTCCCCTTTAAGCAGTCTGCAGGGAACATTCCATCCACAACTCCCTGAATCACTTGTCCACTCCACAAACCCCCATTCCTTTTCTTACCATTGGAGATGCCCTTCTACCTCTGGATTCTCACCATTCAGGGATCCAAACGTGCTTTCCTGGGGAAACAGCAATTCACTTGTACTGCTGAATGAATCCATGAATCTGCCATCCTAATATATATTTGGTGATCAAAGTAGTCTTCTCTACTTTGGCCAAACCAAGTGTGAATAAAAATGCAGGGTTTTGTTAAACGTTTATCAGACATTATATGAACCTCAACTGGGGAGTTGCAGCCAATTCTGGTTGCCATATTATATATTGGCACTTCAGAGTATGGGGAGACAAAGGGAAAGTGGAGACTTGAGAGACGGCAGATGCTGGAATCTGGAGCAACACACAATCTGCTGGAGGAACTCAGCAGGTTGAGGAGCATCTGTGGGCTAAAAGGAATTGTCAATCTGATGCAGTGTTTTGACCCAAAATGTTGACAATTCCTTTCCTTGCAAAGATGAGGAAGGGAAAGTGGTGTTGAGGTCAGTATTGATTCAGATGTGATCACATTAAACAATGAAGCAGGCTTGAAGTCATTCCTTATGTTCTTGCACTGAGAAGTTCTGGAAAGGTATTACTAGAATAATTCCAGGGAAAGATTTTAACTAAGTTTAGACTGCAGAAGCCAGTGTTATTGTTCCTGGAACAAAAAAAAGTTGAGAAATTTGATAGCAATTCACAAGATTAACGACACATTTTGGTAGGGTAAATAGAAAGCACTTGCCATTAGACAGCTGAAGGATCCATACTACCTACCACAGGAGTTCAAATCAGGTAACCCTGATTTACAAGAAATTGAGATATGACCTCTGTACAACTATCAGATGTCAAGAGACAATACCAGTCCAAAGTAGAGCCTCAGACCAGCCATGAGTTGTGGCAAGGCTTACAAAACAGTCAGGTGGCATTGCCAACAGCACATCCCTTCCTGGTAAGCTTAATGCACTCTATGCACGTTTTGAACAGAAGGAGATTGGAATGTCACCACCCACCCCAACAGCCTCCAATGTATCTCAATCCACAGTCACCCTTGTGGACGTAAGATCAGTCTTCTGGAGAGCGAACCTGCAGAAAGCAATTGGGCCCAGTAGTATCCCTGGCCAAGTCCTCAGATCCTGTGCACATAAGCTTGCAGGGGTATTTGCAGACATTTTTAACCTCTCCCTGCTTCAATGAGGTTCCCACCCACTTTAAGAAGACCATCATTCTGGTACCCAAGAAAAACGAAGTTGTGTCTAAATGGCTCCTGCCCAGTGGCTCTGACATCCACAATCATTGAAGTGCTTAAAGAGGCTAGTCACGGCATGCATTAAGTTCAGCCTCCCAGAGGACCTCGACACACTGCAATTTGCCTACTGCCAAAACAGGCCTACGATAGATGCCACCTTCCTGACCCTACATTCATATATGGAGCAGCTGAACAGTAAAGACACCCATGTTAGACTATTGTTTATTGACTACAGCTCCGACTTCAATGCTATTATTACAAGCAACCTCATCTCCAAACTCCTAAACCTGGGACTCAACACCTTCCTTTGCAACTGGATCCTTAACCTCCTGACCAACAGACCGCAAATCAGAAAGGAGAGGCAGCAACACCTGTCACGATTATTCTCAACACTGGCAAGGCCGTGTCCTCAGCCCCCTAATTCTACTCCCTATACACTCACGACTGGGTAGCCAGATTCTGCTCTAACTCCATCTACAAGTTTGCAGATGATACCACCATAGTGGGCTGTATCTCACATAATTATGAGTCAGCATACAGGAATGAGATAGGGAGCTTAGTGACATGGTGTCATGACAACAACCTTTCCCTCAATGTCAACAAAACAAAAAAGTTGGTCATTGACTTCAGAAAAGGGGACATCCACATTGCAACTGCTGTCTGTGACTGCAAGAAACTGCAGAGTTGTGGACACAGCTCAGCATATTCATAGAAATCCACCTCCCCTCCATGGACTCTGCCCACACTTTTCACTGCATTGGTAAAGCAGCCAGCATAATCACCGATTCCACCCACCCAGACATTGTATCTTCTCCCCTGAAAGCACATACCACCAGGCTCAAGGACAGCCTCTATCCTATTATAAGACTATTGAACAGTCTCCTAGTACGATAAGATGGACCCTTGATCTTGCAATCTACCTCATTGTGACCTTGCACCTTCCTGTCTACCTGTACTGCAACACTTTATTCTGCACTGTTATTGCTTTTACTTTGTACTGTTGTAATGAATTGATCTGTATGGACAGTATGCAAGACAAGTTTTTCACTATACCTCAGTACATGTGACAATTCTTCAAAACAAACAATGTAAATTGGTTTTATTAATGAGAAAAAATACTTAGCTGGAGGGGGACAAGTTAAAAATTTTAAAAATAGTAATGATCTGAAACTTACTGCCTTTAAGAGCAGTAGTCAACAAGGGCAGCTTAAAACCTACCTTGTTGATCATCTGAAAATTTCACATTATCAAAAACACAAATAGAAGTTGTTGTAGGCAATGGGATTGGTAGAAATCCAGCCTTCACAATCAAATACAGAATGTTTTATTTTACCAATTTTCATTGCATCCATACAAAAATACTATTACAATGACAGAGGGATAGATTTAAAAAAAATCAGGAGAGAAGCATCAGTTGCTAAAGAACTTCAAAGTAGTAGTACTTCCCTATTATCACTTCTTTCAGTTAATCTTTCTGTCTTCCTCCCTGAAGCCTCTATGTATGGCATGTTATAGCTCTGCCATCTCATTCTTTGAGACTTTACACTTTTGAGCTTTTCACAGAACATTAAGCAAATTGCTTGATCCTTGTTGGAGAGAAGTGCTGTCTGAGTGTGTCCAGTAAATTGTGTTCTCATTTTAGACTGTGGCTTTGTAGTTTAAAAAGTCAAAGGAACTATTAACAAATTTTTCTCTGGCTGAGTACTATTTCAACCAAATGAAAACACAATGCAGTTCAAAATTCCCACAGCAGTGAGTTTTGGCCATCTGTGTGGATTCTACATAGCAATAGGGTCTGAACACGTGAAAGAATTGAAGTAGTGATGTGCAAAGTACCATAACTTGTTTAGTTAGTTCCCTTTAGGAAAGTAATCTCTGCACTTTAAAAATACACTTCAGCTTTCTGTCAAAAGCCAACAAGCTCAAGCAACAATTAGTACATTTAATTGATCACTATCAGGATAAATAGCAAAGAGCTACAATGTGCACAATTCAGATTATATTGTACTACCTTTTCTTAAACAGAATCAACTGATTGGGGCTGAACAAACCTCCATGCTGAAGATCTGGAGTAGAGGCAGAAAGTGCAGGGCAGTAAACATCAGTGGCATTGAACTATGATTGGACAACATGAACAGACAATAGAAAGACATTAGATCTCTGAGCAAGGATGCATGGTATTCTGACTGAACTGTAATACTAAGCAGATGAGAGATGTTAATGCTGGAAAGCTGCTACCACTGTTAGACATACCAAATGGAACTCCTATTCCTGCACAGCAAACTGTACATCAGTAGGGAAGTCACTTCCTACACACAATGGAGCACTCCTACATTCCCAACCAATGACGCAAGGGTAAGTACTCGATACAGTAAATAAAACTAAACCTGAAATTTAGAGAATTCAGACATTGATATTCATTTCTGTGTACAGGGGATATCGAAAACAGCTTTGAGAAATGCTTATCTGCAAAATACATTTAGATTCAAGACTGAACTTACATCAACCAAAGCCTTAAGAATATAGTGCTACACACAAAAGGAAAAGCAAAATAGTTTTTAATAAAAAGGTAGTCAACCACAACATAAAAAAAGGAAAATGTTAGCATGAACAGTACAGTGGGTGGTTTCTTTCACTCCATGACCAAGCCTCGCCTTGCTCCCATCATGTTGTTCTTCATCTCCTTCCTCTTTTCCACAAACTTCTCCCGTCGATTTTCCCTGTAATGGAACAGAATGTAAGATCCCAAGCAATGATGATGCCTCCTGAATGTATCAGTGAGACACTTCTATATCAGCTAACACTGATGCAAGAGTAAGCACTATTCAGGACAGATATCAGACATATACTCTGGCAAAATTAGTCATTCAGGCCACAAAGCAGCAATGATATACATTGGTTTTAAAACCTCTGGGTTGAGTAGAGAGTAAAGGATCACATCCTAAACAATTTCTTACAATTACTGCCATAGAGGTGAAATGTGTTGTTCCTTCATTACTCAGTCAAAATCCTGCACAATAAGATTACCTTCACACAAGGACAGTAGAGACACAAGGTAGCTGAATGGTGTGACCAGCATTTAAAACCAGTGAAGTTCACATCCTGAGAATGACTAAAATAGTTATCAGATTCTAAAAGTAGCACATCAGTGTCACTCAAGCTTTGATTAGTGGATTGCAAATGTAATGGAGTGAAACCTCACCTCGTCTGCAATTTTGGCTGTTTATAATTCTGAGCAGTAGGCTTTGTATTCTGTGATTTATTTTCAGCCACCCTGATCTCTCTTGTCTCCTCCCAAGCTTTTAATTTTCCTAAAAAAACAAAATGAGTTAAGTAAAGAGTTATCAGCAAATCAGAATTTTTCAAATGCAGTTGTAGTCAAAATTAAAAACATTGTGAATACTAGGCACTAACAGAATACTGTCATATTTCACAAGTAATGACTCCTAAGATTTTTCTTCAAGCCATCTTACATCCTTCCAGATCTGTTTATTAAGGCAGGGAGGTAAACTAAACATACTGTCAAACAGTAGAAAAAAATTAATCCTGAAACAGAAAATGTCAGGATTATCATGTCAGACGTCATATGTGGAGAGATCAAGAGCCAAAATTTCAGGACAATGACTTTTTCCTCACAATTGATGACTATAGTATTCACAGAGCAAAGAAGCATGGTGATTAGATACTTTAGGTCATCTACTTAATAAATCTGGAGCATTTAGTTCAATACACCACCTTCAATTAAGCACTGATATAATTGGAGGTCTGTTGCAGATGGAATATATTGCACTACAGCATAGAATTAATGGAATACCGAAAACATTTAGTATCCAGTTGGCACTATTGACAATACCTTCCATCACCTCATTGATGATTAGGAGAAGCTTTACTAGCAATTAGATTTTTTCCTTTGCAGACTGGACATACACAAACAAATGTTGATTTATTAGAGAAGATGGCAGTGTCACCAATATACAGAAACAGTTTAATTGAGGCTGCTGGTTCTGGTGCATGTCTGCTACATGAAAGCCAGGGCCTGTGGGCTCTGTTTTACCTAATTTGCTTAGTGACTTCTGAACACAACAATAAATGAAATAGATTGTACTTGTTTCTACAGTGGAAGGGACTTCAAAACAGTCCATATAGGATTATCCATTTGGCACTTTGAACTGAAAATACTCATCTCTTGAACATGTGTTGAGTACTACCATGTACACACATGTTTAGTATAAATAGGTACTTTAGTATAAGATAATTACTCAATGGTCAGCATAGACAAGATGGGCCAAAGAACCTGTTTCTGTATTGTATGACTCTATTACATTTTGGGCCCCACCATGTTGTCACGATTCATGATCTCCCCACAATTGTCAGTTACAGACCAGGATTAGCAACACCCTTCTAAAAAAAAATTCAGCGTTATTGGCATTTAAATTTCTCAAGCCATGCAGCTGTCAGCTCATAGCACTGAGTAACTTTCAGACACTAATTTGCAAGGATGCTTGGATCTGGGTGGGAACATTGTCAGCTCAGAGCAAATTGCACATGGGCAATGAATGAGAACAGGAATGAACTTGACCAAAAGTACTACAGGAGAATAAAGTGTTACTTTCATGCAGAGTACCCTTCCCAAGGTAGCCATCACTGAAAACCTCAAGTACAAGTTGACATAATTGCCTGCGCTGCTCTCAGTCCTTGTAATCCATTTCTGCTGAGAGATGCCACAAATGCCCTTACAGACAATTCTCTGGCAGCTTCTAGACATGTTCCTGTTGCACAAGGAAGCTGCCTCTTGCACACACTGCTCTGCTGGCCCTCAGTTCCCTTATACCACATACACCTTTGTTCCACCCCCCCCCCCCCCCAAAAAGGGTACACAGGCCTTAATGTCCTATAGAAATATTGGGGAAGCAGAATTTTTTTTAAATAAAATTTACAGCGTGGTAACAGGCCCTTCCAGCCCAATGAGTCCACGCCGCCAATTTTAAACCCGAATTAACCTACCCGTACGTCCCGGAGCACCTGGAGGAAACCCACGCAGACACGGGAGAACGTACAAAGTCCTTACAGATAGTGACGGGAATCGAACCCCGATCGCTGGCGCTGTAATAGTGTTGCACTAACTGCTATGCTACCACTTTTTAAATAAAGGGAGTGAATAATTTAGAAATTGGTATGAATAATAGCATTGAATGAGTTACTTTTGAGGTCATTGATAATAGGTACAAGTGGTGCCCTATGCTGCAAGATCTTGGAATCCAAAACAAAAACCCACTTTGGCGTTACCCTTACTCACTGACCTCAAGAGGATCTTCCCAAAAGCTCACCTGAAGCAATGCATACTGACCTTTGTGTGGCTTGTATCGAAGAGGACGAGACAAGCTGGCCTGCAGGTCAAACTTTTTGTTGGTTCCAGGAGTGGCATTGCCAGAGAACTTGTATGGAGTAACCACTGAAAACAAGAAACATGAACAAAAGAAGAAAAAAAGAATCAAGATAAATGGTATAGTCCTTTAATTAACCTTTGGAGCCTACAGGCTCTTTTTACTGGAAGTGCTTTATTGGTAAATTCTAGATAGAAATCCACCTCCAATTAAAAGAAAAGCCCCAGTATCTATAATAGGGAATGCCACTGTTTGCTACAACTGGAAATCTTTCTCCTTTCCACCCACATATTTGTCCTCCCCTTAAATTACTGCCTCAGATAAAGAAGGTCCAATGGTCATTTCCCCTTTCAAGGCCACCAAAAGAGAGTGGTAGGCTATGTGACCACAGGCAACGTCTAATTTCTTATTTACCAAGCCAGACCTTCCTTCTGTATGCATTTTAATTGCTGTGTATTTGGCTATTATACAGCAACTGAGCAAGATTACTCCTGACAATCAACATGGTTCAGATGGATCTTCACTCTATGGAGATGTTGGATAATGGAAACCAAACTTGTAATTATTAAAAAGAATTTTGATTTTAATTAATTTAGCCCAAGTGCAGAATATTTAACACTGCTGAGGTGTGGCATGCAATACCAAAACACTATCAAAATGGGATACAACAGCACCTTTAGTCTGGGCATGTTCCATGATGCTGGTATCTCTCTGGCCTTTAGGTTTCATGGGCTGTGAAGACTTGTTTATTTTCACTTCTTCAGTGCCAAGATTACTGGATGGTTCTGTGTACGGTGACATTCTGGCTGGAGTTTTCATTGCAGATTGCTTTTTCTCATTGTTGTTGGTAGCTTCTGAAAACCTGAACAGCATAAAGTATAATTACATGCAAATTCACAGCAGGCGAAAAATGTTGAAGAAAAAGTGAAATGAGCAAAAATGTGAAACAGCAACACTGAAGTTTATGATTAAGCACAACACATTATTAAAATGTACCTTTATACTAACATTTTTTATTCCTTAAACACTACAATATTTATATTATATTAATTTGGTTCAATATTCAAGGAAAGATGCATAGAAATGGAGTCAAAAAGAGGACAAAGAATTGCCAGGAAAGAGTTTTATCTGGATATTGCTATAAATGTGGCAAAAGCCTTTACCGAACATTCATTTTGGAAACAGAGTGCACAGATGGTTTGAAGACAGAGGTTCGTGGCAATTTAGATTGGCTGGCTGGTGTAGATAATTGAGTAGTTTTTGTCTGTTGCACTGGGCTAAGCAAAGAAGGCATGCTCTTCTGAGGTCCATTTAGTGATTTCTAAAGCAAAGAGAAAGAAGATAGTAAATGTCTTAAGCACAAAGTTTATAAAATAATATCAAAAATCCAGGAAACCAGCATTCAACATGATTTTGGATCAAGTGCAGCTTCAGTCCTGCCTATCAAATCTACTCAAATTCAAGACCAGTCTCTGGACACTATGTTCAAAAACTATAAAGAAGCAAGATAGAGGCAGACAAGAATACATTTCTTCTATTTACCACATTACTGTTCCGTCATTGAGACTTGCTCAGACTTAATTTAATCTGCTCCATTGATGACTTCCTTTCATCACAAGATCAGAAGGTGGGACTTTCACTAATGTTTGCCCAATATTCAAACATATTCATACTCAAAATGATGCAGCCCAGGTAAGACCTAGAGAGCATTCAAGCTGATGTGGCAAAAAAATATTTGCAGCATAAAATTGCCAAGCAATAACCATCTCCAGGGAATCTAACCACCCATGAGCAACCTTCAAGAACATTATCAAGTTACTCATTGCAACATCCCAAGGGTTGTCCAGAGAATGACGAGCGACACAGGTAGACAAGGTACAAACACCATGGCTGTAATAGCTGGCCAGAGGCTGGGTATTTTGTAGCGAGTGGTTCACCTTATGATTCCAAAAGGCCAAATACAAGTCTGGAGTGGGACTTACATGGATGAGTGATGTTCCCACAACACACTTGACACCATGCAGGACTAAGCAGCCCATGTGACTGACATACCATACATTCACTCCCTTCACCGTTGGATCACTGTGGCTGCAGTGTTAACAACTTATAAAATACATTTCAGTTACTTGCTAAAGCTAGTTCAACAATGCTTCCCAAATCCACAACCTCTACCACCCAGGACAACAAGCATGCTCATGGGAATGCCATTGTCTGCAAATTCCCTTTCAAGTCACACACACACTGTCCTGTCTTGGAAATATATTTGTTATCTCCAGGTCCAAGTTTTAGAACTTAGAACATTACAGTACAGTACAGGCCCCTTGGCCCACAATGTTGTGCCAACATTTTATCCTACTCTTAACCTTTCCCTCCCACATAGGCCTCCATTTTTCTATCATTCATGTGGCTAAGAGTCCCTTAAATGTCACTAATGTATCTGCCCCCACAACCTCTGCCGGCTGTGCGTGGCATACATCCATCTGTGTAAAAAAAAGTTACCTCTGATATCCCCCCTATACCTTCCTCCAATCACCTTAAAATTATGCCCCCTTGTGTTAGCCATTTTCACCTTGGGAAAAAGTCTGACTGTCCACTCAATCTATTACTCTTATCATCTTGTACACCTCTATCAGGTCACCTCTCATCCTCCTTCACTCCAAAGAGAAAAGCCCTAGCTCACTCAACCTATCCTCATAGGACATGCTCTCCAATCCAGGTAGCATCCTGATAAATCTCCTCTGCACCCTCTCTAAAGCTTCCACATCCTTCCTATAATGAGGCGACCAGAACTGAACACAATATTCCTAAGTGTGGTCTAACCAGTGTTTTATAGAGCTGCAACATCACCTCGCAGCTCTTGAACTCAATACCCCGACTAATGAAGGCCAACACACCATACGCCTTCTTAACAACCCTATCGACCTGCAACCTTGAGGGATCTATGGATGTGGACCCCAAGATCTCTGTTCCTCCACACTGCTAAGAGTCCTGCCAGTAACTTGTATTCTGCCTTCAAATTCGATCTCCCGAAGTGAGTTACTTCACTTTTCTGGGTTGAAGTCCATCTGCCACTTCTCAGCCCAGCTCTGCATCCTATCAATGTCCTATTGTAACCTACAGAAACCTTCTACACTATCCACAACACCACCAACCTTTGTATCATCAACAAATTTACTAACCCACCCTTCCACATCCAAGTCATTTTTTATATATATAAAATATCACAAAGAGCAGGGGTCCCAGAACAGATCCCTGCAGAACACCACTGGTCACCAATCTCCTGTACTCTCCATCTACAACCACTGTCTTCTATGGGTGGGCCAATTCTGAATCCACAGTCAATGTTCCCTGGATCCCATGCCTCCTGACTTTCTGAATGAGCCTTCCATGAGGAACTTTATCAAACGCCTTACTAAAATCCATGTACACCACATCCACTGTTCTATCTCCATCAATGTGCTTTGTCACATCCTCAAAGAATTCAATCAAGCTCCTGAGGCATTACCTGCCCCTCACAAAGCCATGCTGACTGCCCCTAATCAGCCTATGCTTCTCCAAATGCCCATAAATCCTGTCTCTAACAATCTTCTCCAGTAATTTGCCCACCACTGAAGTCAGACTCACTGGCCTATTATTCCCAGGGTTATCCCTACTCCCTTCCTTAAACAAAGGAACACCATTTGCCACCCTCCAATCATCTGGCACTACTCTGTGGCCAGTGAAGATGCAAAGATCATCGCCAAAGGCACAGCAATCTCTTCCCTCACTTCCCATAATAACCTTAGATATATCCCGTCTGGCCCCCGTGACTTATCTATCCTAATGTTTTTCAAAAGTTTCAGCACATCCTCTTTCTTCACGTCGGCATGCTCTAGCGTATCAGCCTGTTGTACGCCATCCTCACAAACATCAAGCTCTCTCTCACTGGTGAATAGTGAAGCAAAGTATTCATTAAGGACCTCCCCCACCTCCTCCCACTCCGGGCACATGTTTCCTCCTCTATCCCTGATCGGTCCTACCTTCACTCCAGTCGTCCTCCTATTCTTCACATACGTGTAGAATGCTTGGGGTTTTCCTTAATCCTACTTGCCAAGGCCTTCTTATGCCCCCTTCTAGCTCTCCCAAGTCCATTCTTAAGTTCCCTCCTGGCTACCTTGTAACTCTCCATAGCCCTGTCTGATCTTTGATTTCTAAACCTTAGGTAAGCTTCTTTCTTCCTCTTAATGAGATATTCTACGTCTCTCGTCAACTATGGTTCCTTCACTCTACCACCCTTACCCTGCCTTAATGAGACAAACCTATCCAGAACCCCATGTAAGAACTCCCTAAACAACCTGCACATTTCTATTGTGCACTTGCCCAAGAACGTGTTACCAATTTATGCTCCCAAGTTCCTGCCTAATAGCATCATAACTCCCCCAATTAAAACTTTCCCATATCGTCTGCTTCTATCCCTCTCCAAAGTGTCAAGGAGTTATGGTCAGTCTCTAAAATGCTCTCCTACCGAGAGATCTGAAACCCGATCAGGCTCATTGCCTAGTACCAGGTCCAGTATGGCCTCTCCTCTAGTTGGCCTGTCCACATACTGTCAGGAATCCTTCCTGGACACACCTACGAAACTCTGCCCCATCTATCCCCTTTACACTAAGGAGGTGCCAGTCAATAATGGGGAAGTTGAAATCACCCATGACAACAACCTATTTTTGCACCTTTTCAAAATCTGCCTCCAATCTGCTCTTCAGAGTCTCTGCTGCTATTGGGGGTCTGTAGAATACTCCCAATAGAGTGACCGCTCCCTTCCTGTTTCTGACTTCCACCCACACTGACTCAGTGGACAATCCCTCCAGGACATCCTCCCTTTCTACAGCTGTGATACTGTCCCTGATCAGCAAAGCCACTCCCCACCTCTTTTACCTCCGTCCCTGTCCCCTTTGAAACATCTAAACCCTGGAATATCCAGCAGACATTCCTGCCCTTGTGCTGGCCATGTCTCTGTAATGGCTACAACGTCATAGTTCCATGTACTTACCCATGTTTTAAGTTCATCACCCTTGTTCCTGATACTTCTCGCATTAAAGTAGACACACTTCAGCCCATCCAACTGACTGCAATTTTGCCCTTTCAACTACTTATCCTTCCTCAGTCTTTCTACATGCTACATCTACTTATACACTAAATGCACCAACTTCTAACCTATCACTCAGGTTCCCATCCCTCTGCCAACAGCTCGAGCAAACCAGCCTGCAAGAATATTGGTCCCCCTCCAGTTCAGGTGTAATCCATCCCTTTTGTACAGGTCATACCTTCCGCAGAAGAGATCCCAATGATCCACAAATCTGAACCTCTGCCCCCTGCACCAACTCCTCAGCCACACATTCATCTGCCAGATCAACCTATTCTTACCCCCACTGGCACATGGCACAGGTAGCAATCCAGAGATTACTACCCTTGAGGTTCTGCTTCCTACCTAAATCCCTATATTCCCTCTTCTTTTCCTATATTATTGGTACCAATATGTAGCATGACCTCTGGCTGTTCAGCCTCCCCCTTCAGAATGCTGTGGACCCAATCCAAAACATCCCAGACCCTGGCACCCGGGAGGCAACTCACCATCCTGGAGTCACCACCCTCCACAGAATCTCCTGTCTGTCCCCCATCACCACCACTCTCTTCTTCTCCATCCTTCCGTTCTGCACCACACAACCAGGCTCGGTGCCAGAGACCTGGTCACTGCAGCTTTCCCCTGGTAGGTCATTCCCACCAACCCCCCCACCAAACAGTATCCAAAGTGGTATACCTGTTATTCAGGGGAACAGCCAGAGGAGCACTCTGCACTACCTGCTTATTTTCCTTCCTCCTCCTGACAATCACCCAGCTACCCGTTTCCTGCAGCTTAGGAGTGACTGCATCCCTGTAACTCTTATCTATGAACTCTTCATTCTTCTGGAGGAGCAGAAGGTCATCCAGCTGCAGCTATCAGTGAGACTGGAAGTCTCCCAGAACTTCCACATCTCACAAGATGAGCACACCACTGGCCCTGGAGCCATTCTAACTACACTAGCCTGGCACTAAAGGAAAAAAAAAATCAAAAGAAAGAAACTTAGCAGACACTTACCTTAGCCTCCACCTCCTCTCGCCGAACCCTCGAGCCAAAGCCTCAGTCCCCCACTCTAACACTTGTCCACTATTACAATGGCCGCTCTAAGATGGCCACTCCACTGGACCCTACCTTTTTATTGGCTGCTGCTAATTAGCCAATTAACAATTTGCAGATGTTCCTCTTTTAGACTCCTGCAAGGTGAAACTCACAAGCAGAAGTTCACCTCTTTTCAAAGCTCCTGCTCAAAATCTTGCACCAACTCCTGACTCTGAAGCATTCTACCCAAACTGCACTGCAAGGATACCTTCACCCAATGAACTATGACAGCTCACTTTTTAAAAAAAAAGTATTTATTTTCCATCTGTAATTCAAGTCTTGCAAGGGATGTTCACATCCCATAAATAAATAAAATTTAAATCAGTTTTATATCTCTAATAAATTAGAAGCCACTTCATAGAGAGCTCAGATATCAGCTACACAATAGATCTGAATCCTTAAATTTTTTTTTAAAAAACAGGCAAGTTATTTCAGCTCTTCCACTGTCACCAATAAATTCCACCTCAATTACAACCTTTGAAATGTTATTTATTTGTCACTAGGACAGATAATGGAGTACATATTCAGTTTCTTACCTTCACATTGCTGCCTGGACACTGGGTTTCAAATGTCTTGCGAGGAAGGGAACTTTCAGCCAACATCTATAATCATTAAATTAACTTCGTCAAATATTCAAGTAACAAGGCTGGTTTCAACTCAGTAGGTTTTAAAAATGGGGGTTACTAAAGAACTTTTCTATAGAAATTAACAGTATCTACATGTTAATTGAATCATTTTTGAATTTATTAGATCTTGAAAATTTCTCCGGATGTCTTATTTTATCTGGGGTGTTATCACCAGATTTATACTTCTTCCAGTTTTAAAGGGTATAATATGAGTGCGCATGCTCGGCCAGCAGAAAGGGCGGGAAAGGGAGTTTGAGGGAAAGAGTGAGGAGAGAGTTTGAGGGAGGGAAGAGGAGTTTGAGGCAGAGGGGGAAAAATTTGAGGGAGAGAGTTTGAGGGTAAGAGAGGGAGATTGTCAGAGCGAGTTTGAGAGGGGAAAGGAATTTAAGGAAGAGGGGGAGTCTTTGAGAGAGAGAGAGAGAGTTTGAGGGAGGGAGAGAGTTTGAGGGAGGGAGAGAGTTTGAGGGAGGGAGAGAGTTTGAGGGAGGGAGAGAGTTTGAGGGAGGGAGAGAGTTTGAGGGAGGGAGAGAGTTTGAGGGAGGGAGAGAGTTTCAGGGAGGGAGAGAGTGTGAGGGAGGGAGAGAGTTTGAGGGAGGGAGAGAGTTTGAGGGAGGGAGAGAGTTTGAGGGAGGGAGAGAGTTTGAGGGAGGGAGAGAGTTTGAGGGAGGGAGAGAGTTTGAGGGAGGGAGAGAGTTTGAGGGAGGGAGAGAGTTTGAGGGAGGGAGAGAGTTTCAGGGAGGGAGAGAGTTTGAGGGAGGGAGAGAGTTTCAGGGAGGGAGAGAGTTTCAGGGAGGGAGAGAGTTTGAGGGAGGGAGAGAGTTTCAGGGAGGGAGAGAGTTTCAGGGAGGGAGAGAGTTTCAGGGAGGGAGAGAGTTTCAGGGAGGGAGAGAGTTTCAGGGAGGGAGAGAGTTTCAGGGAGGGAGAGAGTTTCAGGGAGGGAGAGAGTTTCAGGGAGGGAGAGAGTTTCAGGGAGGGAGAGAGTTTCAGGGAGGGAGAGAGTTTCAGGGAGGGAGAGAGTTTCAGGGAGGGAGAGAGTTTCAGGGAGGGAGAGAGTTTCAGGGAGGGAGAGAGTTTCAGGGAGGGAGAGAGTTTCAGGGAGGGAGAGAGTTTGAGGGAGGGAGAGAGTTTCAGGGAGGGAGAGAGTTTCAGGGAGGGAGAGAGTTTCAGGGAGGGAGAGAGTTTCAGGGAGGGAGAGAGTTTCAGGGAGGGAGAGAGTTTCAGGGAGGGAGAGAGTTTCAGGGAGGGAGAGAGTTTCAGGGAGGGAGAGAGTTTCAGGGAGGGAGAGAGTTTCAGGGAGGGAGAGAGTTTCAGGGAGGGAGAGAGTTTCAGGGAGGGAGAGAGTTTCAGGGAGGGAGAGAGTTTCAGGGAGGGAGAGAGTTTCAGGGAGGGAGAGAGTTTCAGGGAGGGAGAGAGTTTCAGGGAGGGAGAGAGTTTCAGGGAGGGAGAGAGTTTCAGGGAGGGAGAGAGTTTCAGGGAGGGAGAGAGTTTCAGGGAGGGAGAGAGTTTCAGGGAGGGAGAGAGTTTCAGGGAGGGAGAGAGTTTCAGGGAGGGAGAGAGTTTCAGGGAGGGAGAGAGTTTCAGGGAGGGAGAGAGTTTCAGGGAGGGAGAGAGTTTCAGGGAGGGAGAGAGTTTCAGGGAGGGAGAGAGTTTCAGGGAGGGAGAGAGTTTCAGGGAGGGAGAGAGTTTCAGGGAGGGAGAGAGTTTCAGGGAGGGAGAGAGTTTCAGGGAGGGAGAGAGTTTCAGGGAGGGAGAGAGTTTCAGGGAGGGAGAGAGTTTCAGGGAGGGAGAGAGTTTCAGGGAGGGAGAGAGTTTCAGGGAGGGAGAGAGTTTCAGGGAGGGAGAGAGTTTCAGGGAGGGAGAGAGTTTCAGGGAGGGAGAGAGTTTCAGGGAGGGAGAGAGTTTCAGGGAGGGAGAGAGTTTCAGGGAGGGAGAGAGTTTCAGGGAGGGAGAGAGTTTCAGGGAGGGAGAGAGTTTCAGGGAGGGAGAGAGTTTCAGGGAGGGAGAGAGTTTCAGGGAGGGAGAGAGTTTCAGGGAGGGAGAGAGTTTCAGGGAGGGAGAGAGTTTCAGGGAGGGAGAGAGTTTCAGGGAGGGAGAGAGTTTCAGGGAGGGAGAGAGTTTCAGGGAGGGAGAGAGTTTCAGGGAGGGAGAGAGTTTCAGGGAGGGAGAGAGTTTCAGGGAGGGAGAGAGTTTCAGGGAGGGAGAGAGTTTCAGGGAGGGAGAGAGTTTCAGGGAGGGAGAGAGTTTCAGGGAGGGAGAGAGTTTCAGGGAGGGAGAGAGTTTCAGGGAGGGAGAGAGTTTCAGGGAGGGAGAGAGTTTCAGGGAGGGAGAGAGTTTCAGGGAGGGAGAGAGTTTCAGGGAGGGAGAGAGTTTCAGGGAGGGAGAGAGTTTCAGGGAGGGAGAGAGTTTCAGGGAGGGAGAGAGTTTCAGGGAGGGAGAGAGTTTCAGGGAGGGAGAGAGTTTCAGGGAGGGAGAGAGTTTCAGGGAGGGAGAGAGTTTCAGGGAGGGAGAGAGTTTCAGGGAGGGAGAGAGTTTCAGGGAGGGAGAGAGTTTCAGGGAGGGCGAGAGTTTCAGGGAGGGAGAGAGTTTCAGGGAGGGAGAGAGTTTCAGGGAGGGAGAGAGTTTCAGGGAGGGAGAGAGTTTCAGGGAGGGAGAGAGTTTCAGGGAGGGAGAGAGTTTCAGGGAGGGAGAGAGTTTCAGGGAGGGAGAGAGTTTGAGGGAGGGAGAGAGTTTCAGGGAGGGAGACTGAGGGGGAGAATTTGAGGGTCAGAGAGGGAGAGAGTCAGAGAGTTTGAGGGAGGGGACAGGAATTTGAGGAAGGGGGGAGTGTTTGAGAGGGAGAGTGTTCAATGGAGAGTATGAGGGAGAGGGAGTCTTAGAGAGCGAGAATTTGCATGTGGGAGAGGGGAGAGTTTGAGGGGGGAGAGAGTTTCAGGGAGGGAGACTGAGGGGGAGAATTTGAGGGTCAGAGAGGGAGAGAGTCAGAGAGTTTGAGGGAGGGGACAGGAATTTGAGGAAGGGGGGAGTGTTTGAGAGGGAGAGTGTTCAATGGAAAGTATGAGGGAGAGGGAGTCTTAGAGAGCGAGAATTTGCATGTGGGAGAGGGGAGAGTTTGAGGGGGGAGAGAGTTTCAGGGAAAGAATGAGGGGGGTAGAGAGTTTGAGGGAGGTAAGAGGAATTTGAGGCAGAGGGGGAGTACTTGAGAGGGAGAGCTTGAGGGAGGGAGTTTGATGGAGTGAGGGGAGAGTTTGAGGGAGAAGGAGATAGTTTGAGGGAAAGAGTGAGGGAGAGAGTCAGAGAGAGTTTGAGGGAGGGAAGAGGAGTTTGAGGCAGAGGGGAGTGTTTGAGCGAGAGAGTGCTTGAGGGAGAGTTTGGGGAAGGGGAGAGTTTGAGGGCGGGAAAGAGTTTCAGGGACAGTGAGGGAGGAAATTTGAGGGAGGGAGACAGAGGGGAGAATTTGAGGGAGAGAGTTTGAGGGTCTCTGAGTGAGAGTTTGAGGGAGGGAGAAGGAATTTGAGGAAGGGGGAGTGTTGAGAGGGAGAGTGTTTGATGGAGAGAGAGTGTTTGAGAGAGACAGTTTGCGGGAGAGGGAAAGAGCTTGAGGGAGTTTCTGTACAGGAGCGAGGGGCAGAATGGCTGCCTGCTCTTGCTTGAGGATAACTTGAGTGTCAGGAAGGAGCTAAGTTTTTAAATATATCTCCAGTTGGAGTCAGCGGGGAACACTGGGGAAAACAAGTCTGCAATCTTTTGTTGACTGACAGGATCGAGGAAGCAATGGCACAAACAGAAACAATGCTGATTCCGTTCTCCCCATTTACAGAGACTCCGAGGTCAGGAATTGATAAATCCAGGATGGACAAAATTGAAGAGAAGGGTTTGCCCTGAGAGTAAAGGGTGGGATGAAAGCAGAAGAGAGCAAATCTTAGCTTGGAAAAATCAAGCCATGGAATCAGTTTGAGTGGATTTGGGAAACATCGAGGGGCAGAGAACATTGGTGGGAGTTGTCTCCAGACCCACAAGCAGCACAAATCAGGGAATGAGACTTCGATATAACTCGGGGTAACACAGTGATGACCAGAACTGTACATGTGGACTGTGCAACCGAAGTCAGCAGTAAATGTGGAGGGCAAAGTGTACACTAAATGGGTTTTTGGAGCAGTGAGTTGAAAGAATGAGGGAACAGGTCATTTTATATTTTTTTCTTGCAGAATGAAGAAGGGCCAATAAAAAGGAGGTCATGTCAAGCGAAGCAGCCATTGTCGGAGTGGACAGAGTCAGAGTGAGTGGCTTTGGCACAACAGGTTTCGGCATCAAGAGGCGGAGACCATCTGCAACAATACTGGTGAGTAGCTGGTAAGTAAGGGTAAGGTTTACTCTTATTGTCATAACCTTTAAGTAGACTACAGCTCGGTCAGGAAAAAAAAGTTCAGCTGGAGGGCAAGGTGATGTGCTGCAGCTGCATGATGTGGGAGCTAGTGGACCCTGCTGTGGTGCACGGTGACCACATCTGCAGTGAGTGTTGGAGGAACTTCAGCTCAGAATTGATGAGCTGGAGACACAGCTTCAAACATGGCAAAGCATCAGGGAGGGGAAGTTATGTAGATGCTGTGCATCAGGAGGCAGTCACCCCTCCCCCTTAGAGCAGGTACTTCTAGGGTCCAGGAGGCAGACAGATGGGTGACTGTCAGGGGAGAGAAAGAGAAAGGGAGCAGGCAGACAGTGCAGAGGACCCTGGAGGCTGTTCCCCTCAAAAACAGGTATTCCGCTTTGGATGCTGTTGAGGGGGATGACCTACAGGGATCAAGCGGCAGTAGCCAGGTCTCTGGCACTGGTCCTGCTGCTCAGAAGGGAAAGGAGGAGAGGAGGGCAATAGTAATAAGGGACTCGATAGTCAGAGGAACAGACAGGAGGTTCTGTGGACATGAGTGAGAATCCCAGATGGTGTGTTGCCTCCCAGGTGCCAGGGTCCAGGATGTCTCTGATCAGGTCCACAGCATTCTTGTGCGGGAGAGAAAGCAGCCAGAAGTGGTGGTCCATGTTGGTACTGACGACATAGGTAGGAAGAGGGATGAGGTCCTGAAAAGTGAGTTTAGGGAGCTAGGCAAAAGGCTGAAGGATAGCAATCTCGTGATTGCTATCAGTGCCACATGATAGTGAAGGTAAGAATAGGAGGAGATGGCAGATGAATGCGTGGCTGAGGAGTTGGTGTAGGGGGCATGGTTTCAGATTTTTGGATCATTGGGATCTCTTCTGGGGAAGGTGGGACCTGTATAGAGTGGATGGGTTACACCTGAACTCGAGGGGGACCAATATCCTTGCAGGCAGGTTTGCTAGTGTGGTTCAGGAGGGTTTAAACTAGTTTGCAAGGGGGAAGGGAACCAGAGGGATAGGTCAGTGGAAGAAGTGCATGGAGTAAAGCCAGATCTAACATATAGAGGCACTTTGAGGAAGGAGAAGCAGAGTATAGGGTATGAAAGTAATAAGGTGGATGGGCTAAAGTGCATTTACTTAATGCAAGAAGCATCAGGAATAAGGGTGAGGAACTGAGAGCTTGGATAAATACATGGAACTATGATATTGTGGCTCTTACAGAGACTTGGCTGTCACCAGGGCAGGAATGGATACTGAATATTCCTGGATTTCAGTGTTTTAAAAAGGGATGGGGGTGGGGGGGGGTGGTGAAGAAGAGGAGGAGGGGTGGCGATACTAGTCAGGGATACTGTTACAGCTGCAGAAAGGGTGGATAGTGTAGCAGGATCCTCGCTAGAGTCAGTATGGGTGGAAGTTAGGAACAAGAAAGGAGCAGTTACTCTACTGGGAGTATTCTATAGGCCCCCTGGTGGCAGCAAGGATACTGAGGAGCAGATTGGGAGGCAGATTTTGAAAAGGTGCAAAAATAACAGGGTTGTTATCATGGGAGACTTCAACTTCCCAAATATTGATTGGCATCTGCTTAGTACCAAAGCTTTAGACAGGGCAGAATTTGTTAAGTGTGTCCAGGACTGATTCCTGTCACAGTATGTTGACAGGCCAACTAGAGGGAATGCCACATTAGATCTAGCATTAGGTAGTGAACTGGGTCAGGCGACAGATCTCTCAGTGGGAGAGCATTCGGGGGACAGTGACCACCGCTCCCTAACTTTTAGCATTGTCATGGACAAGGATAGGAGCAAAGAGCACAGGAAGATATTTAATTGGGGAAGGGCAAATTATGAGGCTGTAAAGTTAGAACTTGCAACTGTGAATTGGAAAGACATTTTTGAAGGGAAATGTACTATGGAGATGTGGTCATTGTTCAGGGATCTCTTGCAGGATGTTAGGGATAAATTTGTCCCAGTGAGGCAGAGAAAGAATGGCAGGGTGAAGGAACCATGGGTGACAAGAGAGGTGGAACATCTAGTTAGGAAGAAGGCGGCAGAATACTAAGGTTTAGGCAGCAAGGATCAGATAGGTCTCTTGAGGAATATAGGGTAGCAAGGAAGGAACTTAAGGGGCTGAGGAGAGCAAGAAGGGGACATGAAAAGGCCTTGGCGAGTAGGGTCAAGGAAAACCCCAAGGCATTTTTCAGATGTGAAGAGCAGAAGGATGACGGGAGTAAAGGTAGGACCGATTAGGGATAAAGGTGGGAAGATGTGCCTGGAAGCTGTGGAAGTGGGCGAGGTCCTCAATGAATATTTCTCTTCAGTATTCACCAAGGAGAGGGGCCTTGATGATGCGGAGGACAGCGTTGGTAAGGTTAATGTTCTAGAGTATGTAGATATCAAGACAGAGCATGTGTTGGAGCTGTTAGAAAATATTAGGACAGATAAGTCCCCGGAGCCTGACTGAGTATTCCCCAGGCTGCTCCGCAGGGCTAGGGAGATTGCTGAGCCTTTGGTTAGGATCTTTGCGTCCATATCCACAGAATACTGAAAGTTGCCTCACAGGTGGATAGGGTAATTAAGAAAGCTTATGGGATGTTAGCATTCACAAGTTGTGGGATCGAGTTTAAGAGCCGCAAGGTAATGATGCAGCTCTATAAAACTCTGGTTAGACCACATTTGGAGTACTGTGTCCAGTTCTGTTTGCCTCATTATGGGAAGGATGTGGAAGCGTTGGAAAGGGTGCAGAGGAGATTTACCAGGATGCTGCCTGGTTTGGGGAGTATGTATTATGGAGGAGAGACTAAGGAAGCTAGAGCTTTACTCTTTGGAGAGAAGGAGGATGAGGGGAGACGTAATAAAGGTGTACAAAATATTAAGAGGAATAGATAGAGTGGACAGCCAGCGCCTCTTTCCCATGGCACCAGTGTGCAATACAAGAGGGCATGGCTTTAAAGTAATGGGTGGGAAGTTCAAGAGAGATATCAGAGGAAGGTTTTTTACCCAGAGAGTGGTTGGGGCATGGAATGCGCTGCCTGGGGCAGTGGTGGAGGCAGGTACATTGGTCAAATTCAAGAGATTGTTAGATAAGCATATGGAGGAATTTAAAATAGAGGGATATGTGGGAGGTAGGGGTTAGATAGTCTTAGGCATGGTTTAAAGGTCAGCACAACATTATGGGCCGAAGGGCCTGTATTGTGCTGCACTATTCTATGTTCTAATATTTGCATTCTCCAGTTTTGCAGTACCATACTTGTCCCAAGGAAGAATAAGATAACGACCTCTACAACTCCTACACTTACTTCAGCAACCTAGGAAGTAGTTTGTCCAAGCCAGGTGAATTAACTACTTAAAATACCACCAGCCTTTTGAGATACCTCCTTGATTTTTAATCCTAGTTTTCCAACAATTTACTCATTTACAGCAGTTCTGGCACCATCATTTCCTTTGGTCGACATTGATGCAAAGCAACCTAGTTACCCACCCATGCGTCATCTTCCAAAATGGAATTAAATTTGATTGCAAAGTTGTCCCACTGCTCTGCTGTGTGTTGTCTAGTGCAGGGATGTGGTTCAAGTGTTAAAAACTATGGGATAGTTAATAATAAAAGTCTTAGTGGATTAAGTTACTAACATATAGGCATAAATGTAGACTTAGTATTGGGAGCAAAGGGATCAGAAATTCCATCCCCACACCACCATACTGCCACACAGACCAACACTAAAGCAATATTCCAAACACAAATTGCAAGCAGAATTGATCAAAACAGAATCAATCACAATGTTTGAGAGAATTAGAATAAAACATTGAAAGTTTGGGGAAAGAGCAACAAAATAGAAATTAATCAAGTCTTGCAATGTGGCATTATTGACCCCATGTCCCTGTAAATGTCTGTGAAAACAATGTTAAAATAACCCAATAAATGCTTTGAAAGTTTTTAGTTATTGAGAGCTTGTGAGCAGTTTAAGGAAACAATTCTATTATGGAGTGGTTTGGACAGGAGAATTGGAGAAGTTAAAAGTTCCAAAAGGCAGAAGCCTTGAAATCTTGCTATTTTTTCAGGATGCTAATCAGGCCCACTTGTCACAATGATAGTGCATTGCAATCTTAGGCAAGTGAAAATTCTGAATGAGATGAGATTTTTGTCCTTAATGTTCTCCTTCACTAAAAGGATCCTTTAGTACTAGGGTAGTGATTAGATAACATCTGTAGTCTACCAATCATATTTTTCTGATTACTGGTATGATGCATCAGATCCTACTGATTTTGCTAATTACATTTTATAGTCTTATGTAGACTGTATGTGTAAAATATCTGACCAAACTATCATAATCAAGTCTAATTAACCGCCGTTTATACAAGCTCATTTCCTAACAATGGCCACTCTACAGACAAAGAACAAAACCTTTAGCTGAGTACTGGTGTCTGTAAGGAGGAATCAGTTGAAACAACTTTGTGGAGTTCAGCTATGACTCCACTGACATTAATGTCCAAGTACCCGATACCACACAACATGGTATACTTGTCCCAATAAACAAGCATTTACAGTCCAAATATTCTGAAAGATCCCCAGTAATTCTTTGCACATTTGATCAAACAAGCAAGGAGAACAATACGTTAATTTGGGAATTAATTTCACATTTTCCTACATACTGTGATTGGCATGAATATTCATCTATGACCACATACACCCCCTTTGGAAACTGCACTCGAACCTTGTCCACAACTCAGTTGAGCATGAACAGTGGCTGGAGGTCCAGGCTGGTTTCACTGACAATAAAGTTGACCACATAAAAGGGAGGTACGATTACCCTTGAGAATTTGAAGAAGACAACTTTACCTACACATACAATGCACCTCTGTGTATGGTTCATTAGACTCACCTTCACTTGTTTGATAGAATTACTAAAAACTTCAAGACGTTTCCGTTTCCGTTCAACATACAAGTCAATTGACTCCATCTTGTTGAAATTCGCTTCGTGAATCTTCTTCCAGTCTAAGAATGCAAATACCACACCACATCAGAATCACACTGATCCCAGAATTCCAAATAAGACATGTTAATGTGTGGATATTGATTCCAATGGATAGCATTCCAAAAATATAGAGAGATACAAGAATTACAAATATTGCCCTCATCTACTGAGAGTTTTAACATTTTTTTAAAATATTTTAAAATATTTCTTGTCTTAAGGTCTTTCTCTCACTTTTTGGCAGACATTATACCTTTTCTACTACTGACTTTAAGCTAATTGGCCTACAATTATCTCTTTTTCAACAGACAGGAATTACATTTGCTGCTTGCCAACTTCTGGCCCCACTTCCTTTGCATAAAAAATTCTTCATCGAAGGAATGCCTCTGACATCTCCCATTTCTCAGAGTATCCACAGGTGCAATCCAATTAGACCACATCCTTCTACATTGTTTGGTTACTTATCTTTTTATCTTTCCAAACTATGAAGTTCCTCCCAACTTTACTCTGCAATTTCTCCATTAGTAGCCTCTTCACTAAAACTGATGGGAAGAATGTTTAATATATTTCAACTATTATCAACTCATTACTGGTTAACTGTTGCATGTATGGAACTCAAAAAGGCATTTGACAATACCATAAACCAGTAATGGAAACTGGAAGATCATTTAGATCTTTGCATTCAAGTGGCCAATCTCAGCATTTCTATTACCAGGTAAACCAGTGATTAATGTGTGTTAATCTTAACATTAGTACTGCAAGGCACCACACACATTGCCACTCCAGTCTATAATTTCCTTACATCAAACTGTTTTTATAAGCAATCACAAATATTTTCTTACCAGGAGTAGCATTTTTTAGTCCAGTTTTTCCAGCAATGCTGGGAGTCTTTAGTCCAGTTTTCTTGGCTGCTCCAACATACACTGGAATTTTGCCACCAGGAACAAGAGTCTTTGATTGACCAGCAGCCCCTAAAGTACAAACAAAACCAGTTGTTAAATGCTTTCCCCAAACACAAGGTTTGCTGTAGGGCCATGCTGCACCCCATCTCTGATCTGCTTAAGCAATACAACGTATAATCTAGTCTTCTCGATCTTGATTTTAAAAAAAAATCACCCCCGGCCCCCCACCTCAACAGTGATGCACTTAGCTGCCACAGCATCAGATCCTGCAATTTCCTTCTCAATTGTTCTCTCAAGTTCATCCTTTGACACTCTACAACCTAGCTCCTTGACTACCTGCTTTGACATCTTATTGTTAAATTTTGTTTAACAAGGTTACTCAGAAGCATTGAGGCACATCACTATGTTAAAAGGTGCAACACAAGTTTTGGAACATGGAGACAATAAAAAAAGGATTAGTGTAAATCAGTGCAAATGGGTGCTTGGTGGCTGTCATGGCCAAAGAGCTCATTTCGGCACTGTACGATCCTATAAATTGGATTTACAAAAGAAACTGAAATTTCTGGCAGTGCCTGGCACACAACACTGTTTCAGAAGGGCAGACTACTAATACCTTCACTTTAATTTGAAATTTTCAACTCTTCTTTCTCCCCTCCTTTTCTAATGTTTATCATAGTTCAGACCACCTAGTGCTGTACAAATACATGTGCACCAATTGTAAGTTTCCTCAACCCCAGGTTACACTTCTTTGGGAGGCAGAAAATGCCAACACCCAAGTGTCTGCATTCATTAAACCTACAACAGGTACAGGTGATCCCTGTGTCATGGGAGGGTTCCTTTCCTAGAAAGGAGTCTGCATTGCAATTTTCCATAATACGAAGCTGCATCATCTTTGTATGCGTCAAAAAGCGCAAGTTGAAAAAGGTTTTGAATTTATTTACTCTTCCCCCCCCCCCCCCCCCCCCCCCACCGCCACAAATTCTGCAAGAGCAAATTTCCATTATCAAAATGGCCTTAACACAGGGTTGTTTGTATTTAGTTATTACCATACAGACATTGAGATGTTTCCAGTAGTGGAAGAGTCTCCAACAAGGGGATGTAGTTCCAAGATATGGGGACAGTTACAAGGAATTTGTTCTTGCAGAGGGATGCACCTCTCTGGAATTCTCTACCCCAGAGGGTTTTGGAGGCTAGATTAGAGGTGTTTAAAAAGGGGAAGTAGATACACCTTTGAAACATCAGAGAATTGAAAACTATGTGGAACTGGAGTATGGAAGAGGAGGAGTTGAGGCCTGATCAGATCAGCCATGTAGCCCACACCTGCTCAATTTTTTTTCTTGTGTTTTTGTGTTCACATCCTCAAGAGGTCACTCCCTGGGGCTCTGAGCTAATGACCCACTAGTGGCATGAAGGTGGAATTTGGGTCACTTTCAACAGCAACACACACACAAAATGCTGGAGGAACTCAGCAGGTCAGGCAGCATCTATGGAGAGAAATAAACATCTCGACCCGAAACATTAACTGTTTATTTCTCTCCATAGATGCTGCCTGACCTGCTGAGTTCCTCCAGATTCCAGCACCTACAGAATCTCATCTCCCCATTTGGGTCACTTCTGCTAGTTTTGAATTAGAATCTTGAAAATGCAGGACATGTGTTTCCACCTTAGTTAACGATTGTAGGGTCCGAATGGCTGATTAAAATACTTTGTTTCTGCATGATAATTAAAGTCACTTGCAAATGTTTCTTTCTAAAATAACAGACTAAGGAGGGTTAGAAAACTAACCAGTTTATAAAGCACATTTTTAACAATTCTGTCCCAAAGAATTATTTCAAGTACGTGTGATTAAGCTGAAAAAACTGCACAGCACTACCTTTGGATGTGGCAGTTGCTTCCTCGGTTGGTAAATGTTTGCACTGGGTTGCAGCAGCATTCTCATCAGCTATTCTTTCAGTCCCAGTGTCTGCAGAAAGTTCAAATTCTGCATGTCGCTTTCTTTGTTTCCTCTTGGAGTCTGACCCCTTTGTGTTTTGACAATTTTCTGAAAGAGGTGAAACCACCTACCAAATATTTAATAATAAACATTTAAAATATTATGGAATACAATTGTAATGTAAACTCCACATTATTCAGTAGATTAAACTGCGACATTACCATTGAAGGCTGTTCAGTTTCAGATGTTGCCTGCTGATGTCCAGATTCATTCTGATTTTCTTTCTGCTCTTCCTTGCTTTTATTTAACAGCCTCCCCTTACCCCATCGTTTAGTCACATAAGCATCTTCCCCTTTTTTCAAGATGGTTGTATTACATTTATCATCTTCTGAAACCTGGAAACAAGTGAGCACACGTGTACATATGCTTCAGCAATACAAACACAGCATGCACAAAAGCCATTAAGTTTCTTGTGCTTCACAAAAATATCAAATGCAAGTTTCACATTCTTTTCACTGAAGCCAAGAGTGTGGGGCAAGCACAGTAGTGTAGCGGTTAGTGTAACACTATTACAGTGCCAGTGACCCGGGTTCAATTCCTGCCGCTATCTGTAAGGAGTTTGTACATTCTCCCCATGTCTGCATGGGCTTCCTCCGGGTACTCCGATTTCCTCCCACATTCCAAAGACGTACGGGTTAGGAAGTTGTGGGCATGCTATGTTGGTGTTGGAAGTGTGGCGACACTTGTAGGCTGTCCCCCAGAACATGATGCAAAAGATGCATTTCACTGTGTTTTGATGTACATGTACTAATAAAGCTCTGCCTTCAATACAATAATACCGAGCAAGCTTGTCACAACTCCGAGACCTAGGACTCAACACCTCCCTCTGTAACTGGATCCTTGACTTTCTAACAAACAGACCGCAATCAGTGAGGATAGGCAGCAATTCCTCCGGCACAATTATTCTCAACACTGGTGCACCTCAAGGCCGCATCCTCAGCCCTCTACTCTACTCCCTATACACTCATGACTGTGTGGCCAGATTCTGCTCTCATGACTGTGTGGCCAGATTCTGCTCTAACTCCATCTACAAGTTTGTAGATGATACCACCATTGTAGACCGTATCTTAAACAGTGATGAATCGGAGTACAGGAAGGAGATAGAGAGCTTAGTGGAATGGTGTCATGACAACAACCTTTCCCTCAATGTCAACAAAACTATAGAGCTGGTCATTGACTTCAAGAAAGGGGGTGGTGTACATTCACCTGTCTACATCAATGGTGCTGAGGTCAAGAGGGTTGACAGCTTCAAGTTCCTGGGAGTGAACATCACCAACAACCTGTCCCGGACAAACCACGTAGATGCCATGGCCAAGAAAGCTCACCAGCGCCTCTACTTCCTCAGGAGGCTAAAGAAATTTGGTTTGTCCCCTTTGGCTCTCACCAACTTTTACCGATGCGCCATAGAAAGCATCCTATCAGGATGTATCATGGCTTGGTATGGCAACTGCTCTGCCCAAGATCGCAAGAAGCTGCAGAGAATTGTGGACACAGCCTAGCGCATTACAGACACCAGTCTCCCCTCCTTGGGCTCCATCTTTACCTCTCGTTGTCTTGGTGAAGCAGCCAGCGTAATCAAAGACCCCACCCACCCGGGACATTCTCTCCTCTTCCATCGGGTAGAAGATACAGGTGCCTGAGGGCACGTACCATCAGACTTAAGGACAGCTTCTACCCCACTGTGTTAAGACTATTGAACAGTTCCCTTATACAATGAGATGGACTGTGACCTCATGATCTACCTTGTTGTGAACTTGCACCTTGTTGCACTGCACTTTCTCTGTAGCTGTGACACTTTGTACTGTTATTGTTTTTTTTAAACCTGTACTACATCAATGCACTCTGTACTAACTTGATGTAACTGCACTGTGTAATGAATTGACCTGTAAGATCGGTTTGTAAGACAAGTTTTTCCTCTGTACCTCGGTACAAGTTACAATAAAAAACCAATACATGCAGTCACTGATCAGTGCAATTGCTGCTACATTCATTAGGCCTCCATTCACTGTCAAACAAAGGTTAGAGCTTCAGCAATTTTGTTACTTTGTTGCTTACAAAAGAGACCATAAGTTTATTATAAACACAAAGGCAACATAGGCCATTCAGCCCTTTGCACCTATGCCATTATTCAATATGATCATGACTGATCTAGTGACTGAAGTTCACATGCAGGATCCCCCAGGGTTATGAAAGCCTGAATACCCTGTACATATGAATGAGTGTTTGGGAGACTGGCAAGATGGATTTGCCTGCTATTGCAGGCATCATCTGCCAGGTGGGAACAGCACTCACTCACTGAGTCAGTGAGGCTGGCTGGTGGCTGCTCTTCCTGCTCACTCTCCCATCATGGCTGTTTCTGTGATCCTCTCCCACACACAGTTTTTGTTCATTTTTGAAATATGAACAGTTCTCAGGAACGTAACCTTGTCGTAAACTGAGGACTGTCTATACCTGGCTTTTCACTATTTTCAAAACATTTGTTCAAGGGATAATAATGTAAATGGTAATGCCAGCATTTAACTTTCCATCTTTAATCATCCTAAACTGACTGGCTTGCTCAGATATTACAAAGGGTAGTTAAGAGTCAGTTCTGAAGTCCTATTTGGTCAACAAAGGATGAAGGGGACAGATTTCTTTCCCCACGGTGAACCAGATGGATTTTTTATGACAAGGCAGTTTATCCCATAGCTCATTATACTAGATTAAGGTAAATATATTTAAACACATTTAATAATTCTACAATTGATAGAATTTAAACTGTCAGCTCTAGATCAATAAAGCCTTGGTCTCTGGTACTAGTTCATTAACTTACCTACAATTCCAGAATTATAATCCCTTGCTATCTTCATATAAACACGTTAGCAACTTTTGACTTTAAAAAATCCATGAATCTCAGATTTAAAATTAACATCTGATGAAGGATCTTCAACCTGAAACATTAACTGTTTCCCTCTCCACAGATAGAAAACATAGAAAAACTACAGCACAATTCAGGCCCTTTGGCCCACAAAGCTGTGCCGAACATGTCCCTACCCTAGAAATTACTAGGCTTACCCATAGCCCTCTATTTTACTCAGCTCCATGTACCTATCCAACAGTCTCTTAAAAGACCCTGTTGTATCCACCTCCACCATCGTTGCCGGCAGCCCATTCCACGCACTCACCACTCTCTGAGTAAAAAAAAACTTACCCCTATCTCTTCTATACCTACTCCCCAGCACCTTAAAACCTATGTCCTCTTGAGGCCACCATTTCAGCCCTGGGGAAAAGCCTCTGACTATCTACCCGATCAATGCCTCTCATCATCTTATATACCTCTATTAGGTCTCCCCTCATCCTCTGTTGCTCCAAGGAGAAAAGGTCAAGTTCCCTCAACCTGCTTTCATAAGGCATGCTCCGCATTCCAGGCAGCATCTTAGTAAATCTCCTCTGCACTCTTTCTATGGATTCCACATCCTTCCTGTAGTGAGGTGACTAGAACTGAGCACAGTACTCCAGATGGGGTCTGACCAGGGACCTATATAGCTGCAACAATACCTCTCGGCTCCTAAATTCAATTCCCCAATTGATGAAGGACAATACACCATATGCCTTCGTAACCACAGAGTCAACCGGCGCAGCCACTTTGAGCATCCTATGGACTCGGACCCCAAGATCCCAGTGATCCACCACATTGTCAAGAGTCCTACCATTAAGACTATATTCTTAATCTATATTCTTAATATAGATGCTGCCTTTCCCTCATTTTAGTTTTATATCATATTTCCAATATCTGTAGTTATCCAATTTTCATGAGAAGTGATTTGGAGCTTTACGAAAAAACTAGCTGGGCAGGCATCACTTCACAGCTGAACATCAGACATTGACATGTTTGATTGCTCTCTTAATAAAGCTGGGACTGAGAATTGATTTTTGCAACAAGCTTATCCAATAAGATAAGCATAATGACACAGTTGTACATCTGATGCAGAATCTGATTGATCACAAGGAAATCTGAAGCAAAGACCCAGTTTTCACAAATGTCATTGTTATCACACACTTCCATACCGACTGTTAACTTCAAATAATGTTAAGAAATTGGTGCAATTTTTCCATGCAGAAATTGAGCAATTCAACAAGAAGGTGGTTCACAGTGCAGCTGAAAGATCAAAATGTTTTTAATGGCAAAAAGAAAAGCCTTTGACCTACCTGGAGGATGTTAACTGGCATTGTTATCTTACTTTCCTGACTGCTCATTTTATTAATCTAAATGTGTAACTCAAGGAAAGAGTAACTTCTGAATGATGTCTTTCTTTTCTCTCTGCTGTATTGAACTGAAATTTTTCTATACCCATCTGCAGCAAGGTGATCTTTTACCGTCCTGTCTGCCAAGTGTTTCCTGAGCAGCCACAGGAAAGTTTCAGAATTTACTTAAGCAATGATTCTCCGAGTTTTGTAGAGTTGCAAAAGCACTGAAGTTATCCAGAGCTAGAAGTAGTGGAAAGGTTAAAAAGTCATCAACCTTACAACAAATAACAGGAGTCTGCTCTATTCCTGTAGTTGTCATGATTCAGAAAAAAAACTAAAAAGAGAAACCATGCATTTTCTTGCCCTTTTTGGTGATGCATTCCATTTGTGAACATTGTTGTGGAATCTCAACAAATCTATATGATGCATTCAGAACAGAAGAACTACAGCTGTTCAAAAAGTGGCTCACCACTGAAGGGCAATAAATACTGACCTTGCCAGCAACATGTACATCCTGAAAACAAATGCAGCATCTTTTAAGAGCACAAAATAATCCTGAAGTTAAAAAATACTCCTAGCAAGACTAAAGCCCGATATTCCTAAAAAACATCCCCCACGAGGAATGTAATATGGCACATTAATTGTGAGAAAGCACTCACCACTAAATTTGATTAAATAAGCAATCATTTTAATTTGCAAAGCAAGGGATAGCTTAAATTTGAAAGAGCAATAGTAAGATGATGGTTACATCAAAAATTCAGACAGCTGATTCTTAAAATAAAAACTGCATAGAAAAATAACACTGTCAAGTACAATCATAATTATCTCTATTTTAAATAAGGAAAGCACTATTACCTTGCTGTTTTGAAGCAATCCAACCAGAAAATAAGTTGTTAATAAACTTTGGATTTGAGTCTTTATGCATGTGACAAAAAAAAATATCTAATTACACATGTCTGAGAACATGAACTCCATCTGCCACTTGACAGCCCAGCTCTGCATCCTAGCAATATCCCTCTCAGCTCTGACTGCCCTCCACACTATCCACAACACCGCCGATCTTAGTGACGTCCGCAGACTTACTAACCCAGCCCTCATCTAAGTCATCTATAAATATCACAAAAAGTAGAGGTCCCAGAAGTACTTCTTTCCCCCCTCCCTTAGGTCCAAAGTGAAATGCCTCACATTTGCCTGCATCACATCTAATGCCACCGTGTTACAATGCTACTTATCTTTATACCCGAATCAAACTTGGTTACAGGCAGTCCCCGGGTTACAACAGGATTCAGTTCCCGAGTACTGTTCATAACCCGAACTGCTGGCATGTTGGAAATGAACAAAAACAGTGTGTGGGACAGGATCACAGAAAGAGCTGTGACGGGAGAGCGAGCAGGCACAGGAAAGCTGCTGCCAGCCGGCCTCACTGACTCAGTGAGTGAGCTAGTGAATCTGCTCAGCGCTCTCAGCTCTGCTCGGCTCCACCCAGCCCCCGATTGTTGCTGCTCATTCACATGAACGAGTGTCCATAAATCAGGTATTCATAATCCAGGGAGGGCATGTTTGTCTAGCCCATTCATTTCTTCCAGGCGACTCCTTGCACTCAACTAGTCTTCTAAATTGTTAAGATTTTAAAAGGAAATTGATGAAAAAAACTAGTTAGAATGTTTACAGTGTCATGTAGCCCACATCTCTATTGTCACTCTTGCTCTTTCTGGCAACTAGAGCTCCGTAACTAGTCCTGTAGCACAGTAATTTCCTTCTGCTATTTACACATTAGGAAGCAGCAACTTCTAAGAGCAAGTTAGAACTCTGCGTAGATCACATTTGTTCTCAACATACAAATTCCTAGTAAGGATGAGCAGAAACACCAAAATGTCAAGCAATTGCTATAGGTGACAAAGCACACAGAACCAAATTCATCATCAAGGGCGTGAAAGGCATCAACGGATTGTATTGACAGATTACCGGAGAGACTGGGCATCTTAATTTATCTCACTTTAATTGCAACATAAAAGATGCTAAGCAAATAGGGAAAAAACAAGCACCAAATTGGCAAAACATTGAAAAAATTCTTCCATATCCACACATTATAACTATTATTCCAATTAGCTTGAAGTGTAAAATTAACACTGCTTGACGGTGTCAAATTTACAACTCTCTGTATCTAGGCCTATCCAGATTGTAAATGAGTGAGCCATCACCAATGTCCTGTAATCCTCATCTCCAAGATAGCACCAGAAACAGAACGACCAAAAATAAAGTTAAAGCCAATTTGTTGTGACCTCTTGCATGTCAGAATTCAATACCTCCTTCTGATGGTGCCTTCAGCTAAATCTCCACCTCCCCTCTCTCCTTCAAAAGGAGCATCTTAAAATTTGACCATCCATCTTTGACATTCTGGAGAAATATTAAAACATAGACCATTTGATCCATTAAATATGTTCATTCTTTGTGGAGCAACACCCGTTCCCTGCTCTTTCCGCATAGATCTACAAAGCATTTTTCTATCCAATTATGATCCAGTGAACCAGTCCTCCTTTCAGGCAGAGATTTCCAGATCATATCCAACTCTTCTAAACAATAATAAAAAGATTGTCTGCACATCCTCTATGTCCTTTGCCCATCCATTCAAACCTGTACCCTTTGATCCTTCTTAGATCAGCGAATGAGAACAGCTCCCCTCTATTTACTTTATCCAAACCCTGCAACAAATGCCTTGCATCACTTTGTAATTTTAAAAACAGTAAATATTTTTTTCTAATGACACTTCACACTCGTACCTGCACATCAGCGTTGTCTTTCGGCTGCTCTCGGAAATATTCTTGCAAGAGTTTACATAACTTATCCGCCTGTGTTTAAAAAAATGGAAGGTTAGTGGATTGTGCATGTTTAAAAGAATCGGTGCATATCGCGCCACTACCAGCATGTCCCCTAAAGGCTTTGCAATAGTGAATCCACCCACGGCCGGGTCCCGAGCTCCCACTCACCTTCAGGTTCGCCTTCAACCCGCATTGCTTGGCGAGCTGCTGCAGCTCGGAGTACCTCAGACCGTCCAGCTCCATGACCACTCAACTACCAACTCGCGCTCCGCTCACTAACGGCACGGCGCCAGTTTGAATTCTCCCTCGCAGGTCGCTCATTGGCTAGAGGGAAGGCGCGCCGACCCAACTGACACAACGCCAGTGATGTATTACAATTTAATTATTTAATGTATTAAATTTAATTTAATTTATAAATATAATTATAAAATTATAATTAAAATTATAAAACTATTAAATTATAATTATAAAATATAATTATAATTATAAAAGTACAATTTAATGTATTACAATTACAACACAACAGCAGAGGGCGGGCAAAGGAAGGGTTTTTCTGGCGGCTGATTGGTTGCTTCGGAAAGACGGCGATGGCAAACACCACCTTTCCATCGGTATGAAAACAGGAGACGCCGGTAGCACTTGGTAGGTAGAAGTAGTTGGTGGGTTGGGTACAAGATCTTTCATTAGAAGTGGGGAAGAGAGAAAGTAAGTTAGTTTTAAGTTGCAGAGTGGGTGGGAGAAGGGATGTAGAGGGCAAATAGAATAGGATCACACTGGGACTTTGTTGGTGTCGGATTGGCGGACTTCCCCGACTATTGGATGTTATTTGCTTGGTAAAATATAAAGGAGTGTTGGAAACGGTACCTTAGTCAGATTAAAGATGACAGGGGAACTGGGACCCCAGCAGGTTCGAATGGGAGTATGGCAAACGTTATCTGATGGGCTAAATGCTTAACCATTGGAGCTTCTGAATGGTTGGATAATGGATTATCAGAGTGTTACTGTACGTCTGGTAGGGTGAGGCTGGGGTTGTATGGGGGATAAACTGAAGCTGGAGCCATTTGCTAAGGAAAGATGTGAATTTTGGGCATCACCTCATTAAAGACAAGATGGGAAACAAACTACTGAGGGGTTTCTATAAAGTGAAAGAGATGGCAATCCCACTGGAGGGTGGGGGAGAACTTTTGGCATTCCTGGAAGAGATAGGGCAGTTAATTCAATGGCAAATGATTTTTTTTTAAACTGCACATGCTGGAAGTCTGAAATAAAGACAGAAAATGCTGGAAACCTACACCAGGCTAGGCAGCATCTACGGAGAAATAAACAGTTTCACTCAATGGGAGTATGTCTTTATTTGCAGCTCTCTATGAATAAAGGAAACATGTAAGTTTCTGACTGGGTTAAGTGGGACAAATGCATAAAAGTATCCTAAATGAAATGTATAATCCAGTTGCCTGTAAAGTAGTAAGAATGAGGCATTTTCTAAGCTAGTAGCCCTCATTGCTTCATATAGGGCATTTATCGTAGCAGCAAATAAAACCCAAGGTACTTGCAGGAGTTTGACAAGCAAAAGTGTTGTAAGTAAAACCAAAGGCTTGTTGAAATGGTGCCAGAGAAGCAAAGAGGTTTGGGGGGTGGGGGGGAATTCCAGAACATGGGCCTTGTTTTGAGCTCAATTTTTTTTAACCAATATGTAGTAAGCCCAAGCAAAGGGTGAAGGAGCAATTCTCATTTAGTATTTGGGATTGAAGTTGGGTGGGAAAATTAAATCGAAGAATCAAAATGTGTTTTATAAGCATATAAAGGGCAAGAGTTTGGGCTCTTGAGGATCAAAAAGGGGAACCCATGTATGGAGACAAAAGATTGCCTAAGGTTCTTAAAGAATACTTTTTTTAAGCTATCCTCACAAAGGAGGTAGAAAGTCCCAACCAGGTTAATACTGGATGGGATAAATATTTGAGGAGAGGAAGTATTAATGGGTTTAGATTTTTTTAAAGTGAATTAATAGGATGAAATAAATCCAAATGTCATTAAAAGAAACAAGGGATGAAATTGTAATACTTCAACCGTCATTGGTCCCTGGTCACAGAAATGGTACAAGAGGACCAAAGGACTGCTAACATACAGTTATTTAGATAAATAGATTAATTATAGGCCAGCAGCTTTACCTTGTGAGGAGCAATAACGTTTACTTAGAAAGGCACAGAATTGTCAAGGACAGTCAGCATAGATTCATTAAAGGAGGGCCATGTCTGCTTAATATCTTATTTCTTAATACTAAATACAGAATGAGGCCATTTGGCCCATTGGGTCCATGTCAGCTCCCAGGGGAGCCACTTGACTGAATTTTTTGAGGAGGGAATAAGGAAGGTGGGTGATATTTGAAGTAGTCCATGTTGAGATAAAACATCAGCCATGATCTTGCTAAATGGTAGAACAAGCATGACGTAATGAATGGGCTACTCCTGCTTCTGTTTGTTATGTATTGAAATACAATCAAGTCCATACAGATTATCATTGGCCTAGAAAACACATGCAGGGAATTAGGAGCACTGCACATGTTTTATGCCTTTCATTGGATCAGGAACACCTAGTCATTGTTGCATGATTTGTTACCTGCTCAAATGACTAGAAACAATGTGAATTATGAGTTGCCACTAAACATATTGATAAAGCAGTGGATAAGTTAAGAAAAAAAATTGAAGGATGAATTTAGAGGCTTTTAAATGCTTTGAACAAAATGAGCAGCAGATATTAACTCAGTTTTAAGCAGTTATGCTAACAGACAGTATATCCATACAGGTCCTCCCCAGGTTATGATCACCCAATTTGTGTATGGCTTGTAGATACAGACAAGGTTCTGGGAGACCAGTGGGATCGATTTGCTGGCTGCAGGCAACTTCTGTTGTGTGGGAACTTAGTTCATGGCAATATCTGAATGGTTGAGTTAAATGCCCTGATTTAACTACATGTTGCCCTGGGTTGGCCTATGTTTTTATTTAAATGTATTGCTGGGTGGCTGCAGTTCCAATTTGCAAACTGTTTGGGTTTGTAACCTGGGGAGGACCTGTATTTTTCTGTTGAATCAGTGAAGAAGATTCTTTGTATTTGTGTTGTATTTTAGCAGCATCAATGGAATGATAGAATTACCACAGGGAAATTCTATTGAAGCAGCACAAGCTCTTTTGAATCTGTTAGATCAGTGGTTTTCAACCTTTTTCATGCTGTGGACCCCCAGAACATGTCCTTGTTAGATGGTGGACCCCCAAAGTCCACAAAATCAAACAATCGATAATTCATGCATACAACACTTAAATTACTGCACATAGTTGCTAGAATTAGAGAGTATTTCAATCACTGATAATTACCAGCAGTGTCTTTCAGTGTTCAGTTAAATGTGAAGGTTGTGCCTGTTTTGCACTGCAGGGTTTGTCCAAACATGGTGGTATGTGTGACAAACATACGCATATGTCATCCTCAATATTCAGTCTTGATCTGTATTTAGCTTTCATGGCAGTGACTGCAGAAAATGTTATTTTGCACAAGTAAGTGGTTGCAAATGGTAACAGAACATTGACGGCTTTGCTAGACAGCAGTGGATACTCCTGGGAACATGCTATCCAGAGCGACAACAGTGACATTCGGTTGAACTGCAAGCGCAAAGTCCTGTCAGATGACAGTTCAGCCAATTCTTCTTGTTCACGTCCAGTTAAATCAGTAAGCATGCATTCAAATGGATTTCGAATCCAATCAAACATGCTCGTGTCATCGTCGCCGAAATACTCATGGAAATAATCATAAACCAACAACTGCGCAGCACTGGCAACATCAGTACTTTCATCAAGCTGAATCGCAAATCTGATTTGCTGAAGACATGCTATCAGCTGGCTCTATATCTCTTCTGCCATATCGCCAATTCTTCTGCTTACTGTGTTATCAGACAGTGGAATGGCTTTAAGTTTTTGACTGGATTCTTTTCCCAGTACAACTTCGCACATATCTACTGCTGCAGGCAGTATAAGCTCTTCTCCAATTGTGTGAGGCTTTCTGGAACGTGCTGTTCCTAATGCTACCAAATATGATGCGCGAAGAGTCTTATTTACAGTGGTGCAGGCTGTCATTTTGTCTTTCTGCTTCAGGTACAGCTCCTTTTGCTGCTCAAAGTATTCCTTCGGCTTACTGGCAATATCTGGATGCACTGTTGTTAAATGGCGCTTCAATTTCGCTGGTTTCGTTGCATCGTTGGACAGTGTTTGTAAAGACACAACACGGAGAGGTTGGTCTGCATTTGTCCCCACTGCAATGAAGCCATGTGAAATGTATTCTGGATCGTACTTGCATTGTTTTTTCTTTCAGTCACCCTTATCCCCTTCGTCATCAGAATCTTCCGGTTTCTGGTCAGCTTTTCTCTTCAGAAATTTCTCCATACTCAGCAATACACGCTGGACAGTTTAATTACTATTACTGATAAACAAAATTGTCAAAACTAATCTAAAATTTACATGCTTGTGCACCTTTTGTTTAACAGTGACGTCACTGTGGCGTAAATGCACGGTAAGTAAGCAATATTATTAAGGCACACCAATGTCACTCAGTCTCGCTAACACTACAGTGCACAACAGAATAGTAGTGAGTAGTGAACACTACTGACTACTCTGACTACACAAATCAAATATTAAG